>NC_140950.1:72536164-72898664 GCF_014529385.1 Adiantum capillus-veneris | reverse complement strand
GGTGAAGCAACCATCCATGTCCTGTTCAAAAGTTGGTCATTGTATGCCTCTTATTTAATCACTAACAAATACATGGGAGGAGAGTGTGTTATAGCAAACCACTCAAGGAAATGACTACAATTCAATAAGATATTGATGATCAAAACATTACCTCATAGAAAATCAACGTCATAGCCAAACACTCGATTAAAAACTGTATGTGAGTGATGTATCACCTGATGTCGTCTTCGTCAACCCCTTCCATCATAAGTAGATGAGGGTGTCGATGTGTGTGTAGGAAAGTGGGTGTGTATAGTTCAAAAACAATTAGCTCCATTTCAGGCCAAGATATTCCACCATTTGTAATTAGGACATCTAATGCATAAGTAGCATCTCTTACCAAGTTTTGTGTGTGTGTGTGTGTGTGTGTGTGTGTGTGTGTGTGTGAGAGAGAGAGAGAGAGAGAGAGAGAGATACTGATTTTTTCCTTATGAAGGATCTGGAGCACAAGAAAGGACGGTAGAGGCAATACAATTTTGACTCCAATTAATAGTGATCATGGTGTTTGTGAGTGTGTGTGTATGTGTGTTTTGTAGTGGTGTACACCTACCTACCTCCACATGTGTTTCCTTTCTATTTTGGCCTATTAATTGATATTCTTGGGAGACACCTCATAGAGATAAAACTCACCTTCACTCAAACGGATAACATTCTTTAAGCAAAAATAAAAGTCCAAAGACCAACTCGTGGCCCACAAATATTATTTATCTTCCCCATTGTGCACAATGAGCCCCTCTTTTTTACCAACATCCTCCAAAACGTGAAGTCAAGGATATAAACTAGGAAGATATAATGTGTGCATTTCCAACTTTTGCTTTAAGAAAAGAAAATATAGTAGATACACCATTGGATCTAACTTTTATCACCATCTGAAGGGTGAATTCCCCAATTTTACGTTGTTTATTTTCTCAAACCAATGAAGTAAAGATCACCCAATTTTAGGGTCCGTGATAACATAGCCTTTTTTTATGTGTGGCTTGGTTCTTCACTTTTATAATTATAATCCACTTGTGTGTGATTTTTTTTTTAACTTTTTTTTTTTGGGGGGGGGGGGGGGGGGGGGGGGGGGGGGGGGGGGGTTGTTCTCTCTATGTTCGACCTTACACAAATTTTATGAGTTAGAAGAGAATAAAATCCACATAAAAGGGGTGTGTGTATGTGTGTGTGTGGGGCCCTCCCGCGATCCAAGGATAGGTGTGAATTGCTCATAGCAATAGGGAGCTTTTTTTTAAATAGATGGGCCTGCGTGAGATCGATCTACCGACTATGTGCTAGTTTTAAGACAGATTCTTAGATGGCCACCATACCCTTTATATTATCTACTCATGTGAATGGAGAGAAGATTGTGCTCATACAATTTTGATGTCCCTATTCATGGTGAATAAGTAGGGCTATCGCAAGCCTAACCATGATTACTATGTTATAATTATATATATTATATATATATAGAGAGAGAGAGAGAGAGAGAGAGAGAGAGAGAGGTATGTTATTGAACCCATTGGCAAAGATTCTTCTTATTTTTATATTTTCAATGATGCTAAGATCGCAAGTACAAACATGCATCCCATAAGTATCAAAGTTTTTGCAAAATGTGACAAACTAATTGCACATACATATGGGAACAGATTCAAGCGGAAGAAAATCATTATTGTAGACCAAGTTTTTAATGGGTTGTTGATACTTCCAACCAATAAGTACATTGTCTAATAGTTTATGACTACCGAAACTTAGGTCAAAGCGCTCACAAAAAAGTGTTTTAGGTTGCATCCAGTCGAGAAGTACATAATGGAAGAGACTGTGTACGTAAATAAAGTCTTGGCTTGGAGCTTTTTTATTGACAAACCTCCTTCCACATGGGCTCGCAGCTACCTGCATGTTCATCAAGTATTACATTTCAAGAAAAATCATGATTGGGGAGTTTCCGTCCCTTCCCCTAGTATAGCTATGAGAGTTTCCTCGATTAGAGGAAGAGCTAGGTGTCAAAAAAGAAGTGAAAGAATTGGGAGTAGCAAGAGAATTGGGTCTTTTTAGAGAAGGGAAATTATCTTCATCAATACATGGCTTGAGTAAGCTCGTCATGATCTTTACTCCTTTGTAATTAGCATAAGTGGTTAAATAGATCCCGGGTTCATCAGATTTTGATTCTTTCAAGATATCCAGTATTAGTCCTCGAAAGATGTTAAAGGCAATCTGAGCAATTACTATCTGTTTCACTTGGCCGCCTAACCAAGAACAAATAAGGGAGAGGTGAAAGCCCACGGGTTTTTTAGGGAAGAGTAGGTCAAAATGGTTGAGAATATGCCAAATGGCATGATCAAACCACATGATGCTGGATTTGCAAGAGGCTTTAGGGTTAAGAAATTTGCAGGCACATTTAACATAGGGTCGGAAAACATTCCAAATGGATTCTATGTAAAAATCTGGGTTGCTTTTGGCAAACTCCATGTTACCCTTTGTACGGATGTAGGGGCCAGTATTGGAAGGACATTTGGAATGATTCATGAGATTGAGGTTAAAGGGGGCTTTTATGAGTTCCCCTTTGTCGAGGAACTGTCCACCTTTCAAGATTTTGAGTCTGCAGTCTTCTACAGTAGAGGCATGGAGATTAGCAAGGTAAACCTAGGTTTCACTTAGACTTGGTGCTAAAAACGCTTTGTTAGATAAGACCCAAAGCTGATGGTCTACCCCAAAAGATTCAATTTCAATTTGTATAACAGGTAGGAAAGGAAACACTCTAGAGATTTTTGGTACCATTTCTAAGACGTTAGAGTCATTAAGGGAGCAAATATTACTCTGAAATTCTTTGACACCTTCTAGAGTCGCACTATCCCTACAAAAGATACCACCAATTTGAGGGATAGTAGGGGTAGCCGGGGTACTAATAAAAGATGGATTGAGGACGCATAGTTTCTTCAAAAAGTTAGACAGATCATCCCCAGAAGAAGAGAATAGGGTAAGCTCCTGTTGGTATTGTAAAGAGAATATGGGAAGCTGTTTGGGCTATGGAATGGGAAATCAAATTCACACCCTCCTTGGAATCCTTGTATAAGGTAGCCAAAACTTTGACCAAATCATTAAAAGATAACATGTGTAAGATAGACATCTTTTTGCTTTGGGTAAGAGCCGAGCCATAGATTAGTTGAGATGCATCCAAGCTGCTAATACATCTAAGGACAAGAGATATTGCCATAGAGAGGGATTCGAGGATCAATTCCAATCCTTGCAAGAGAGTAAGGGTCTGCAATATACCAAAAAAGTTAGTGAGGTGATGACTATTTTTTGTCGTAAGTAATACAATATTTGGCCTTCCTAGCCAGGAAAGGTCGGGTCCTAACAGTGACGTTAGGACAAGGCATTTTTTGGGTTATGGTCTTTAAGGTAAAACTTAATCTGCTCTAGAATCTTTGTATGATTCTCAGGGCTGTGTTTTACTTTTATGCGGACTGTCATTCTAAAGTGTTTGTGGTCCTCAAAGGAAATATATAAACATAAATAAGATTAGTAACTGTAAATTGGGCATGCAATCCTTAAACCAACAAAGTCAAAGACTATAATAGCCATGAGCAAGTGACCAGAAAAATAGTCTATGAAGGACCACCTAACACCAGGTCAACCAAACAAGGATTACGGGCTGTGGATCCATCTTAGAACTAAGTTTCAAAATAGGTTTCCAAAGACAGCGTCCTGGTTTCCCCATAAGAATGGAAAAACCTTATGTTTATGACGTATGTGTAACTGTTTTACCATAAATAATAAGACATAATTCAACTTTTACATTCAAAAGACAACTGCCTCCATAGAAAGGAAAATGATGAGTACAAAAACAACTGACTCTTAGAATTATCTTTGTACAATGTTTGTATGAATGAAGCTTCATTCCAATATACAGATATCAAAAGTACTTCCCTTGTAATAGGTGTATGTGTAATCTTGTATTGGACAACTGCTAAATCCAAAAAAAATCTTCTAAGATAAGATAGAGTCCTTACCTGCATCCATCCAAACAAGACAACAGATATGTTAGCCTTGGATGTGTTTTACAAGTATCAATGGACTATAACAGTTGTTATCCATGTCTATCTTTTAACATTTCTTTAAAACATTCTAGCTTAGTCCAAAGTGATTATGTTGTTTTCGTGTAAGGTTTTATTATACCAAAGTTTTATTTAGTATTTTAGTCTTAACTTAGAGGGCCATACCCCCTACTACTTCAAATGGTAAGTTCCCCAACACAAACTTCTTTGAGTAAATTAATGGAGCTCCGTCTGCAAAGAAATTTTTATATATTATAAACGAGTATAAGTCTATTGTAGAATATATTCAGAACTGATAAAGTTAAAGTGGAATCCGATCCTTCCTACTTTCTATAAGTCACAAACTCCTAGCAAGCCAAGTGGTAGAGGCTTTTAGTGGCAACTTTAGCCTGTGCGACTGTCAAACCAAAATTCCAGGTTAAGTTGTGAATGTGAATAGAGTATTGCATTATCCTGTCCTATCAACTGATACCAAACAGGTGCCATCATGTAGTGTAATTGGGCCATAACCCCTCAAGGTCACCCAAATATGCAACAACAGCGTGTTTAGAAGACAAAAGACGACCAAAAAAAATTCCCTAACTACACCCAACCAGAGGTGTTTATACCAGTTTTTATAAGCAATAGTTTTATCATGATAACAAATTATAGCGACAATACCAAGCATAAAAGCCAATAATCATCCGAGGAACACCCCATCCCAAAGCTTTTTACTATATCCATAGCAACACTACCATATGCAAGAACCAATACCCATCCGGGGTGTACCTTTCCAACCAATGCTCTATTATTCATAGACGAGATACTTACCTTCTCAGTGGGCAAGGACTTTAACAAACCAGTGACCCAGTTATCACAGAGCAATAGAATCACCAAAAGTGTAAAGTGGTACCAATTTCCAGTCAAAACCTCATTGTTAAGTACATCCTTCATTAAGCTAATGTGTGCCATCTAAAAAAAACCAAAACCCAGCTGAGGGGTTTAATAAAAAAACCCTAGTTAGTGCCTTCATTTGTTAAAGCAAAGCTAGCCATAAAGTGGTTTTCATCAATAAAAGCGGCAAGTATGCCCCCATATTTTAAGTTGCGTTTTTACATGTATTGTCTTGTAACTTAAACCAGTAATCACCGGGTTAGACCCCCTCTTTTTTACAGATTTTTATTGTACAGTATGCTCCTGTAGCTTGTATAACTGATGATGCACATTTTAAAAAAAAAGAATATAGTATGGTCTAGCCAGGTGGTAGTAACCACTGTTTCAAGCAAATGGACAGTTTTCACAGTGCAACCAGGAAAAACAGTAGTAAGTTGCAAGTTATGCCCTAGGAATCAGCCTTAACCATATAATGTCATGCACAGGCAGCAAAATTGGGCTACATCAATTATAGGCAATTGAGGAACAACATTTCTCAATGGTGTTACCAAAGCAATGTCAACCCACATCGTGGTCCTTACCAATCAACCAACCTTTAACAAGCTCTGCCAAGCCGAGTCAAACCACCCAATGGGTCTTACCATTTATTAATTGACATAGCATTACCATAATAATTACATTTATCCAAAAAAATTGTCTGAAACGAAATTCGTGATACCAAGCATAGTAACCAACCTGTGTTCTAGCTGTTGCAAGCTCCATTTTAGGTGTACTAGAGAATAAATAAACAATCCTTACACTTTATGCAAGGAAAACACACACAAGGCTAAGTGAGGGATAAAGTGCGCCCTCACCTCTTAAATAGGAGGAGGAAGACCGCCATCACTGAATGCGTGTAGCATGCAAGGAGTATTGAGTGGAGCAAGCCCCTCCTGGGGATCTGAGCATGTGAGGCCGCCTGTGAAGAGGTTCGTCATGGAAAAACCACCATAGCGCCTTCACGGCAAGGTTTACAGAGGGCAGTAAACCATGTTTTTTGCCAGCTAAGGGTTTTACTACCTTTCTTAATTATAAGGGCACGCTGGATACCCATATAGTGAAACTAGGCAGTGTGTTTATATGAATCCAAAATGTCAATTATGCTATAGAATCACAAAGGTAAGTACCACGTTGTGTGTGTGTGTGTGTGTGTGTGCGCGCGCGCGGGGGGGGGGGGGGGGGGGAGTCTCTATGTTCGACCTTACACAAATTTTGTGAGTTAGAAGAGAGTAAAATCCACATAAAAGGTGCATGTGTGTCCCTCCCCCAATCCAAGGATAGGTGTGAATTGCTCATAGCAGCAGGGAGTTTTTTCTGAAAAAATAGATGGGAATGCATGAGATTTATCTACCGACTATGTGCTAGTTTTGAGGGGAGAGATTCTTAGATGGCCGCCATACCCTTTGTATGCTCTACTCATGTGAATGGAGAGAAGATTGTGCTCATACAATTTTGATGTCCCTATTCATGGTGCATAAGTAGGGCTATCGAAGGCCTAACCATGATTACTGTGTGTGTGTGTGTGTGTGTGTGTGTGTGTGTGTGTGTGTGTGTATATATATATATATATATATATATATATATATAGAGAGAGAGAGAGAGAGAGAGAGAGAGAGAGAGTTTTGATTTAAATGCAAGTTTGTTTCATAGTAGAACTCTAGTTTGCTTTGAAATTTGATACTCATGGGTCTCATTAGGCGTCAATGGTAGACTATTGTAGTGTGTGTTAATGCTTCTTTTTTTTGACACACCAGAGGGCCCACCGGGGGAGTGCTTATCCCTTCCAAATATTAGCCATGTTACATGGTCGAGCAAGGGCAACATAGCATCGGACAAGAGCCACACGTAGGCATCACCATGGCCACCTAATTGATGCACCACGTGCTGGGAACGACGAAGAGAACTCATAACAACCAGCTAGGAACCTCCTCCTTGGGTGACCCACCCTAGGAGGAGGATGCACTCGAGTGTCCAAGGGCAAGAGCCCTAGCAACATGAACACCAAGTGAGCACAGGGTGTCCCTCTAGAGTGTGACCCAAACAAGGGATTTGAACCCACAACCCATAGGTTGAGAGGCCAAAGCCTTAACGTTAGACCAACTCTTTGGGGACTGTGTTAATGCTTCTTGCACCTATAGCATCCTTTACTTTCACACATTTTCCCTCAATTGTTTTTGTCTACACCTATTTTAAATGCCTCTAATTTAATTAGTACATAAGTTTTGGCTCTAATTGAAACATCTTAGGTTTTTTCCCTCTTGGTTAATTTCTCCTATGCTATTTTATTTTATTTGATAAGGAATGTTTTGTCTTGTTCCTCGTTTTTTTTACTTCATAGACGAATTCGATTCCTTCAACTTCTGGACATCTATTATTTGTTTTCATTTATTTGTGTTGACTTTACCGGTGATATACCTTTGTTCAATCAAGGATAGTGTTTGTTAATGTTCCGGTTTTATGGTGGAAGTCTTGGATTTGTGCAAATTTACAAAATCCTATTATAATGTCTTATTTTTCCCTAATTTTGACATTCTCATCCTCTAGTTGTAAGCCTTCTCATTGATGTACTTGGGTATGATCGTGGTGAACTTGATCACGAAGATAAGCTACCTCTTTGTTTCACTGCAATTTATGTTTCCTCTCTATTGATCATTGTTCAGTTGTGAGACGCTCCTCCTGCTAGTGAGCTACTGCACCTAGGCGAGCCATGCTCCGTGCTGCCTGTATTCGTCGCCCAAGCGACCTGTGTACCGGAAAAAAGGGATCCCTAGGTCATCAGCTGAGGAGAAAAAATCTCACCAAAACCACTCACGTGAGTCCCACTGCACTCATGCGAAACGGCGGCTCTCCCAAGCCCAAAACCGTCAGTGTTCTATCTCAAGATCTGCTCGGTCAAGATTCATAACAAGTCCTACCACAGATGCATGAAACTCGGATCCTTTGAAAACAGCACTTTGCAACTGTGGGGTCTCAACTGAGACACTGCGTAGACGGCCCTCTCCTTGAACCTCGAAAAACATATGGGGTATCGACTCTGAGCAAGCCCTAGCTGCAATAAGAACCTCCAAACACGTGAAGGATCTCATCCATATGGGAACTGCTGCCTCTAGAGGGGCATACCACTCAGCAGGTATGGCCTCTGTAATATCCTGGCACATGCTCTGCACCCCCCTCATGCCTCGAAACTGGATGCTCTGTACCTCCTTGGGCAGGCCTGAAAATTGTAGCCAGTCGCCAAAAGTGCGGGCTGGACCCTCTGCCATGGGACCCCAAGAAACATGAGGTCTGTTACCAACCAAGTGGCCTCTCTGTGTGCTAACCATGGGGTTCCAAACAAGAGGCTTCCTCAAGCGCTCCTCCATGCAAGTGGGTTGATGCTGCTCCAAGCCACTCCTCAGCTGCTCCAAGGACCTAAGCAAGCTCACAGCAAATTGGTACTCCCTGCTCCTGCTCAGGCCAAGTTCCAATGCGGCGCATCTCTGTAAAAATCCATATGATGGACGGGCTCCAAGGGCCACCCCTATGAGGGACTCGAGCACAAATCCGATGTAGCAACAGTTCCTTCTAGGGCTCCTTCCCAGGAAGAAGTCCTCTTACCACAAGGTTCCCAAGGAGGGCTCTGCTCTGTCGTGTTGGGTTGATGATCCTCAGCCCTCCCTGAGAACATGGTAAGGTGATGACCTGCCAAGACACTTTGGCCCAGGCTAACTGGGTGTCACGCCTTGACCACGAAATTTTTCTGATCAATCTCTTCAGTTGGCTGATGCAAGAACTCAAAAAGATCCAACAAGACGTGATATACCACATAGTAGCCAAAAGCACCTGGTTTGCCACTATGACTGCCAGCCAGAGAGAGCCATACCGAGATCCAATGAAGCAGTTTCCTCCTAATGGAAAGGAGAAGGGGGATAGTCTGTTGCTGTGGAGAGAAATCAGGCCCACCTGACAACCAAGGTAACGTACAGAAGTCCCTGGGGGGATCCACCTGAAGCACTCTCCTGGCGACCAGTCGGGCGTAGGAGAACTGCCAACCCAAAAAGCCAGTCTTCCTCCACTTGATCAGTGGCCCTGATGCACAACAAAACACCTCAAGAGCCTGCTCACATCTGTGCAAATTGGCCTCATTGCCCTCCAAGTACAAGCCTCAATCGTCAGCAAACTCAACATCTAGCAGCTCTTCTCCCCCAATAGGGAGCTCTAGACCACGCAAATCAACCTCCTATGAAGTCAAAAATCTTCTCATTGCCTCATCATAGAAGAGAAACATAAAGGGGGCAAGAGGGCAACCCTGTCTAGCCAAACACGTGAGCATGAAGCATTCCCCTCTTCCCCCTACCAAGAGCACCTGGATGTGCGCACATCTATAGAGAGCTGACACTCCTCTAATCGAAGCATTTGGAAACCCCATCTTGAACAAAGTGCCCTCCAAGAAATTCCAGTCAACTCGGTCGTAAGCCTTTTTAAAATCAAGGAGTATCACAAGATCCTCGCCTCGGAGGAGCAGGAGGGCCGATGTCTCCCAAAAGGTGAATATGTTGTCAAGGATACTGCACTCCTTGACAAATCTTGTCTAGGTCTCATGAATAATGCTTTCAAGAAGCGGCTGAATCCTCAAACTCAGATCCTTTGCTAAAATTTTGTAGGCTAAGTTCAGAATGGTGATGGGCCGCCACTATCAAATCTCATCAAAGGAGCCACCCTCCTTGGGGATAAGGTAAATCAGACCCTTGCTCATGTTGTCAAGCATCTCACCAGTGTGCAAAATGTGTTGGTAGGTGCTGCAAAGATCTGACGCAAGCACCTCCCAGTACTCCAAGAAGAAGCTGAGAGTCAAAGCATCCTCCCCTAGGCAGCTACCTCTGGGAAGTGTGCCTAAGGGCCTCATGGAGCTCCTCTAGCTGAAGAGGCATCTCTAGTCGCATCTCCTCGATAACTAGGCAAGGCATCCAGGCCCAAACCTGCTCTCTGCATGCATCCGAGCCCTCTGACTATGGCTCAGCTGAAAGCAACTCTCGATAAAAGTCGGTAGCAACTGCATGCATATCCTTAGACTCTCAAGAAATTGACCATCGGGTCTCCTCAACTCACTAACACTAGTGCGCGCACGGTGAGGCCCCACCGTCTCAAATGACTCACCAGTAACTCTATCACCCACCCGTGTCCATTGAGATGCCTGTCGATGAAAGGCAAACTCGTGACGCCGCTCCTCAATGGTGGTCAACTCTTGTCGAGCCTACTGCATCTGCTCCTCTAACCAAGGACTATCGGGGTGACACTCTTGCATCCGTTGTAGGGAAGCAATGCCTTGTCTGAGCCACTTCTCCTCCTCCTTGGCCGTAGTAAGCGAAGACACCTAGAGGAAGAAGCAACTGAGCTCATCAAGTCTAGTGGCCACTCTTCTAGCGGGGGTACCCTGAGTGCCCAAACTCTCTATCCAAAGTGCCATCACCCACTCTCTGAGCTCTGTATCTAACAAGATCCTCTCAGGGATGCGTAGCATCGCACTCCCACTCCTCTGGTTGTCTATCACAGTAAGAATCACTGGTGCATGATCTGAGAAAGAAGTCCCTGCCAGAATGCAAACAGATCCTCCCATGTCACAGCTGCGGTCACTCGCGTAGAAGCGATCTATCCGAGATAGATTCACTCCTCTTAGTCTGTGGTCAAAGCGAGAGAGAGAGGAGCTTTTTGGGGGGCCGCACAAAGCCTACATGTTGCCAAACATTTGAAATCCTCAAGGTCATACAAAACCGCTCCCAAGCAGGCAACTCAGCTCCGTGCACAATAGCATGGCTACCTCCAATCCTATCTGAGAGGTCCTCAAACATGTTGAAGTTCCCCCCACCTGCTCTCTGCATGCGGCAAAGACTCTACAATGTGTGACCAGAACTCAGCTCGTGGGCGCATAAATGTTCAGAAAGCCCATGAGGTAGCCATGAACCTGCATAGTAATCCACTAGGCCTTGCATGGCACAATAATACCTCTGCCTACAATGGCCTGCTGCCAGGAGTCCACAATAGTCATACATACCCCTCCCTGAATGCCTCTAAGCCCAAGAGCAGCTGACTCAAATGTCTCATAGCAACCACGCACCACATCGCCGAATGCGGCTCACACAGATGATGCTCCTGAAGCATAAGAATATCAATCGTACCACCCATGTTGGGATAAAGGCGCCTGTGACTTGCCCGACCGCCCAGGCTATGGGGGCCCACCCACTACTCACCTTTTTGTGTGTCCATATATACAACAATAAGGAGTAGCTCATCTAGAGTCCTACTCCACCCACACACGGTCTCATTCTCCCTCTCCCCTTCTCGCACGCACACACCGCACCACATCCGCACCGCGCACGCACGCATCCATGCACACGCACTCTTCAATTGGTATCAAAGCTTTGATGGCGGCGAAGGCGAAGGCGCACTCCCTCCACCCTCTCACGCACAAAACCGATACAGACTCTGGCGTGGCAGCACACTCAGCTCCACCCCAAAACTCACGGGTACAATTGGGCTATTGAGGCTCAGATGTGCAGGGATGGTGCAGATGTGCTGTATATAGGCTCGATACCCTAGACGACGACGCTCAACCATATATGCAAAAGATGATCCTACTGACCCAACAGCTACTACTCATATGTACCCCCATAAAGAGCCACCAACGGCTCATAAATGTCAGCCATCTACGTCTATCTCCAAACTGAGTAGTGGTGGTGATCTGGCCACGATGTCCACTAGACCACCGTCCATATCACTGCCACGTGTCATTGCCCAACCCAGAGAGTCCGTCCAGTGTGAACCAAACCAGACCAACTGTACTAATTGTGTGTCCTGTGAAAGTGACATTGTAGCCTGCTATAGCCCTACACCAGGCCAGCAGCAGTGGGTTCCCACAGGGAACCGTTTTGACCCCTTATAGCAAGACGAGGCCACAGTTCCACCCTCCACCTCAGCTTCACCACGGACAGCCCCTCCTCTCCCCGAGCCACCAACCCCCTCGTCCACCCCCTCTCCCCCCATCCTCCCCATTGTCGCCCCCTCCCTGCCCATTCCTCTTACTAGCCCCCTTGCTTCCTCACCCTCTCTTGCTCCTGCCCCATAGCCGGCTCAGGGGACAGGACCTTCATTGTCTGCTAGGAGGTCTCTTGGCAACGCTTTTTCCACGAGCCGCCTAGTGAGAGAGGAGCAGACTTTCTTGCGGAACCCCCCGTCTGGTGCAGACGTCTCCCTTTGCCGTTGTCCCTCGAGGGTTGACGAGTTTCGACATCCATCACCGCTGGGACACCGTTGGGACTTCTTTGTCTACGACTTCACACGCTTCCTTGGCGACTTTTCACCCGACTTTGAGGAGGCTTGCTTCAGAGTCCATCTTGTGTTTCTTGCAGCTAGAGGGATAGAGGCCCTGGACACAACAGTTGGCTTCTCTTTTCCTCTGTGTGGCAAGGACCAATCGGAGTGGACTCTAGACTCTGTGTTGGACTGGCTACAGGCTTAGGCTCTTGAGTTCTCTCACCACATGGGAGACTTGGGGGTCACAGTTTTGTTCAGACCTTGTGGCCATTGGCCAAGTTCTCGGTGACACCTCCGGACACATCAGGATGTAGACACATTGTGGTACACTTCTTTGCTGACATGCAGAGCCCACCATGCTATGTATATATACACAAGGACTCTTGGACAGAGGAGGTAGCCCGAGGGAAGGCATGCTCACCTTGGGCTTGGGTTGGCTAGTCTCTACAATCACGCCTATCTCGGGGTCGCTCGGATGTGGATTACTCCCCATCCAAGCCGGCCTCGAAGATAGCGAGATTGGCTCTTGTTACAGCATCAGTTTTCTCTCACTGACTCCATGAGGATCGTCTCATGGAATGTGCAAGGATTAGGAGGATCCCGGTTTCAGCGTCAGTGTGGTCGGTTGCGTCAGAAGCTTCAGCGATGCCTTGTGGGTGGTGAGATTGATATTCTTATGCTTCAAGAGTATCATCTCTGTGAGAGCCGCATCAAACGATGTGGTAAGATGTTGCGTGGTCGCTATGAGCATTTTGGTCAGCTGCATTCGGACCTGGTGGTAT
Source organism: Adiantum capillus-veneris (assembly GCF_014529385.1). Taxonomy (NCBI): domain Eukaryota; kingdom Viridiplantae; phylum Streptophyta; class Polypodiopsida; order Polypodiales; family Pteridaceae; genus Adiantum; species Adiantum capillus-veneris. The sequence continues at coordinate 72,885,607 of NC_140950.1, read as the reverse complement.
TCAGGGAGGGGTATGTATGTCTATTGCGGGCTCATGGCAGCAAGCCACTGTGGACAAAGGGATTATAGTGCCGGGCACAGCTCAGTGGATTACTATGCAGGTTTAGGGCTGCCTCATGGACTTCCTGAACATTTTTGTGCCCAATGTGGTCAATGCACGAGCAGAGTTTTGGTCTCATATTGTAGAGTCTTTGCCGCATGCCGAGTAGTGGTGTGTTGGGGGAGACTTCAACAAGCTAGATGACCCCTCTGACAGGATTGGCGGTAGCCATGCTACTGTACACGAGGCTGAGTTGGCAGCTTGGGAGCGTCTACGTATGAATTTGAGAATCTCTCATATTTGGTAGAATTCACGCTTTGTGAGGCCCCCAGACAGCTTGTCTTTCTCTCGCTCTGACCGCAGAGTAGGAGTGAATCTATCTCGGACAGATCGCTTCTACGCCAATGACCACATCTGTGACATGGGTGGATCTGTTTGCATTCTGGCAGGGACTTCTTTTTCCGACCATGCTCCAGTGATCCTCACTGTGACTGATAGACAGAGGAGGGGCACGATGCTGTGCATCCCTGAGAGGATCTTGCTGGACTCAGAGCTTAGAGAGAGAGTGGTGGCACTTTGGACAGAGGGCTTGGACACGCAAGACACACCTGCTGGCAGAGTGGCCTCTGGACTTGCTGAGCTTAATCACTTCTTCCTCCAGGAGTCTGCAGCTCGCTTGGTTGCAGCCAAGAAGGAGGAGAGGCTTCTTCCGACGGGATGCTGCTTCCTTACAGAGGATGCAAGAGCAACATCCAGACAGTCCTTGGGTGGAGGAGCAGTTTGAGGATTCAGCCACTACTAGAGAGCATTATACATGGGACCCAAACCATACTTACAGGGGACGAGGGGGACGGGGCCTAGGGCCGGGGAACAGTCGAAACCGGGCCAGGGACGGAGGGGAACGGTTGGAAAATCATCCGACAAGCGAGGTCGCACACTGCCGGACCGGGGACGTCTGGGGACGGCGAGAACGAACGGGGACGGCCGTTTCAAAATTCAAATTTTGAAAAAAATGACCGTTTTCAACGTTTATTTGCAGCCAACGTTCACTTGTTTTGGGGGGGTTTGGTCCTTGGGAGGCTATAAAAGCACCCTTGGGCCTCATCTTCTCTCAAGCTCTCCTCTCTACGGTCTACTGTCTACACTCTACACTCTACACTCTACGCCGTCTACGGTCTACCTACAAGCGCTCAAGCTCTACCCTTGAGTCTCTCTACCCACTCTCTCCCTCTTCTACCCTCTCAACTTTGAAGCTCTCCTCTACTCTCTCTCCACACAAGCTCTCCTCTAAGCTATTAGCTCTACTCTTTCTCCACCATCATGTCATCTCAAGCTAACTCCACTTCTCAAGCCAGCTCTTCTCAAAGGAGGCCCGCCGCGCAAACATGGTCGCGGTAGAATAAGTCAACTCTAGCACGCGTGGTAAAGGTGGCGGTGCAAGACCATGGACGTGCAAGCTATGCCCGTACAAGAGAACGGGTGGTGCAAAGTGCGAGCCCATCTTCTTCATGAACCCTGTCACAAGGTGAAGTTTTGCCTTCGAGTATCTCCAGAGAAGAGGTTGGAGCTTCTTGAGAAGCTCACGGTGTATGAGGTCGCGGAAGCGGCCAAGAGGGGCCGTTTTGTTGCCGTTGATCCCTCCACCACGACGACACCACGAGATCAAAGGGAAGCCAACCTTGACGACACCTCTCAAGCGTTCAAGACAAATGCATCTACACCGTCCTCTTCCGTTGCACATCGCCAAAGCACCTTCAAGAAAAATTGGAATCCTAAATTGAAGGAAGAGGGAGATAGGTCGGTTGCCTGATTCTTCTTCCACGACCACATTGCCTTCCATGCTACGCGGTGAGTTTCCCTTGGCATATGCACATTGCAATCTCCCAATTTGTATTCATTATGGAGTCTTGACTCTCGACTCTCCATACTAACACAACATGCTCTATTTTTGTGGATAGGTCTCCATACCTTGAACCATGGTTACGAAAATAGGGGAATAGGGCTCCTCTTATGTGCCACCTTCGTTGGAGAGGCTTCACACCACCCTCCTTGACAAAGAGAAGCTTGCCGTGGAGCAAGCGGCTCAAGCAACAAAGGATTTGTGGCAGACCAATGGCGTCTCTCTCCTTGTAGATGGATGGAGCGACACCCGCAAGCGGTCCATCCACGGAGTGGTGGCCTACTCTCGAGGGGAGATGTACTTTGTGGAGTCACATGATGCATCCAACAGTGGCAAGGCCGCGGAGATGCTTGCTGTGGAGTGGACAAGCACCATAGAGATCACCGGCCCGGAGAATGTCCTTTGTATGGTTGCAGATGGAGAGGCATCAAATAGGGCAACCGTGGCTATCATTGAGGGCATGTATCCCAACATCCATGTCACATTTTGCATGGCGCGTTGCCTCAATAACCTCCTCAAGGACATAGGGAACTTGTCATGGATTTCACCCACCATTGGTGACGCCTCTCGAATTGTCTCCGAGAGAGAGTGCGAGAAGAAGAGAGTACGAGCAGAAGTGCGACGCGAGAGAGAGTGCGAGAAGAAGAGCACGACGATATGGTGAACTCTCTCTACTGTAATGTGTAGAGCATAGTGAGTTCTTATTAGGTTTTTACAAAAGAATATGTGTACATACCTGGCGGCCCGCCCACTTACCTGGGCGACCACATTGGGCTTTATACCCCAACAACCTCCCACTTAAAGTCCAATGTGGTACTTTAAGTGTGAGAGAAGCTACTATACAAGCTAATATACAAGAGATGTAGAGAAGTGATGTACTACCCTACACCTAACTGCTTGCGAAAATGGGCAAAGCTCTCTAAGGGAAGTCCTTTTGTAAGTAGATCAGCAGGATTTTCTGTGGTGTGAACTTTGACAAGCTGAAGTTGCTTATCCTCGAGCATTTCCCTGATGAAATGATACTTCATATCCACATGCTTTGTCTTTGAGTGATAAACTGGATTGCGAGCCAATTGTATAGTACTTTCACTATCACAATATAACACAGGCATCTCTTCTCTGATTCCCAAGTCTGTTACTAGTCGATTAAGCCAAATTGATTCTTTGCATGCCTCTGATGCTGCAATATATTCAGCCTCTGTAGTAGACTGAGTAACACAATCTTGTAATCTAGAACGCCATGATACTGCTCCACCAGCCAATGTAAAGACATACCCTGACGTAGACCTTCGGTTGTCTAAGTCACCTGCATAATCTGAGTCTGTAAAACCCTTTACACTTAGCTCCTGACTCCCATAGCATATACGCATACTCTTTGTAGCTTTCAGGTATCTCAATATTCCTTTCACTGCCTCCCAATGTTTCTTGCCTGGGTTTGACATGTATCGACTTACTACTCCCACTGCAAATGCAATGTCTGGGCGAGTAGCAATCATTGCATACATCAAACTACCCACTGCAGACGCATATGGAATCTTATCCATTTCAGCCTGTTCTTCCTTAGACACAGGACAATCTTGTTTGCTAAGTTTCACATATGGTGGTAATGGAACACTCAGTGCCTTTCCCTTCTCCATATTGAAACGTTGCAAAACCTTGTCAATATACTCTGTTTGAGATAACCAAATCAACTTCTTTGATCTGTCTCTCTCAATGCGCATACCAAGTATATGACTTGCCTCACCCATGTCTTTCATGTCAAACGATTTTGCCATCTTTGACTTCAAAGCTGAAATTTCTTCCAAGTGCTTGCCAGCAATCAACATGTCATCCACATACAAAATAAGGATCAGCCAACTACCATCCTTAGCCTTCTTTGTATATAGACAGTGATCGAACTCACTACGTTTGTAGCCTTGAGAAAGCATAAAGTTGTGGAATTTATGGTACCATGCCCACGGTGATTGTTTTAAGCCATAAAGACTCTTTAACAACTGGCATACCCAATCTTCCTTGCCTTTCTCAACAAACCCTTCTAGCTGCTGCATGTAAATTTCCACATCTAAATCACCATGCAAGAACGCTGTCTTGACATCCATTTGGTGCAACACCAAATCTAATATGGCAACCAATGCAAGAAAGCATCTCAATGTAGTCATTTTGACCACCGGAGAGAAGACTTCATCAAAGTCAATGCCTTGTTCTTGCTTAAAGCCCTTGGCAACAAGCCTTGCTTTGTACTTTGGCTGACTATCATGAGCGGTGATCTTATACCTGTAAACTCATTTACAGGGTAGAGCCTTTTTGCCCCGTGGTAATTTAACTAGCTTCCATGTCTGGTTTTTATGCAGAGCTATCATCTCTGACTGCATGGCCAATTGCCAATTCCCGGAGTCCTTCATTTGCACTGCTTCCTTGTAACATGAAGGCTCATTCCAATCAGTCAACATGACATAGTTCATAGATGGAACAAACCTATCAGGAGGTTGCGTGACACGTCCAGATCTACGCACAATAGGTGGCTCAGGCTCAGCCACAACCTGTGGTTCCACTCTATCCTGTCCTTGCTCCATTTGAGCCCTGACATTTTGTCTTGCAGGTGTAGGTCCATCTTCTTGGAAGACAACTCTTCTAATCTCCTCAACCCTCTCTGGTTTAGAATGATATTTGGATTAATTAAAGTGAACATCATTGCTGCGGACAACCTTTCTGGATTCGGGATCCCAAAGTCTGTACCCCATCTCACCAGAATTACCATACACTAGAAAGATGCACTTTCTACTCTTTGGCTCAAGTTTGTTCCTAAATTCCTTTGGAACGTGAGTATATACCTCACAGCCAAAGACTCTGAGATGCTTGTATGAGGGAATTTTGCCTGACCATACCGTCTCTGGCACTGAATCCTTCTGCAGAACCTTGCTAGGAGATCTATTTACAAGATGAACAGTTGTTGATACAGCTTCAGCCCAAAACCCATTTGGCAGCTGTGCATTAGACAACATACTTCTGACCTTCTCTTGTATGGTCCTATTCATCCTCTCAGGAAAAACCATTTTGAGGAGGATTGTAAGGAGCAGTAAGTTCACGGTTTATACCTTTTGACTCACAAAAGTCCTGAAAGGCCTTTGAAACATACTCTCCACCATTGTCAGTGCGTAAGCATTTAAGCTTCTTGCCACTCTGATTCTCCACAAGTGTCACAAACGTTTTGAAAACACTAAACGCTTCATCCTTGTGCTTGAGAAAGTAAACCCATACTTTCCTCGAGTAATCATCTATAAATGTCATAAAGTAAGAAGCTCCCCCTAGAGATAGGTTAGGCATATGTCCACACAAATCACTATGAACAAGTGCCAACTGTGTATCTCTTCTACTGCTTCTATGCTTATGTGGCTGCTGTGTTTGCTTACCATACAGACAATGTTCACAAAATTCAAAATCATTAAATGAAAAGCCAGGCAAATAACCAGAACGAGACAAGATTTCCATTCCCTTCTTGGACATATGTCCTAACCGGCTATGCCACAAAGAAACGTTCGGCTGCTCGGTTACATTGATTACATTTTTAGAGACATTTGATACATAAATCATGTAAAGTCCTCCAGACTTTACTCCATGTGCTACTGTCATAGAATCCTTGGATATCTTCCACATGTTCTGTCCAAAAGTGGTGACGTAGACAGCATCATCAAGTAAACCTGTGCTGATCAAGCTCTTTGTAATTGCGGGAACATGTCTCACATTCTTCAGCGTGAAAGAAGAGCCATTCTGAAACTTCAATTGAACATCTCCAACACCTAAGATCTCACATGTCTGCCCATTGCCTAGCCGAACATGATCTTTAGTGGTCACATAAGAGGTAAACCACTCCTTGTTTGGAGACACGTGAAGTGATGCCCTTGAGTTTATAATCCAGTCACTCAATGCATTTCCATCAGATGCTGTAAGAAGAGCTGAGTCCATTGTATTCTTTAAGAAGTAGATGTCTCCTGACACTAGACTGTCATCCTCTGCAACAGTGTTTGTCACATTTATTTCTTGAATCTTCACTGAGGACTTGTTCTTCTCACCATGGTCTTTAGCTTTCTCTTTGCCTTTTTCTGCTTTCCATTCTCTGCAGTCTCTTTTCATGTGACCCTTCTTGCCACAATGGTAGCATTCTATGTCACTCTTGCCTTTAGCACAGCGGGAACTGCTACGAGACTGATTCCTCTTTCCACCTTTGTACTTTTCTTTGGTCCTTCCCCTGACAACTAAGGTTGTTCCTTTGCCTTTGTCCATTGTCTTTCTATTGGTTTCTTCAGTAAGCAGACTTCCTTCTACACCTGCTATGTTCAAACCATCTGGAGGTGCAGAATTACTCATAGCTGTGCGAAAAGTGTCCCAACTTTCCGGCAATGTGATCAACAGGAACATAGCTCTAACAGGTACATCAAACTTGACACCTTGAGCTGACAACTGACTGTAGATTGTGTTGAATTCATTCAGATGATTGGACATAGGTGTCCCTTCTTTCATCTTCAAGTCAACAAGCTTCTTAAGCCAGTATACCTGTGAAGCTGCACTCTGCTTCTCATAAAAATCACTCAGCTTTAACCATGCTTGATAAGCCAACATATCGTCTGCTACATTGAAGTAAACGATTTCTACCAAAGTCAGCATAATGGTAGAAAGTGCCAATTCATCCATTTCGCTCCATTCATCTTCGTCCATATCTTCTGGTTTTATCCACTTGAACTTAATAGGTTTTATCTGCTTCTTTTGTACCAACACGTGCCAAATCTGCTTCTTCCACAATGGGAAATTGGTTCCATCCAGCTTCTTGATATTGTAAAGAGCAGTGTCCTGTGATCAAGCCATAGCTACGCTTCACAGTAGTTTACTTTCCTGGGAAAAATTCGACAAAGTTTCCACTGTAAACTGACCTCTGAACCAATATGAACCTGTCAAATGAACCAAGAAAGCTTCAGATTCTGCATAAATTTCGGCAGAGTCTCCTTTGTAAAATAGCTCTGGTGTACTCAAAAACAGACCAAAAAACAGCACAAAAAACACTTTCTCTCTGACACTGTAAGTTGCGGGTAAACCTGTCCTGCACCTGTACTGTCTCTGACTGTCCTGTCACTGTCCTATAAGCATAGACTGCGACAATGCCTCAACGGCAGTAAAGCAAAGATGAAATCCCAACTGTCTAACTCACAGTCAATACATCCTAGCTGCCTATCTAAGGGTGCTCGAGGGATCGCTCCGAGACCTGTATCACCGAAAGGATCTCAACATTCGAGAATCCGCCAGCTCAATAAAACCTCACTCGACCCTCAACAAAGGCTGCAGTAAATCTGACAGTACATAGACTTCCCACAAAGTCATACATCCACAAATTTCCCACTGTATGTTGTAACCGCTGCGGCCGTTGTTTGCTGCGTGACTCACAACCAGCAAACCCTCAACAGACATACATCATCTCTGACAATACATCCCGTGTGGAAGTACCTGCAATGTCAGGATGAAATCTGGAATATCAAGCAGCAAACACAAGCTACCTGATGAACTAGTGGATATCGCCTACAGTCTGTGTGTAGATGCGTCCGTGTCGTATGTGACACGCCTCCAAGAACAGTGAGCCGTCCTTCGATGTGTAGACAGCCACAAATCAACACTCTGGGAGTGTCGATATCCTCAGCACCTGCAATCGTAGGCCGAAAATCCCAAATTTGCAGAGTCGGATCTGCACCCGTCGAGACCACGTAGTCGAAAATGGCCTGCGCAGACCTTTGTCGAAGCCGAACGGTGGCCGAGATGACCTCAGAATGAAATTCTGAGCACACCGAGCCCTACGGGCTCGCCCACAAGATTTAGGGCCGTGGTAGAGGTGCCCCGAGCCTCGATCTGAGCTCTAATACCAGTTGAAGGAGTACGAGCGGAAGTGCGACACGAGAGAGAGTGCGAGAAGAAGAGCACGACGATATGGTGAACTCGCTCTACTGTAATGTGTAGAGCATAGTGAGTTCTTATTAGGTTTTTACAAAAGAATATGTGTACATACCTGGCGGCCCGTCCACTTACCTAGGCGACCACATTGGGCTTTATACCCCAACACTTTGTGCTCAACCATCAAAAATTGCGCCATGAGTTCTCAAAGAGGAGCCACTTGTCCTTGCTCAAATATTCAGAGACAAGATTTGCATTCAATTGGCTTATGCTAGACCGCTTGTCTACATGTGGCGGAGCCTTAAGGGGCATCTTTCTCAGTGATGAGTTCCAGGCCATGCCGGAGTCTACATCAGCACAACAGGATTGAAATGCCGAGAATGGGCCGACGACGCCGCTTGGTGGGAGGAGGTGAAGACTCTTGACGCCATGGTCAAGCCTATTCCACACCTACTTCGAGTTGTGGATGGCTTGCAGCCATCCATTGGCAAAGTCTACGAAGCCATGGATCGGATGATAGAGACACTTGAGAAGCTTGTGCCCGACCCTGTTCAGTATGCGGAGATTCATAACTTGTGTGAGTCGAGGTGGAATGCATACTAATCTCCACTTCATGCGGCAGCTTATGTGCTTGACCTTGAGTTTCAGGAAAGGCATCAAGAGACCGACAAGGAGGTGAGCAAAGGATGGCGGCTTGCATTGGAGCGCCTTGAACCTATCAGTGACACTAGGTGCAAGATTAGAAACGAGCTACTCAACTACAGGCAAAAGAAGGGCTCCTATGGATGTGTAGATGCACAGGTTAATCGCAACAAGATTGGCTCGGTTTTGTGGTAAGAGGACTATGGAGGAGATGGTCCACATTTGCAGCGCTTGGCTGTTCATGTCCTTAGCCAAGCATGTACCACTAGTTTCTTGGAGCAACTATGGAGTGTGTACAGCCACATTGCCTCTAAGAAGAGGAATCGCCTTGGGGTCGAGAGGCCAATGATTTGGTGTTTGTGAGCGCTAACTTGCGCATGCTTGCCAAGAGCGTCACACACAAGGCAGATCCCTTCACTGAGCGAGAGATAGCACAAGAGAATCCATCTATGGCCGATACACCTTTGGAGGAGCTAGAGGAGGACTTCGAGCCTCAATGCGAGCCTCGCGAGGCCTCATACCTTGCTGACGACCTCGACTATGACGACGATATGGAGATTCAGCATGCGAGCACTTCTTGAGTTTGATGATCATTGATCACTCTCGAGTCTAGAGTCTACCTACTACATAGCCCTTTGTACTTTTTGTTATCCTTGAGGCTTGTCCCAAGTCCTTTAGGATTTTTGAGCCCTTGAGGCATGCACTTTTCATTTTGTATCCATCGATGTTTTATTAGCACATTTGCGCCTATATGACTCGTGCTCTTTGGTCTATTTAGTGTAAATTTGTGGTCAAAGTGATGCTCTATGTGTGTGGCATGTGTGTAGGTCAAAAAATGCCAAAAAAACTCTTCTTCTTTTTTGCGGTTCCGACCTCCGTCCCGATTTCCTGACTTTTGCAGTCCCGTCCCCATCCCCATCCCCATCCCCGTTCCCGACCCTGACCCGCCTTCCCATGTAACTATGACCCAAACAGGTTTTGTCAAGGAGAGTAGTTTCCTTTCACCATCTTCACTTTTTGGGAGGCGTTTGTCCTAGTGCGTCTCTGAGGTGAGGATCTGGTGATTCTCCTCCTCGATATTGAGAAGGCTTACGACCTTGTTAACTGGGACTTCTTGGAGAACACCTTACGCAGGATGGGTTTCTCAGATGCTTGGATTAGAGGTGTGTCAGCTCTTTACAGGCGTACACACAGTCAGGTGCTTTTGGCAGGAGGACGAGGGTTCATGCTCACACGTTCGGTTAGACAGGGTTGCTCTCTAGCCCCCTTCCTTTCTGTTCTATGATGAGGCGATGAACAGATTTTTGGCCTCTCAGTAGGTTGGCTTGTGAGGTTTAGAGCTACAAAATAGCGGAAACGAGCTTCTAGACGCTGAGTTTGCCGACTCAACCTTGTACTTGGAGGGTGTAGCAAGCTACAGTGTCAGTGTCACTTTCACAGGACAGTTAGTACAGTTTGGACTTTACAGTTGGTCTTTGGTCTGGTCGATCCACACTAGACGGACTCGCTGGGCCGCGACACGTGGCAGGGATACGGTGGTTTAGTGGACATCGTGGCCAGGTCACCACCGCCACCCAATGGCAATAGACTTAGGTGTTGTCATTTATGAGCCCGTTGGTGGCTCTTTATGGTTGTATATATGAGTAGTAGCGTTGGTCAGTTTTATCTTTCACGTAGTCGTCTAGAGTGAGTCTATACACAGAACACGTCTTCACCATCCCGGAACATCTGAGCCTCGACACCCCCATTGTACCTGTGAGTCCTGGGCTGGAGCTGAGTGTGCTACCATGCCAGAGTCTGTATCAGTTCTTTAAGATGGTCGAGTCATATGTTCTTGTCTGCTGTTGTGTCTTTGTGAGCTCTATGATGTCTATTGTTTCCTTTCTTTTTAGTCTGTTTGAGTGAGATTTTCACTCACATTGCATTGAGGACCACCCAGTATAGAGAGCACGACACATTATCCACACTACAAGTGCTCTCATTTTGGCGATCACGGTGGGACCTCAAATGAAGTCTCACTCTTTGTTGAGATAAAAATCGTGAAGCTAATTGGTTGTTACCTAGCTCCGCACACTTGCTTGCACTGTGTAGATAGTCTGCTGGTCTGGTCCTCTCTCACCCTGGTCCAACCAGTCCTCGTCCTCGTCCCGGGTCCTGGTCTAGTCCTCGCCCTGGTCCAGTCCTCCTCGTCCTGCTAGCTAGGTGGTCTAGTCACTGGTCCTGGACCTGGTGGTCTAGTCACTATCTTCACTTGTCCTGGTCTAGACTTGTGTTGTTCAACCCACAGTTAGAGTCTTCTTGCCCAAAGCTTGGTTGGATTGGTGGTCACTGCATGACACATACAAGGGGGTCAGTCGAGCGTCAAAGCACACTACTGAGCCCTCTGAAGCACTATAACAGAAGATGACCTTTGGTATCTAGTAGAAGTCCATTAACCTCATCACCCATATCTCCACATACGACATCCCCCATTCCTTTATCCGGTTCCACATCTTCCAGATCACCTTCTCCAGTGAAGCTCTCTCCTATTTTGCTACAGCAGGCTATTGAGCAACAGGCTCAGCAAGGGGCCATGGAGGTGTTGGCTAGTGTGTTGGCCAAGGTAAACGTCGAGTTCCCCACCTTCAAAGGACTCTCTTTAGAAGATGCTGACGACCATGTAAGGAGGTTCGTATCTCTCTGTAGGGCTCGTGGTCTTAACAGAGAAGATGCTTATTTGGTACTTTTTCCATCCACCTTGGATGGCTTAGCAAACAAATGGTACATCCAGTTTGCAGAGAACCATTTTGCAACTTGGGCAGCCTTAAGAAAACAATTCTATGTAGCTTTCAAGCCAAGTGACTACCAAGAGAGAGTGTTGGATGAGTTATCCAACATGGTGCTCTAGCCAGAGGAGACTTTTGCAGAGCTTATGACTAAAACCAAGTCTCTGGTTGCCAAGCTTCCCCAGCACCCCGGTGAATTCATGGTTAAGAAGTGGGTGGAGAAGACGCTCCCCAAAACTCTCAGCAAAAACTCCGAGAGAGCCTCCGACCCGACGTCACTTTGGAGGAATTCATCACAGCTGCTACTAGGATATTGTAAAGAGTAGTGTCCTCTGATCGAGCCATAGCTACGCTTCACAGTAGTTTACTTTCCTGGGAAAAATTCGACAGATTTTCCACTGTAAACTGACCTCTAAACCAATATCAACCTGTCAAATGAACTAAGAAAGCTTCAGATTTTGCATAAATTTCGGTATAGTCTCCTTTGTAAAATGGCTCTGGTGTACTCAAAAACATACCAAAAAACATTTCAAAAAACACTGTCTCTCTGACACTGTAGGTTGCGGGTAAACCTGTCCTGCACCTGTACTGTCTCTAACTGTCTTGTCACTGTCGTGTAAGCATAGACTGCGACAATGCCTCAACGGCAATAAAGCAAAGATGCAATCCCAACTGTCTATTTCACAGTCAATACATCCTAGCTGCCTATCTAAGGGTGCTCGAGGGATCGCTCCGAGACCTGTATCACCGAAAGGATCTCAATATTCGAGAATCCCCCAGCTCAATAAAACCTCACTCGACCCTCAACAAAGGCTGCAGTAAATCTGACAGTACATAGACTTCCCACAAAGTCATACATCCACAAATTTCCCACTGTATGCTGTAACCGCTGCGGCGGTTGTTTGCAGCGTGACTCACAACCAGCAAACCCTCAATAGACATACATCATCTCTGACAATACATCCCATGTGGAAGTACTTGCAATGTCAGGATGAAATCTGGAATATCAAGCAGCAAACACAAGCTACCTGATGAACTAGTGGATGTCGCCTACAGTCTGTGTGAAGATGCGCCCTTGTCGTATGTGACACGCCTCCAAGAACTGTGAGCCGTCCTTCGATGTGTAGACAGCCACAAATCAACACTCTGGGAGTGTCGATATCCTCAGCACCTGCACTCGTAGGCCGAAAACCCCAAATTTGCAGAGTCGGATCTGCACCCGTCGAGACCACATAGTCGAAAATGGCTTGCGCAGACCTTTGTCGAAGCCGAAAAATGGCCGAGATGACCTCAAAATGAAATTCTGAGCACATAGAGCCCTACGGGCTTGCCCACAAGATTTGGGGCCGTGTCTTTGCCTGTCGAATTTCACTCCAATCTGAGCTGGTGACTCTAGCCTCCTGCAGTGCTACCTCGAGCCTCGATCTGAGCTCTGATACCAGTTGAAGGAGTACGAGCGGAAGTGCGACACGAGAGAGAGTGCGAGAAGAAGAGCACGGCGATATGGTCACTCTACTGTAATGTGTAGAGCATAGTGAGTTCTTATTAGGTTTTTACAAAAGAATGTGTACATACCTGGCGGCCCGCCCACTTACCTAGGCGACCACATTGGGCTTTATACCCCAACACTTTGTGCTCAACCATCAAAAAGTGCGCCATGAGTTCTCAAAGAGGAGCCACTTGTCCTTGCTCAAATATTCAGAGACAAGATTTGCATTCAATTGGGTTATGCTAGGCCGCTTGTCTACATGTGGCGTAGCCTTAAGGGGCATCTTTCTCAGTGATGAGTTCCAAGCCATGCCGGAGTCTACATCAGCACAACAGGATTGAAATGCCGAGAATGGGCCGACGACGCCGCTTGGTGGGAGGAGGTGAAGACTCTTGACGCCATGGTCAAGCCTATTCCACACCTACTTCGAGTTGTGGATGGCTTGCAGCCATGCATTGGCAAAGTCTACGAAGCCATGGATCGGATGATAGAGACACTTGAGAAGCTTGTGCCCGACCCTGTTCAATATGCGGAGATTCATGGCTTGTGTGAGTCGAGGTGGAATGCATACTAATCTCCACTTCATGCGGCAGCTTATGTGCTTGACCTTGAATTTCAAGAAAGGCATCAAGAGACCGACAAGGAGGTGAGCAAAGGATGGCGGCTTGCATTGGAGCGCCTTGAACCTATCAGTGACACTAGGTGCAAGATTAGAAACGAGTATACCACTAGTTTCTTGGAGCAACTATGGAGTGTGTACAGCCACATTGCCTCTAAGAAGAGGAATCGCCTTGGGGTCGAGAGGCCAATGATTTGGTGTTTGTGAGCGCTAACTTGCGCATGCTTGCCAAGAGCGTCACACACAAGGCAGATCCCTTCACTGAGCGAGAGATAGCACAAGAGAATCCATCTATGGCCGATACACCTTTGGAGGAGCTAGAGGAGGACTTCGAGCCTCAATGCGAGCCTCGCGAGGCCTCATACCTTGCTGACGACCTCGACTATGACGACGATATGGATATTCAGCATGCGAGCACTTCTTGAGTTTGATGATCATTGATCACTCTCGAGTCTAGAGTCTACCTACTACATAGCCCTTTGTACTTTTTGTTATCCTTGAGGCTTGTCCCAAGTCCTTTAGGATTTTTGAGCCCTTGAGGCATGCACTTTTCATTTTGTATCCATCGATGTTTTATTAGCACATTTGCGCCTATATGACTCGTACTCTTTGGTCTATTTAGTGTAAATTTGTGGTCAAAGTGATGCTCTATGTGTGTGGCATGTGTGTAGGTCAAAAAATGCCAAAAAAACTCTTCTTCTTTTTTGCGGTTCCGACCTCCGTCCCGATTTCCTGACTTTTGCAGTCCCGTCCCCATCCCCATCCCCATCCCCATCCCCGTTCCCGACCCTGACCCGCCTTCCCATGTAACTATGACCCAAACAGGTTTTGTCAAGGAGAGTAGTTTCCTTTCACCATCTTCACTTTTTGGGAGGCGTTTGTCCTAGTGCGTCTCTGAGGTGAGGATCTTGTGATTCTCCTCCTCGATATTGAGAAGGCTTACGACCTTGTTAACTGGGACTTCTTGGAGAACACCTTACGCAGGATGGGTTTCTCAGATGCTTGGATTAGAGGTGTGTCAGCTCTTTACAGGCGTACACACAGTCAGGTGCTTTTGGCAGGAGGACGAGGGTTCATGCTCACACGTTCGGTTAGACAGGGTTGCTCTCTAGCCCCCTTCCTTTCTGTTCTATGATGAGGCGATGAACAGATTTTTGGCCTCTCAGTAGGTTGGCTTGTGAGGTTTAGAGCTACAAAATAGCGGAAACGAGCTTCTAGACGTTGAGTTTGCCGACTCAACCTTGTACTTGGAGGGTGTAGCAAGCTACAGTGTCAGTGTCACTTTCACAGGACAGTTAGTACAGTTTGGACTTTACAGTTGGTCTTTGGTCTGGTCGATCCACACTAGACGGACTCGCTGGGCCGCGACACGTGGCAGGGATACGGTGGTTTAGTGGACATCGTGGCCAGGTCACCACCGCCACCCAATGGCAATAGACTTAGGTGTTGTCATTTATGAGCCCGTTGGTGGCTCTTTATGGTTGTATATATGAGTAGTAGCGTTGGTCAGTTTTATCTTTCACGTAGTCGTCTAGAGTGAGTCTATACACAGAGCACGTCTTCACCATCCCGGAACATCTGAGCCTCGACACCCCCATTGTACCTGTGAGTCCTGGGCTGGAGCTGAGTGTGCTACCATGCCAGAGTCTGTATCAGTTCTTTAAGATGGTCGAGTCATATGTTCTAGTCTGCTGTTGTGTCTTTGTGAGCTCTGTGATGCCTATTGTTTCCTTTCTTTTTAGTCTGTTTGAGTGAGATTTTCAATCACATTGCACTGAGGACCACCCACTATAGAGAGCACGACACATTATCCACACTACAAGTGCTCTCATTTTGGCGATCACAGTGGGACCTCAAATGAAGTCTCACTCTTTGTTGAGATACAAATCGTGAAGCTAATTGGTTGTTACCTAGCTCCGCACACTTGCTTGCACTGTGTAGATAGTCTGCTGGTCTGGTCCTCTCTCACCCTGGTCCAACCAGTCCTCGTCCTCGTCCCGGGTCCTGGTCTAGTCCTCGCCCTGGTCCAGTCCTCCTCGTCCTGCTAGCTAGGTGGTCTAGTCACTGGTCTTGGACCTGGTGGTCTAGTCACTATCTTCACTTGTCCTGGTCTAAACTTTAGACTTGTGTTGTTCAGCCCACAGTTAGAGTCTTCTTGCCCAAAGCTTGGTTGGATTGGTGGTCACTGCATGACACATACAAGGCGGTCAGTCGAGCGTCAAAGCACACTACTGAGCCCTCTGAAGCACTATAACAGAAGATGACCTTTGGTATCTAGTAGAAGTCCATTAACCTCATCACCCATATCTCCACATACGACATCCCCCATTCCTTTATCCGGTTCCACATCTTCCAGATCACCTTCTCCAATAAAGCTCTCTCCTATTTTGCTACAACAGGCTATTGAGCAACAGGCTCAGCAAGGGGCCATGGAGGTGTTGGCTAGTGTGTTGGCCAAGGTAAACGTCAAGTTCCCCACCTTCAAAGGACTCTCTTTAGAAGATGCTGACGACCATGCAAGGAGGTTCGTATCTCTCTGTAGGGCTCGTGGTCTTAACAGAGAAGATGCTTATTTGGTACTTTTCCCATCCACCTTGGACGGCTTAGCAGACAAATGGAACATCCAGTTTGCAGAGAACCATTTTGCAACTTGGGCAGCCTTAAGAAAACAATTCTATGTAGCTTTCAGGCCAGGTGACTACCAAGAGAGAGTGTTGGATGAGTTGGCCAACATGGTGCTCTAGCCAGAGGAGACTTTTGCAGAGCTTATGACTAAAACCAAGTCTCTGGTTGCCAAGCTTCCCCAGCACCCCGGTGAATTCATGGTTAAGAAGTGGGTGGAGAAGACGCTCCCCAAAACTCTCAGCAAAAACTCCGAGAGAGCCTCCGACCCGACGCCACTTTGGAGGAATTCATCGCAGCTGCTACTAGGATAGAGGGGGCTAGGAAGCTGTTCAACAACTCCCCTCACATAGAGACTCCCTCTGTGTTCTCGAAAAGTAGTCCTGTTGATCCATTGACTTCTTTGCGCAGGGAACTTGAAGCCCGAAAACTACAACGCGCTCTCCAAGAAGTGAAATGAATCTCTCTTAGACAAGAGAAACCATCGCACCTTGAGGCTTTCGATCAAATCAAGAGAGAGCTAGAAGAGCTTCGGTCTTAGCAGGAGACTAAAGCTATTGTATGGTGCAGCTCTTGTCGCTCTCCAGGATATCCTCCAAAGGATTTTCCCCTTCGGGCTTATTGCCATTTCTGTGAAAAATCAGGGCACGAAGATGAGGATTGTTACTGTATCAAAGGATTGCGGCAAATACAACAAAGTCTAGGTCCTTCTCTCCAACAAGGGCTAGCACCTGCATCCAACATGGTCTCACCCTATGGCCATCAAAACCCGTTGCCCCCTCTGCTGACAACACCTCATATGCAGCAAGGTATGCACAACAATTTTGCATCCCCCAGCTTTTATCATGCTAGTACTCCCTCAGTTTCCCAAAGCTTCTACACCACAGCCTCCAGCTCCATGCAGCAACAAGAGCAGCGACCACCTCGTCCCCCGTTTCGTCCATTAATCGGCCAATCTTATGCTACAGATGCGGTGAATATGGGCATTACCAAAGTAAGTGTCCTTTACATGAAGGGTCTCCTCCTTGCAGACATTGTCCGGAGTCTAAGGACCACTATAGTAAGGATTGTCCCAAGCAAAGGGCATCCTCATCTTTAGGCCCGAATCAAAACCAACAAGAGTTCACATTCCCGAAGATCAATCTAATCACAGTGAACACCACCCCTCAGCCAGCACCTGCTACACATACAGTTTGGCCACAACAAGTGGCAGAGCCCGCTGGCGTGCTCACTCGAGCACAAAGAGCAGCCCTGGGTTTAAGCTTGCCAACAAGACCATCTCGTCCATCACTTCCGCAACCTGATCAAAATGTCGAACCCTTAAGTGGTGAAAGGAATAGGCTTTCGTACATTGATGGAGCCTTCTTGGCAACAGTGGCTGACTTGCAACAGGTCAAAGTTTCCGAGGAGGCCCAGATTGTAGGAGCTAAGCCCACAGTGGAAGCAATCTTGAAGAACACCTTTCAACAAGTGTCCCTTTATGAGATGCTCCGGCTAGATGCAACCCTCAGAAGTGACACCCTCTCAATAATTCAATCTCTGTACCCTGGTACAGGGCCTAGTGGTGGGCACCTACCTGTACAGCCCTTGGAGTCCTACATGATTTCATATCCGACTGCTCCCCTCACCGACTACAAAAGTCCTCGTCTCACTGTATCTATTCTTGGGCATCAATTCTCAGGCGTCATAGTGGATGGTGGATCTGGAATCAATCTAATGCCAGAATTTACTATGTCGACCTTAGGTCTGCAGCCTACCCGCCCTGCTCCATTCACTGTTACATTGGCAAGCCAAAGGACAGTCTACCCTGTGGGCATAGTAGAGAAGGTGCCTCTGAGGATACAAGACTTCACTTTTAGCTTGGATTTTGTGGTGGTCAGCCTTCCTCAGGTGGAGGGAGGATTTCCTTTGTTGATTGGTAGACCATGGTTGCGGCATACTAAGGCACTTCATGATTGGGGAAACGACGCCATGTGGATACATACTCCTGGCTCCAAATGCAACCAATTCGGCTCAAAGGAGGGATGGATCGAGTGGCTCATCACAGCTCATTGTCAGTACAGTCCAACCCAGACCCTGAGCAGCCCATCCCACCTGACGGGTTTGTCAAGGAACTGCTACAGTGGTTGGAAGCTACCACATCGATGCCATGCTATGTGGTCTCTATTCAAAACTCACCTATGCCGCCAGTAACACTCTCTCTTCCAACTCCTCGGGCGGACACAAATGTCCAAAGTCCTACAGCAGACAATAGTCCTACAGCAGACAGTGGACCAGTCGAAGAAGTAAGTATGTCAGCCCCAAATTCTCATGCTTCAAATGACCCACTGATGGAAGCCCTCGGTCTCAGGGAACCTATAACACATCACCGAAGGGGGAAGAAATCTCCTCTGCATGAACTCGCCAAAGATCTCCCCCTTCCTCTAACATCTCCCAGGTCGGACGCCCCGCCCCTTCAAAAGCACTCTGTTATATCTGGGTCTGAAGATTTACCCTTCAAGGAGCTTCCACAAGGATGGTTACAAGAAGAGTATGCGGAGTTTCCAATCGATCAAACACCAGCACATGATGTCTCGAAGCTCCAAGAGGCAGCTGACTTCTCATCTTCAGAAGCACTCTCTCCAGCTACACCTCCTGACCCGGTCAAAGAAGTCAACCTGGGAGATCCTGACAACCCTCAGCACGTACTCTTAGCAGCTTGGTTATGGGAGCATCCCGCATTACTCAATCAGGCAGTCTCTTTTATACACTTTTTTAAAGATGTTTTTGCCTGGTCCTACAAAAATTTGGAGGGCGAATCCCACTAGAATTGGGTGTCCATACTATACCTCTGGTTGAAGCGGCTAAGCTTGTCAGAGGCCGAGCTTACAAGCTCAACCCGAAGTATGCTGAGGCGATCAAGTCAGAGTTAGAAAAAATGCAAGAGGAAGGGATCATTGTACACGTGGAGCACTTAGAGTGGTTATCACCCATGGTGATAGCTCCTAAGAAGCAGTCCAATAAAATCCGTGTGTGCGTAGATTACCACACTCTGAATAAGGTAACTATCCCAGATCGTTTCCCCACACCTTTCATTGAGCGTGTGCTTGAAGATGTAGCAGGGCATGTATTGTATAGTTTCATGGATGGATTTAGTGGATACAATCAGTTGGGCATCCATTCAGGTGATCAGCTGCAAACAGCCTTTGTGACTCCCTTGGGTATTTTTATTTACACTAGAATGTCTTTTGGGTTGAAAAACGCTCCACCTTTCAATCGCGCGGTATATCTCATCTTTTGTCATCTGCTTACGGATCATCTTCGCATCTTCATGGACGATTTTTCGACCTTCTCAGGTGCTCAATGTTCAACCCCAGTGGAAAATCTAGAGGAACACCTCGCTCAGCTCTCTGCTGTCTTCCTCAGATGCAGAGAGGCACGCCTAAAGCTAAACCCTAACAAATGTCATTTTTTGGTCACTAAGGGCACACTTCTAGGCCATGTGGTGTTTGCTAAAGGCTTAGCACCTGACCCAGAGAATATCGTGGCAATCTTAAAGTTACCACCTCCCATCAGCCCAAAACGGGTGTAGAGCTTTGTAGGCCATACAGGCTATCATCACGAGTTTATATGCATCTATGCACAGGTGGCTCAACCCGGCCTAACCAGTCCTTTCAATGTTTGAATGCAAAGGCTGAAGCTTTTGTATACCTCAAAAAACGCCTCACTGAAGCGCCTATCCTAGTGGCTCCAAATGCATACTGATGCTAGTCTACTGGCTGTGGGGGCTGTGCTGACTCAGCCTAGTAAGGAGTACAACCTCGATCCCCCTCTTCACTATGCAAGTCGTCTACTCACCAAGGCAGAGCACAAAAACAAGTGGCCATTACCTTGGTCATATTATTGCCTAGAAGATTCTCCAGTGTGGCTTATGGTGGCCCTATATTTTTCGAGATGCAATTGCCTATGTAAAAGTATGTGATGTATGTCAGCGATGTGGCCCTAAACTAAGCAAGCAGTCAAACCGTCCTCTGCAGGTCTCTATAGCATGGCAACCCTTTGAGAGATGGGGCATTGATTGTGTAGGTCCAATTACTCCCTCCGCCCAACCCGGCAATCGGAAGTATCTCTTAGTGGCTACAAATTATGCAACAAAGTGGGCAGAGGTACTGGCAACAACGGACAGCACTCGCACTACAGTAGCCAAGTTTCTCTACGAAAATACTTTGTGCAAGTTTGGATGTCCCTTGGAAATCACCAGTGATAGGGGTAGTCACTTTGTGAATGAAACGATTTCAACCTTGCTTGCCAACTACAAGATTTTTCATCGAGAATCTTGTTCCTATTACCCTAGAGCAAACGGGCAGGCCGAGAGCATTAATAAAGTTCTGATAGCACTCCTGCGGAAAGCATGTCATCTTCATCCTTCGACTTGGGCACAAGCTATCCACGGCACCCTTTGGGCATATCAAAATTCTTTCAAAGCCACAACCAATCACACCCATTTCAATTAGCTTTCGGTTTGGAAGCGATAGCACCCTTCGAATTCAACTGAGGATCTCCGCGAGTTGGCAGTCTGCATGCCAATGGAGATTTGGCGTCGGCATCTGTCTCTCGTCTTTTCCTTCTGGATGAAAGCCCAAGTTTGGCTTCTCTGGCTCTGGAAGCAAAAGCAACTTCGTCGCAAAGCTTGGCATGATCGCCATCTCAAAAAGCCGCAAATAACGCAAGGAGCACTGGTGCTACTTTATCAAGCTAAGTATCTGAAAAAAGCAAAGAAGTTGGTCCCAGTATGGCAAGGACGATATAAGGTCATGGAGATTCTACCCCATGGAGCTGTACAATTAGCCACCCTCGAAGGAGTTCCGCTGCCTTTAGTCAATGGATCTAGGATCAAATGCTATCATGCTTAAGCTGACGATCAACGGTCTAAAATCAAGTGTTGATCTTTGCCCAGTCCTGAACCCTTAAATATCTTCTGGATCACTATCTTCGACATCCCTGCTGACTCCTATCTCATACACCCTCTACTTATACAGCTCTCCTTCTGCTGACTCTGTTGTGTTCAATGGGCTTGATTCTAGATTTGGATAAACCATCTCTTCACTCTCTGTCTTCAATCTCTGTCTGTATCCTATGTAACCCCTCTTCTGTGTGTAGGAATGATTCTAGTCTTGGGCTTAACCTACCCACTACCTCAACCCAACTCATACCCATTTTCAAAGCACAAAATTCTGTTGATCTACAACGTCTCAAGTGAAACTAAGTTCTATCTGCCACGGATTATTTGAGAGGGGTTAGATGATCTCCGATTACGTTTTCCCTGCTATTGCCTTGCTAGTCCCTTTCCTGTTTGGTGCTTTTGATGTCCTCTCACTCATTCTCTTTGCTTTTGATTGCCTCGGAAATATCCATGTCATCTCGCCCTGAAGCCTTGTTACCCTCAACCTCGCCACCACCCTTTGCCATTGCCCTCTCCTCTCAACCCTCGCCCTTACCCCATATTTCCTCGCCCTCGCCCTTACCCCCTATCTCCTCGCCCTCACCCTTACCCTCTCCCCTCACCCCTCGCCCTTGCACTCTCCTCTCAACCCTAGCCCCTCGACCCCCTCCCCTCGCCCTCGCCTCTCGCCCTTCCCCTTGCCCCTCCCAACCCTAGGCCTTACCCCCTCCCCTCGCCCTTCCCCTTGCCCCTCCCCTCACCCTCGCCTCTCGCCCTACCCCTATCTCCTTGCCCTCTCCCTTACCCCCTCCCCTCGCCCTCGCCTCTCGCCCTCCTCCTATCTCCTCGCCCTCGCCCTTACCCCCTCCCCTCGCCCTCGCCCTCGCCTCTCGCCCTCCTCCTATCTCCTCGCCCTCGCCCTTACCCCCTCCCCTCGCCCTCGCCTCTCGACTTCTCCCCCCGCCCTCGCCCTAGCCCTCACCCCTCGCCTCGCCATCCCCTCGCCCACGCCCACGCCCTCGCCCCCCTCGCCCCTCGCCATCCCCTTCCTCTCGAGCTCGCCCTTTCCTCTCGCACTTGCCCTCACATAAAGCACTCGCCCTCGCAGCTTTCTCTCGCCCTCGCCCTCGCATAAAGCTGCTGTCTCGACCACGGTGCTTTAATAAAAAGCCAGCGTAAAAATCAGCTTTGCTTTAAGACAAAAGAATAAGTAAAACTCAATGCAGGGTATTCTGTGCCAGCGTTTTCAGTTTTCAGCCAGGCGTTCCTCCATCGCCAGCATGCCTCCAGCCTCTCTCCATCGCCAGGTGTGTCTCCAGGACTTCTCTCTCCGTGCTCCTCCACCAGATTCTCAGTTGCAGATTCTCGGTATACTTTATCAAGATGGTTCGTACTCGGAATCGAGAGCAGCACCTCCAGTCGGAGGAAGAGTCCTCTGCCTCATCTGGGGATAGCTCTAAAAATAAATCAGACTATACTCCTAGTTCAGAGCAGCTTTCAAAAGAATCTTTAGAGGAAGATTCACCCCAATCAGTCACTCGTGGCAAGGTCACCACTCTCCAGGTGCCTCGCCCTTCTGGTGCCATCTCGAAGGTACCTTTACTAATGATCTATCATTTATAGGCGCCAAGCTCGGTACTCAAAGATGTGATCTCTTAGCAGCAAATGATACACTTGGGTCTCCAAAATTTGGCTCAGGCCGATTTGTCCTGCACAATCTCTAGTACCAAGCTAAGTGCCCTCTTGCTTACTTTTCCAAAGCTAAATGGAACTACACTTATAGTGAAGGATATCGAACAAGCTATGGGAATATTGAATGTGCTGGCATCTTTGCCCACCACCAAAACCTTCTCGAATCTCTCCTCTGAAGACAGTGTAAATGTGTGCCAGGAACTGTTGTTGCACTCACATGCATACTATCACAGGAGTCGGCAGTTGTATTCAATTTTACAGTATTATTTTTTATTGCGCGCATCGAAAAGAGCAGTAGTTCCCTCTTCTCCACGTCCTCCAGGAATATGCGATGCTTTTTTTTGTCTCTACCATTGCCTGCCGTATCCGTTTCACCATCTGCTGTTTAAAGCGCTACAGGACAGGGCAAAGCGTTTTCGGACTCAGCGTAAAGGGAAAGCGGAGAGGTTCAATTGCTATGCAGCCCCTATTATGTATTGGGTAGTGCAAATTATGCAGCAAAAGGCAGATGCAACCGCTGTTCTCACCCTGCAAGATGAAGCCAAAGAACAAGAACAAGGCCGTTCCAAAATGGCCAAAGGGAAAGGCACCTTGCGCAAGAGGGCAAAAGTACAAAAAGATTCGACTGAGCAGCTAGCAACACTACCCTTCTCCGAATCACAGGTCAAAATCTCTGACGTCAATACTGCAACACCAAGAGTGCGCATGACTACTTCTGTGGCCACCTTTACTTTCACACCACCTCTTGTGAGTGAGTAGTGTTGCAGGCACCAAAACACAACCTCTCGTTGTGTCGGCAGCACCACATACTACTCTTAGTGCAGGGGCAACTAGGGATACTGCAGGGGCATCTACCTCTGGGACACCTACATCTGAACAGCCTGACATATATGCCAATTTTGCGCCTCAAGCTGACAGACTTTTAGATGCGGACAGAAGAGCCATTTCGACGATTATGGATGCAGCCCTCTTATTGCAAGGTACCAACGGTCTGCATCGCACTGTCTATGATAGTATGCAAAGGGAAGTGCACAGCCATCTTCAACGAGCGATGGATAGGGACATGTTAATTGCTACGGCTCAATATCGCATAAAGGTCCTCACTCAACAAGTAGTGGACCTCAAACCTATTGTCCACACTCAACAAATACAGTTAAAAGAGGCAAATGATATGGCCGCAGTGCAGGACCTCTCTCCTGTGGTACATACAGTGTGTCCCTCATGTGTCAAATACCAAGTTGTAGCCATTTCACTGACAGCTACAGCTACAGCCCCGGTTTCTACGCAAGTTCCTGCTATGGCAACACAGATACAGACGGATGTTTCCAAAGCCCATTCAGGGGATTCTCAAGCAGCAGAGAAAACAAATCCTACCACTATGGAGTCTAAGCTAGCAGGATCGGCTTCATCACAATTTCATGGACCCTCTACGGCCTCCCCCTCCCAGTCGACACCTCTTTCCCTCAGCACTTCTACAGCTTCCCTAGATTCCAACCACCTGTTCCACCATCTCAGCCTACTCAGTCTTTTCCTAGGTTTCCACCTGTCCCGCCTTCTCAACCTACTCAATCTTTTCCTGGGTTTCCACCTGCTCCACCTACTCAGTCTGCTACTGCTCCTCGGGCGGCCACTCCATATCCGATGTACCCTCCTCATGGCCACTACCCCCCACCATACACATAGCTTGCATCTCCTTAACCACCTTTCTACCAGCCTCCTCCTCCTCCTCCATCATCCGACTACGAACAGTAGATTGCAGATCTTTCAGATCTTTCAATTCTTCAGTTCCGCTCTCCACGACAGGAAGCGGTCTTGTGGCGGGCAACCTGTAGAGCAGGCTACAGTGTCAGTGTCACTTTCACAAGACAGTTAGTACAATTTGGACTTTACAGTTGGTCTTTGGTCTGGTCGGTTCACACTAGACGGAGTCGGTGGGCAGCGACACGTGGCAGGGATACGGTGGTTTAGTGGACATCGTGGCCAGGTCACCACCGCCACCCAGTGGGGATAGACTTAGGTGTTGTCATTTATGAGCCGTTGGTGGCTCTTTATGGTTGTATATATGAGTAGTAGCGTTCTGGTCGGTTTTATCTTTCACATAGTCGTCTAGAGTGAGTCTATACATAGAGGAGGTCTTCACCATCCCGGCACATTTGAGCCTCGACACCCCCATTGTACATGTGAGTCCTAGGCTGGAGCTGAGTGTGCTGCTACGGCCGAGTCTGTATCAGTTCTTTGAGATAGTGAGTAGGCTGAGAAGGCGGGACAGGTGGAAACCTAGGAAAAGACTGAGTAGGCTGAGATGGTGGAACAGGTGGTTGGAATCCAGGGAAGCTGTAGAAGTGCTGAGGGAAAGAAGTGGACTGGGAGGGGGAGGCCGTAGAGGGTCCATGAAATTGTGATGAAGCCGATCCTGCTGGCTTAGACTCCATAGTGGTAGGATTTGTTTTCTCTGCTGCTTGAGAATCCCCTGAATGGGCTTTGGAAACATGCATTTCACAGACAGCTACAGCTACAGCCCCGGTTTCTACGCAAGTTCTTGCTATAACAACAGCTTGGTATTTGGCACATGACGGACACACTGTATGTACCACTGGAGAGAGGTCCTAAACTGCGGCTATATCATTTGCCTCTTTTAACTGTATTTGTTGAGTGTGGACAATATGTTTGAGGTCCACTACTTGTTGAGTGAGGACCTTTATGCGATATTGAGCCGGAGCAATTAACATGTCCCTATCCATCGCTCGTTGAAGATGGCTGCGCACTTCCCTTTGCATACTATCATAGACAGCGTGATGTCGTCCAGCTCCGCTGCCATGATGAGAAAAAGAGCAGAGAAATGCAAGGTAAGCTTCTTTGAAGCCTACACATTAAGTGAGCAATGATCAGGGCTTGATAATAGGCCAAGCTTAATGATTAATGTATGCCAGATGCGGCTTAGCAGGGCCAACATATGCCTCAATGATGCCGAAAATGAGTATGCTTGCAGTGACCACACATGAGAGATTATGATCTAGAACTGTAGTACTTGAAGTGCTCTACCGGCCTGTCTTTACGGCTCGTCAATTGGAGCCACGGTGAAGAAGTTATGGCACTTTGAAGTTTAAGTCGATTGCAGATCCGTACCGGATTGGGCAACTACAGCTGAGGTGACAAAAATGAAATGAATGCACGGGCCTAAAGTGCTCACTTTGTGGAGCGCGTCGGTCTTTTCAGATCAGCAATCGGAGTCCCGGTCACCAAGATATAGGCCATTAAAGATTCACCGGGGGCCGGCTCCGTACCAGTCCGGTCCGCTCAATCGGTGTGCCATCTGGGAATTTTGCAGCCTCAGTAGGGTTTGTATACATTCTATGCAGTTTGAGAGGTCTACAGGGATTTACGACTCGTTAGACAGAGTTCGGCTTGATCAGATAATAGGGCTTGAGGCCGATGACAATTGTCGGCACTGCTGAGCTAGGTAATCTTGGCATTATTTGAGATGCTGATATGGGCAGAAAAACTCACGATGATATTGTCAGTTTAGAGCTCTCATCCTTGTCAGGCGTGTATGCCTAATGTGGTGCCGTTACGAAAGCACAAAAAGTTCTTGATGAACTCTTCATCCGGAATGTTAGCACATGGGACATATTGATTGTGAGATATGCTGAGCGGCCAGTGGGAGTGCTTGGCATTGTTTAGTCGATATGTACGCCAAATTTAATGCTTGGCAATGCCTTGGTCGGCATGTATGCTAAATGTGGTGCCCAACAAGGGCTAAGGGCCGCCCAAGGGACCAAGCTTAAGGCCGCCCATTAAAAGACTTAAGGGCTTTAGTGTGGAGAAGAGAAAAACAAAAAGGAGGCCATGGCCTCTGGCGACGAACCGGAAGGGCATGGAGGAGCTTTTTGCTCACTGCGAGCGCGTCGATCCTCGGATCGTGACGAGCAAGAAGCAAAAATGAATCAGCAGCCCATGGCGACCAGTTTCGGAGCCACGCCCATCGATTTCCATGCTGGTCGAACCTTGGCCCTGCCACGTCATCGACGCCATTCTCACAACGACGGCGCCGTCGTTGCATAAACTTTAAGAGGGAAAATAATAGGGCATAAGAAAAGAGTTGAAGACGGGGAATTAGGGAATGAGAAGCATAACGAAGAGAAGGAGGGAGAGTTGAAGGAGGGCAAGCTTGGCAAAGGTTACGAAGGCGGGGAGGGGTCGGAGCAAGGAGCAAAGCTCCATCTCTCTCGCTCTCATGCTCGAAGCAGTCGAAGCTCATTCTCTCTCTCTCGAGCTTTGCGAAGGATCCGTGCTAGAGCAATAAGGCAAGAAGAAAAAGGAAGTTGAACGAGGGCAAGAAGATAACGAAGAGGGAAGGAGGACTCCAAGGGAGGAAAAGCTTGGCAAGGCGTGAGGAACGAGCAAAGGAGGGGCGGGAGCTCGGAAGAGAGGCGAGGCGAGCTCAGAAACAAGGAAGCTCGCTCCTTCTCTCTCTCGACTTCAGCTACCAAAGCAAGGGCTCTCTCCTGCTCTCTCTTGTTCTCGTATCGGAGATACAAAGCAAGGCTTTCTCTTTCTCTCTCTCTCTCGAAGCTTGGACAAAGAGAACTCTCTCTCTCTCTCGCTCGCTCTCATCCTCGAAGCTAGCTAAGTGGAGAGCAAGCTCGAGGCTTGAATCCGGTGAAGCACTAGGTAAGGCAAAGGATGCTTGGCAAGAGCAGGTAAGGCAGATCTCGGCAAGGGAAAGGATGCTTGGCAAGAGCAGGTAAGGCAGATCTCGGCAAGGGAAAAGGATGCTTGGAAAGAGCAGATAAGCAGATTCCGGCGAGATAAGGTACTCAAGAAAAAGAGAGTCGGAGCACTAAAGGCGATCAGAGCAAGTGGATTAGAGGAGACATAAAAATTCATAAACGGCAGATAAGTAAGTGCAAGCGCACAAAGCAGGATAATTAATAACTACTGAAGCTTGATGATTGATGTAGTGAGCAGAGTCGAAGCTTGCAGAATCCACGAGGTATTTGAAGCAGATAAAGCGACAGGAGGAAATTTCTATAGCCGTCATCAGATAGAGATTGAATTAACATTCTTTTAACTCCGGTGTCGTTAACGGCCCAGTTAATCCTGTAAACGGGACCTTAAGCTCTTAGTTAGCAGATAATTCAAGTGACGGTGCTGTTAACAGTCCGCCTTGGCTCAAGATTGAGCTGTACTCAAAGTATTGAATTGATCAATTGATGATTACGGTGATTTCCAGATTCATTTACATCTGTTGTTCTTGTTCTCTCTCTTTCACACCTCCCACAGCTAGAGGCACGGCGCCTACCCGGCTCACGTAGCGAACACATATCCCCCGACAGCGATGCAGACCGTTGGTACCTTGCAATGAGAGGGTTGCATCCATAATCGTCGAAATGGCTCTTCTATCCGCATCTAAAAGTCTGTCGGCTTGAGACGCAAAATTGGCATATATGTCAGGTTGTTCAGATGTAGGTGTCCCAGAGCTAAATGCCCTGCAGTATCCCTAGGTGACCCTACACTAAGAGTAATACGTGGTGCTGCCGACACAACGCGAGGTTGTGTTTTGGTGCCTGCAACACTACTCACAAGAGGTGGTGTGAAAGTAGAGGTGGTCACAAAAGTAGTCATGCGCACTCTTGGTGTTGCAGTATTGACGTTAGAGATTTTGACGTGTGATTCGGAGAAGGGTAGTGTTGCTAGCTGCTGAGTCCAATCTTTTTGTACTTTTGCCCTCTTCCGCACGGTGCCTTTCCCTTTGGCCATTTTGAAACGGCCTTGTTCTTGTTCTTTGGCTTCAGCTTGCAAGGTGAGAACAGCGGTTGCATCTTCCTTTTGCTGCATAATTTGCACTACCCAATACATAATAGGGGTTGCATAGCAATTGAACCTCTCCGCTTTTACTTTACACTGAGTCCGAAAACGCTTTGCCCTGTCATGTAGCGCTTTAAACAGCAGATGGTGAAACGGATACGACAGGCAGTGATAGAGACAAAACAAAGCATCGCATATTCCTGGAGAACCTCGAGAAGAAGAAACTATTGCTGTTTCCGGTGCGCACAGTAAAAAATAATACTGTAAAATTGAATACAGCTACTGACTCCTGTGATAGTCTGCATGTGAGTGCAGCAACAGTTCCTAGCACGCATTTGCACTGTCTTCAGGGGAGAGATTCGAGAAGGTTTTGGTGGCGGGCAAAGGTGCCAACACATTTAATATTCCCATAGCTTGTGAGATATCCTCCACTGTAAGTGTAGTTTCATTTAGCTTTGGAAAAGTAAGCAAGAGGGCACTTAGCTTGGCACTAGAGATTGTGGAGGACAAATCGGCCTGAGCCAAATTTTGGAGACCCAAGTGTATCATTTGCTGTTGAGAGAACACATCTTTGAGCGTCGGGTTTGGCGCCTGTAAATGATAGATCATTAATAAAGGTACCTTCGAGATGGCACCAGAAGGGCGAGGCACCTGGAGAGTGGTGACCTTGCCAGCAGTGACTGATTGGGGTGAATCTTCCTGTGAAGATTCTTCTGAAAGCTGCTCTGAACTAGGAGTATAGTCTGATTTATTGTTAGAGCTATCCCTAGAGGAGGCAGAGGACTCTTCCTCCGACTGGAGGTGCTGCTCTCGATTCCGAGTACGAACCATCTTGATAAAGTATACCGAGAATCTGCAATTGAGAATCTGGTGGAGGAACACGGACAAGGAGCACGGAGCACGGAGCACGGAGCACGGAGAGAGATCTCCTGGAGACACACCTGGCGATGGAGAGAGGATGGAGGCACGCTGGCGATGGGGGAACACCTAGCTGAAAACTGAAACCGCTGGCAGAGAATACCCCGCATTTAGTTTTACTTATTCTTGTGTCTTAAAGCAAAGCTGATTTTTACGCTAGCTTTTTATTAAAGCACCGTGGTCGAGACAACAGCCTTATGCGAGAGCGAGGGCGAGAGAAAGCTGCGAGGGTGAGTGCTTTATGTGAGGGGGAGTGTGAGAGGAAAGGGCGAGCTCGAGAGGAAGGGGATGGCAAAGGGCGAGGGCGGGGGAAGAGGGCGAGAGGGGCGAGGGCGAGGGCGAGGGGGAGGGGATGGCGAGGGGCGAGGGCGTGGGCGAGGGGATGGCGAGGCGAGGGGTGAGGGCTAGGGTGACGGCGACGGGAGAGGTCGAGAGGCGAGGGCGAGGGGAGGGGGTAAGGGTGAGGGTGAGGAGATAGGAGCAGGGCGAGAGGCGAGGGCGAGGGGAGGGGGTAAGGGTGAGGGCAAGGAGATAGGGGTAGGGCGAGAGGCGAGGGCGAGGGGAGAGGCAAGGGGAAGGGTGAGAGGCAAGGGCGAGGGAAGGGGGTAAGGCCTAGGGCGAGGGGCTAGGGCTGGGAGGGGCAAGGGGAAGGGCGAGAGGAGGAGGTCCAGGGGCTAGGGTTGACAGGAGAGTGCAAGAGCGAGGGGTGAGGGGAGAGGGTAAGGGCGAGGGCGAGGGCGAGGAAATAGGGGGTAAGGGCGAGGGTTGAGAGGAGAGGGCAATGGCAAATGTTGGTGGCGAGGGTGAGGGTAGCAAGGCTTCAGGGCGAGATGACATGGATATTTCCGAGGCAATCAGAAGCAAAGATAATGAGTGAGAGGACATCAAAAGCACCAAACAGGAAAGGGACTAGCAAGGCAAGAGCAGGGAAAACGTAATCGGAGATCATCTAACCCCTCTGAAAGAATTCGTGGCAGATAAAACGAGAAGTAAAATTGCTAGTACACATGGTACCTTCATAAATACTTAACTCAAGAACCCTAAGGCTTCTATACAGAGCAAAAGAACTTAGTTTCACTTGAGACGTTATAGATCAACTGAATTTTGTGCTTTGAAAATGGGCATGAGTCGGGTTGAGGTAGTGGGTACGTTAAGCCCAAGACTAGAATCATTCCTACACACAGAAGAGGGGTTACATAGGATACAGACAGAGAGTGAAGGAGATGGTTTATCCAATCATAGAATCAAGCCCATTGAACGCAATAGAGTCAGCAGAAGGAGAGCTGTATAAGGAGAGGGTGTATGAGATAGGATGAAAAAGTCAGCAGGGATGTCGAAGATAGTGATCCAGAAGATATTTAAGGGTTCAGGAGTCGGCGAAGATCAACACTTGATTTTAGACCGTTGATCGTCAGCTTAAGCATGATAGCATTTGATCCTAGATCCATTGACTAAAGGCAACGGAACTCCTTCGACGGTGGCTAATTGTACAGCTCCGTGGGGTAGAATCTCCATGACCTTATATGGTCCTTGCCACATTGCGACCAACTTCTTTGCTTTTTTCAGATACTTAGCTTGATAAAGTAGCACCAGTGCTCCTTGCGTTATTTGCGGCTTTTTGAGATGGCGATCATGCCAAGCTTTGCGACGAAGCTCCTTCTGCTTCTAGAGCCAGAGAAGCCAAACTTGGGCTTTCATCCAGAAGGAAAAGACGAGAGACAGATGCCGACCCCAAATCTCCATTGGCACGGAGACTACCGACTCGCGGAGATTCTGAGTTGAATTCGAAGGGTGCTATCGCTTCCAAACCGAAAGCTAATTGAAATGGGGTGTGATTGGTTGTGGCTTTGAAAGAAGTTAGATATGCCCAAAGGGTGCCGTGGATAGCTCGAGCCCAAGTCGAAGGATGAAGATGACATGCTTTCCGCAGGAGTGCTATCATAACCTTATTAATGCTCTCGGCCTGCTGGCCCTTTGCTCTAGGATAATAGGAACCAGATTTTAAAAATCTTGTAGTTGGCAAGCAAGGTTGAAATCGTTTCATTCACAAAGTGACTATCCCTATCACTGGTGATTTCCAAGGGACATCCAAACCTGCACAAAATATTTTCGTAGAGAAACTTGGCTACCGCAGTGCCAGTGCAATCTGTTGTTTCCAGTACCTTTGCCCACTTTGTTGCATAATCTGTAGCCACTAAGAGATACTTCCGATTGCCGGGTTGGGCGGAGAGAGTAATTGGACCTACAAAATCAATGCCCCATCTCCCAAAGGGCTGCCATGCTATAGAGACCTGCAGAGGACGGTTTGACTGCTTGCTTGGTTTAGGGCCACAGCGCTGACATACATCACATACTTTTACATAGGCAATTGCATCTCGAAAAATATAGGGCCACCATAAGCCACACTGGAGAATCTTCCAGGCAATAATATGACCAAGGTAATGGCCACCAGTGGGACCACTATGGGCATCCTCCAAAATATACTCGACTTCATGCGGGGAGACACACCGCCTCAGAACACCATCCTGTCCTGACTTGTATAGCTGGCCCCCAATCAGAGTGAATGGCCTAGACTTCAACAACAATCGTCTCTTCTGCAGTGGAGAAGCGTTCTCTGGGTACACGCTAGTAAAAATCAGATGCAATACATGGCCGTACCATTCCGGAGTGGTATCTACCTTAAAGAGACTGCTATCTGGGAAGTCGTCAACAACCCCAGTTGCTTCTTCACCGGTGTGAATGTGAGAGAGGTGCACCGTCAGCACGGACATGATGTTTGCGGAGCCAGAGTACTACTTCGAAATCAAATTCTTGAAATAAGAGTAGCCATCTCCATACTCGACCTGCAACTTGCGGCTTGTTGAGCAGATAGCGCAGGGCATGGTAATCAGTAATAACTGTGAAATGGACCCCTAATAAATAATGCCGAAATTTTTGCAGAGCATTCACAATAGCCAAACCTTCCCTTTTTGTGGTACTATAGTTGCGCTCTGCCTTGGTGAGTAGACGACTTGCATAGTGAACAGGGCGATCCAGGTTGTACTCCTTACTAGGCTGAGTTAGCACAGCACCCACCGCCAATTGACTAGCATCAGTGTCACTTTCACAGGAGAGTTAGTACAGTTTGGACTTTACAGTTAGTCTTTGGTCTGTCTTTGGTCTGGTCAGTTCACACTAGACAGACTCGCTGGGCAGCGACACGTGGCAGGGATATGGTGGTTTAGTGGACATCATGGCCAGGTCACCACCGCCACCCGGTGGGGATAGACTTAGGTGCTGTCATTTATGAGCCGTTGGTGGCTCTTTATGGTTGCATATATGAGTAGTAGCGTTTTGGTCAATTTTATCTTTCTCGTAGTCGTCTAGAGTGAGTCTATACACAGAGCACGTCTTCACCATCCCGGCACATCTAAGCCTCGACACCCCCATTGTACCTGTGAGTCCTGGGCTGGAGCTGAGTGTACTGCCACACCAGAGTCTGTATCAGTTCTTTGAGATAGTCGAGTCATATGTTCTGGTGTGCTGTTGTGTCTTTGTGAGCTCTGTGATGTCTATTGTTTCCTTTCTTTTCAGTCTGTTTGAGTGAGATTGTCATGCACATTGCAATGAGGACCACCCACTGTAGAGAGAACGACACATTATCTGCGCTACAGAGGGCCAGGAAGCCAATCTACACAGGTGTGAGCAGGCTCTAGAGGTGTTTTGTAGTGCATCGGGCACACTGATCAACTGGAGGAAGACAATGGCTTTCTCGGTTGGCACTGCTCCTACACCTGATTGATCGCCAGGTTGAGGGCTTTAGGTGGATCGTCGCAAGGACTCCAATACAGTATTTGGATTGTCATGTTGGCTTAGACTTGTCCCCTGAGCAGCAGATTGCACCCCTCCTCCTGTCCATTAGGAGGAAGTTGTTGCACTGGAATTCGGCACGGCTCTCTTTGGCAGGCAGAGTTGTAGTGGCCAACCAGGACTTGTTGGCTACTATGTGGTACATCACATCATGCTGGATCTTCTCGAGCTCCTATACCAGCTGAAGAGGCTGATCAAGAACTTCCTTTGGTCAGGGCACGACAGCTAGTTCACCCGGGCCAAGGTAGCCTGGCAGATCATCACCTTACCATGTTCTCAGGGGGGGCTGGGAATCATCGACCCAGCACAGCAGAGTAGAGCCCTTCTTGGGAAGTTTGTGATCAGAGGACTGTTTCCAAGGGAGGAGTCCTGGAAGGAGTTGTTGCTTCACCGACTTCGAGTTCGAGTATCTCATGCAGGAGGCCGTTGGAGCCCTTCCATCATGTGGAGTTTTATAGAGATGCGAGTTGGTCTGAGTAGGAGAATGGAGGACCATTTTGTTGCAAGCTTGCTTAATTCCTGGGAGTTGTTGAGGAGTGGCCTAGAGTAGCATCAGCCCACCTGCACAGAGGAGCGCTTGGGACAGCCCCTTGTTGGAACCACTTGGTCAGCACTCAGAGAAGCCACCTGGTTGGTAGTAGGCCTCACGTTTCTTGGGGTCCCATTGCAAAAGGTCCAGCCCGCACTCTCGGTTCTACAATTTTCAGGTTTGTCCGAGGAGGCTCAGAGCATCTAGCTACGAGGCATGAGAGGTGTAAGAGCATGTACCAGGACTTTACAAAGGCCTTACCAGCTAAGTGGCTCACCCCTTCAGAGACAGCAGCTCCCATATGGATGGGGGCCTTCACGCGACCGGAGGTCCTCATCGCAGTTTGGCCTTACTCGGAGTCCATATTCTTTGAGATCCAACGAGAGGGTCGCCTTCACGGAGTCTCGGTAGAGGCTCCTCAGGTTGCAGAGTGTTGCTTTCAGAGGATACAAGTCTTGGGCATCAGTGGGAGGACACGTGTCATAGATCCTGACCCTGCAGATTTGGAGACAAGCCACTGGCGACATTGGGCTTCGAAAAGTTGCCCTTTGGCTCGAGTGCAGTGGTACCCTAGAGAGTGGTTCTCGAGAGACCCCTTCGATCACCCTCGAATCCCATTCTTTCAGTACACAGTGCGACTAGGGCACCACATATTGGCAGCATAGAGGGAGGCTCGGCTTGCTGCTGCAACACTTCATTGGTAGGAGGGTCTCACACTTGAGTTCTTGTCAGGTTTCTGGGAGCGGTTGTGGGACTCCAAACAGCCGAGGAGAGCCACTTTGTTCCAGTGGCTCCTTGCACACAAAGCTACAACAGGCGGGAGCTGGCTAGTACACAGTGACTTTTCGGCAACCTGTGCAGCTTGTGGTCATCCATTGGAGAGTCAACGACACTGTCTACGGGACTGGCCCATGCCAGAGCAAGTTTGGCTTCGGATCTTCGCTAATGGCGGCTCTTTCCACAGCTACACAGTACACTTGGGGTGCTGCAGCTTGGTCCACCCTCGCGGGCCCTACGCTCCATATTGAGCTGGCTTCCACCAGCAGGATGATAGTGATCCAAGGGGATCGACCTACACTTGAGCTTTCCAGAGAACTTACCCCCAGGAGTGGTGCACCGAGAAGAATAACAAGAAGATTGTTTTAACGTTGTGGGAAACTAGAGAGGTGTGTTAGGAGCTCATATGTGGCCTGACACTTTGGTTCATTTGGCAAGCCTGCTGCTTTCGCATCTTCAAGACTCGCCCTATCCCTCCGACAGAGACGATTCGTGATTTTTGGTTGGAGCTAGTTCACACTCTCAAGGGCCAATTGGAGAGACTCCAGGGCAGCTCCCACCGCATGCGGGAGCTCAAAGAGGCTTTCCTACGACTTTGGCACCCAAGGCCCTTCTTCACCATGGTCTAGGATGCACCCACATGGCACTACCGTCCACCTATGTGGCTCTTTCCTCCTCCCATCTCGTGATTCAGCCCCATTGTACATTTTTGTTTGCTCATTGGGAGAGTCTCCCCATTCTCTTGATGTAGCCCTCTCTAGTAGATGTGGTTTATAGCCCTATGGGCAGTTTGATTAACTAATAATAACTTTTGTGTAAATTCTTGTTCTCATGAACCATAGAAAACCTCGCCAAAACCTTTCAGAAATTTGTGCTCCAGGCATGTAGAGTGTTGCAAAAAATTAGAAATAAATAATTCAATAAAAATTTATTATTTTTCAAGGGATATGAATTGCTCAAAAGTTTTGATATCCCAAGTAGACCGCTTCAAAACCTTCAAAGGAAATTGAAACTTTGCATATACTATTCTTAAGAAAAAGGCTGTCAACTTGCTTTAGGCCTCAAGAACACGAATGCTATCAAATTTAAAAGCTGGTTTAGTGGCTTTTTACTATTTTAAGAAAATTATTATTTTAAATTTTGCACTTCTTCGAAATAAATTATATACTGAAATGTTCCTCTATGTGATAGGACCTGATTAATATCCTATGTTCATGGTTTCATGAAAAATAGAAAGTCCTAAAGCCTATTTCTCAAAATGAGGTGCCAAGCCACTATTGTGGCTCAAACACAAACCTAGTGTTAAATTAAGTTGTAAATTTGTAAGTCATAAGCAAAAATTGCTTTAAATTGTAAGTCTGTAAGAAAATATATACTTCTTATCAATTTGTTATGCTAAATTTGGCATCATCATGAAATTTGAGGATGGCTTACCTTTTATGAGCTCAATTGTGGCAATAAGATTGTAAGCATGTGTGATATAAGCAATATAGATGTACAAAAGCTATAACCTATGTTAAAAATTTGTGAGCAGCTTTAGATGAAAAGCTTTGACAAGACTTAGTCAGTTGAAAGTTTGCACCTGCTATGTTTGCCCAAAAAGAAAAAAATCATTTTATTATTGCCTTCGGTTCATGTACCATTGAGACGGGTGTGAAGGTTGCATTATTGGCACTAAAATGCCATGTGTTTTGCTTCCCAAAATGAGAGCTGCTTACAATTTTTTAGCTTGTGCGATGTTGTTGCAACAACAAAGACAACTTTGATATACTAGATTGGGGTCTTACTGATTTTTTTTAGGCTTTTGTACTATTCAAAGCACTTTAATAGTTGACCCCAATAATTTTTTGAATTCTAAATGAGAATCATCTTTGTTGAGAGCATGGTACGTAAGAGAAAGGGACTAAAGATTACATCATTAACAAATGACTAATTAGAAGAGACTAGAACATACATCAACAACAACAAAATTGGATAATGATGACGGTTGGACTAAAGATGACGATTGCCATAATGCATTCTCAAGCATTATTGGATAATCATGAAAGAGAGACACTAGGTGAGAGAATGGAGAGATCATAGGCTACAATGAATTGACCCCTCTTTGTAGGAGTCATACCATTGTGCTAGAGGGATATCCAAGATGTTGCGGAAGCATTACTAAAAACAATTCTAGCACAATTTTACTTGAATTGAATGATATAAACAACCATATGCTCAGGGTGGAAGCCAACAATGTCTAATATATGTATCAAATGAAGATATAATATATTCACATTAATTAGGACGCACCAAGAACAAATTTTATGAAAGAAGAGATAATGATGTTGAGGAAGCATTACTAGAAAAAACAATCCTAGCACAATTTTACTTGAATTTGATGATATAAACAACCATATGCTCATGGGTGGTGGAAGCCAACAATGTCTAATGTATGTATCAAATGAAGATATATTCTATTCACATTAATAAGGATGCACCAAGAACAAATTATATGAAAGAAGAGATAATTGATGGGCATTTCAAAAAGATGGAGTGACTGTGCTCACTAAGAGTTTGATGCACACTCACATCCAAGTACCACACACATGGTTTACTTTGTGTTCAATCTTGAATCGAATATTGGGTATAGGAATCTCCAATTCCGCTACAAGTGAATCCAAGTGATCCAATGTAATGTGAACTTTGAAGTAAACACGCTATGATTCTAAAGTCATCCAAGTGGACTGCATGCCCAATGTGAACTGAACCCAAGGACCTCCATGTGAACTGCATGTAAATCCAAATGTAAACTTAAGTGAGCTTCCCAAGATATTTTCATTACGGCATATAAATTTTAGTTCACACCACCATTTCAAGTGGTGTGTAGTAGCTTAATGATAGGGCATCGCGGAGTGCGGTGAGTTCAAGCCTCCAGGGGTGCAATTGAAGCCACTTTTTGTTCTTCGAACAATCGAGGGCTTGAAGATTGGAGGCCATCGATCCGGATTGTCAAATAAACAATTGGTAACTCACATTGTCTACAGAGTTTAGGCTGTGGATCCCTCCTGAAGAGGGGGGTGTCAATTAGTCTTGTAGCCCCCCCCACTCCCCAAAAAAAATATTGATGTGAATGGTATAAGAACACCAACCAACATTATATAGCAGTGTCGGGTAAAATCAATATCTCCACCATACAGAATTCCTTCCTAAGCTTTTTCCATTGTTCCCAGTACATGTGGTGCATCAATCAGGTGGTCATGGTGATGCCTACCTGTGGCCATTGTTCCCAGTACATGTGGTGCATCAATCAGGTGGTCGTGGTGATGCCTACCTGTGGCTCTTGCCCAAAGGTACGGGGCCCTTGCCCGACCATGTTTCATGGCTAATATTTGGAAGGGATAAGCACCTCCCTCTGTGAGCCCTCTGGTGTGTTGTTAACAAAACAACAATGAGAAAGAAAAGAAAAATACAGAAGTTTCAAGCCATTTTTTCACATTCATAGACTATTTCGCTCAAGTTACAGGCGAAAATTTTCCTTTTCCTCTTGATCCTGACTGCCATAATTGAATTTTCGAGCGACACAATTGTAAGCTCAGAGACTTTTTCCTAAACTCTGTTATTGAGGAATCTGAAATCTTTATCATGTAAATGGGTAGAAGTTCACAAAAAGTAAGGATCCTAAAAAGACATAAAACATGAATGTCCCCCAAATAAAATAAGCAAAGGTCCACCTGTTTGAAGGTGAATGGATGATGTGAGCAGCAAACCAATAAATGGGAGGACAAACAGAGAGAAATCTTGTTGCAACCTGCCAAAAGGTTTCCTTGCAGTTGTTATAACAGCCTAGAAAGATAGAAAAAGCATCAAAATTATCTTAGACGAGAGCTATGAACAGAGTGATCTAGTATAGGCCACATACCTGAATATGCATGACAAAACAAGCAACCAAAGCCATGAATCCCATTTCCATCAAGAACGGGATACTTAGTGGCGAGAAAAAGCCTCTTTCATGAGCAAAATGGTTTGAAACAGACTTCTTTGCATCATATGGAATGGCTCTATCATCTTCACAGTTGCGATTTCCTCCTCTCCACTTCAGATTAGAATCTGTCAGATACATAGATGCCTTTTGGGTGGTACCATTTTTCGTCCTTTTAGTGGTTTAGAGCAAACAGCTTGTGGATCACATGCTACTATTTAAGGTCTTATAAACATATCTAAAAGTGCTTAATTATGCAATATGGTGGTAAACAGTATTTGTCATAACATCTTTCTTTTTTCTTTTCACCTGTTAGAGATCAGGCTTGAGTGCTAAAAGTAGTGTCAATGACACTACCTTTTGTACCACCTAACCATGCCTTCACCCTTTTCTGAGCGATTCAACGAGACATAGATACTACACCAAAGAATGTTTTCAGAAAACTGACCTTTAAAGATCATAGGTGCTGACCTTGCCATCTTTGATTTCAATTGCACTTCTCCCATAGAGCTCACTGGCACAGCAGAATCCAAGAATAGACCAAAGCTTACAAAGAGTTTTGGTCTGTGCCAAATGTAACAAACAATTGCACCGACTGCCAAAGACAGCATCGGTGATGCCAAAAGAAAATTTGGAAGCTGCTTCAATTGAAAATATTTTAAGAATCCGACATCCCTGAATTGGAAGGGAATAAAAGGATGCCACATATCAGCTCTTTGAGCATCAAATCAAAAACCCCACATACAGAACAAAAAGAGGCAAACCACAGCTTACCAATAATAGCTTTGTACAAAACCATACAGATATGGTAACTTCTCATTACACCATGGTCGGCTGTAGATGCCCTCATTTTCTTTTTCCTTACTGCATAACTTTTTGAATCCAAATGCCTGGAATGCAACAAATGGCCCCACGACGATGGCAGTTTGAAGGATAGCAGACGAGATGGTTTGCACTACCATCTAACCAAAGCCCAGAACAAGTCATTAGAGCAGTGAAGTTATTTCGTACAAAAATTCTACATAGAAATACAAGCAATGGCCCCATCTGCAAAAACAAGCTTCCAAAGATGCGCTCTCTCTCTCTCTCTCTCTCTCTCTCTCTCTCTCTCTCTCTCTCTTTTTGCTGCTGCTGTGCCTGCACCTGCACCTGCACGCTGCGCGCGGTGCTGCGCTGCCTCTGCAACCTCGCCCCCCCCCCCCCCCCCGTCGCTCTGCCTGCAGCTGCGCCACACCCCGCTCCCCGCATATGGCGTCCCCCCCCCCTCTCCCCCCCTTCTTCTACGAGTAGAGCATCCCCTCCCCCCCTTCTTCTACGCGTAGGGTTCCCCCCCTCTTTCACACGTAGGATGTCTCCCTCACTTCTTACGCGTAGGAAGTCTTTAATTTATTTATTTTATTTTTTTGAACCCCGCCCCTGCCCCCACCACTTTGTAACTTTCGGGCCTCATAGGTCATTATGGCCTTTTGAAGACTTTAATATAACGTCTCATTTCATAAACCACCCCTCCCCCTCCCGCCCCCCCCCCCCCCCCCCCCCCCCCCCCCCCCCCCCCCCCTCTCCCTCTCCTTCACTTTTGTTTTCAAGACACACACACACACATAGCTGAGCATATTGAGGGCACCTGGCCACACCGTCTCGCGCTCCACCACTCGTCGCGATCGCCGCCAGTGTGGGTGCACACGTACATCCAGTGACTCCCAGCCGCCGCGCCCATTGATAGGGTGGGTGCACACGTACACCTAACTCCCTTGCGGACGGCGATCAAGCATGAGGAAGATGAACGATAAAGCCGACCCCCAGAGGATGCCATTCAAAAATGCAAAGAGGAGATGACGGAGACCATGACCAAGATGAACCGCAATCTCTGGGGCACAATAAACATACTCGAAGGATGCGTGCTGATCCAAGAGAGCAAGATAAGCACGCTGGAAGACCGAGTGACGACCCAAGAGGAAGAGATTGCGTGTCGATCACACTATCACCATTGTGCTTTCTACATGTAAAGTCATTGGTGCCTTGCCATAAAGATACACCATTTGCAATTAGCATTCCGGTACTATTGCACATACGTAGAAGTGACTTTTCATAGTGATCCAATTCTTTTGCATCATTAGAACTTCGATTATACATGTATGAGTCATCCATTCTTCTTGAAACATGCGGCATGTCAACTTGTTGTGTGTCGTGTTGAGAGAGAGAGAGAGAGAACGAGAGAGAGAGAAATGAAATGAAATGAAATGAAATGAAATGTTATATTAACGTCTTCAAAAGGCCAAAATGACCTATGAGACCAATCAGTTACAAAATAGTGAATCTAATACCATGTCTGGGTACAAAAGAACTAGAAAAGAACTAGAAGTGGAACAAAATACTACTACTACTACTACAATCTAAAACTACGTGGGTGTAGCAGCTGATACAATAGGTACCCGGTAAACTGGATGTAACAGTGTGTGAAACAAAGATGGAAGAAATGGTGAGGATCCATCCTCATCTGCACTCTGGATGTCGAGAGAGTATGGCTCGAATCTTCTGTTGTAGTCTCCGTCGATGCTGTGTAGCTCCTCTCCTCAGTCGCGGTCGTCTGTATCTCTGTAGCTCCAATGCTCGGTCGATGAGAGTGCCAGTAGTGGTCGAATGAGTGTGGGACGAGCTCTGCAGTGGTGGCTGCTCCTCTGGCTGTCCCATATCTAGTGAAAAGAAATCTGTAATGTGTCTCTGGGACTGCCTCTCTCTAGCTCTCCCCAGTAAAGTGTCTCTATACCTGTGTAACTCAAGTAGATATAGTCCAAGACATCTCTGATCCTCATAACTCATGACCCTAGATAGAGGACCAAAACCCTCTCTGAATAAGCAGTGGAAACGCCCCCGTATCTCATAGAACACTGTGCAATGACATATGTAGTGCAACTCTGTCTCTGGCTCTCTCTGGCATAATCGGCATATCCCTTTGCCCGTACACCCTCACCCTCTGCCCAGTTACTCAACTGCTGCTCAATAATGGATGCATACAATCGTGCCAGTGTGTGTCCAACCATAATAGTGCGGTAATTTCCAGGCTCTGTAGGATCACCTGCCTTGAATATAGGCACAATAGTAGACAACCTCCAAGTCTCAGGTAATCCCTCACACATGGCACGATTGAACAACACTGCAAGAACCTCCATCAGCATATCCCTAGCATGTATAAAGTGCTCCGCTACTAGACCGTCATGATCGTAAGCCCTCCTGGTCCTCATCCTGTCAATGGCTCTCTTTACCATCTCAGTGGTAAAGAAGGTGCTCGTAGGTGGACATGGCTCTGTAGGATCTGGAAGGGGATCCTGCCCAGGAACCGTATATAACGATGTCGCATACTGGCCCCACACATCAGGAGAAGTAATCACTGGGGGAGGGGAGTGCTCATGGAAGAGTCGCCATGCCTCGCCTGAGTCTCTACTCAAGAACAACTGATACAAGTCTCGCTCCATCTGGGCCAGGTAAGCTCGTTTCTTCTTTCGCACAAGGCGCCGGAAAGCAATCCGCGACTGTCTGTAGGTGATGACTCCTAAATGAAGATCCCTCTGAAGCTGGGCTCTCATCTCTCTGCACTCCTCATCATACCAACTATTCTGGGGCATGCTCCCAGAATGTCGCCTCCGATCCGGTTGAGTGTGTGGGTATGCCTCTGATGCTGCATCATGTAGTGTCTCAGTCAGTAAAGTAGTGCACTCCTCTACTGAGAGGCCTGGAGCAACTGTGCATAGACGATCCCAGATCGCCTCTGTATAAACTGAGTCAGTCTCTGGTGTAAATGTATAACGGGTGTGTGACCTGCCTCCTGATTTCTGGGCTGTACTAAACTGAAAAGATACGGACAGTGTCAAGAGAGCATGATCCACTGCTACGCCCACTGGTCTGGCTCCCACTGTGAAATCCTGAATACAAGGAATAAAGCTCGGCTGTGTCATAACATAGTCCACTGTACTGGCCCCATGTCTGTGTGGAAAGCATGTGAAGCCTGCTGCTCCAGGAAACCGCTGTAAGCCATTAAGTATGGCTAGCCCATGTGTAGTCGTCATCTCCGTGAGGTATCTCCCATACTCAGTCTGCTCTCTGTCATGTGAGCATCTGCCAAACCCCAGCTCACCCACATCCAACTCTCTAAGCATCTCATCTGAAGTGTCGTAGAAGACTGTCTGACAGTTGCCCGTTCGAGCATTGAAGTCTCCTAGGAGGATGATATCACCATCCCTAGAAAACTCCCATATATCATCATCTAGAGAGAGAGAGAGAGAGAGGAATAGAGAGAGATAGGGAAAGAGGGCAAGAGAGAGAGAGAGAGAGTGAGAGAGAGGGAAAGAGAAATAGATAGAGATAGGGAAATAGGGAAAGAGAGAGAGTAGATAGAGAGGGAGAGAAATAGGGAAAGAGAGAGAGAGATAGGGAAAGAGAGAGAAAGAGAGAGAGAGAGAGAGAGAGAGAGAGGGAGAGGGGGAGAGCTCGCCGAAGCACGATCAAGAAACACATTGGAAGAGGGCGAACTGCAACCCTCAGTAATCGAAGAAATCAACACGATAAAGGAGCAAGTACGGGCCATCAAAGAAGGAGAAGAGCAGCATAAAGAAATGACGACTTCTTGGGTGCATGTTCTTACCAAAACTCAACAGAAGGCGGACGAAGCCGAGAAATGGATCAAGGTGGCCAAGAAAGGAAAAGGCAAGGAGATAAAGCCCACGCCCACACCCAACAACATCATTAATCAGACACTAGAGGAGCAGCAGAGGAGAAGGGTGTGCGCTTTGCATGTGAGAATTTGCGGTCTCAAAGACAAAGGCAATGTGGACGAAGAAGTAAAAGAACTCACAGCCCTGATGGGGATTCATGAGCCGACGCACACAAGGGCATCGAGAGTGGGCAACATAAAGAAAA
Organism: Adiantum capillus-veneris; assembly: GCF_014529385.1. Classification (NCBI taxonomy): domain Eukaryota; kingdom Viridiplantae; phylum Streptophyta; class Polypodiopsida; order Polypodiales; family Pteridaceae; genus Adiantum; species Adiantum capillus-veneris. The sequence continues at coordinate 72,842,231 of NC_140950.1, read as the reverse complement.
ATGGAAGCAGTGGAGAAACCTCAAAACAAAGAGCACTCATCCTCCGTTTTCCCTCCATGGAAGCAAAGAAGTCATTCTTGAAGAAAAGACCAACTCTTAAAGAGACTGGCATCTTTCTCGGGGATGATCTCATCCTCTCGCAGATCGCTCATATGCAGGAAGTAATGCCGGAGATTAGAGCGGCAAGGGAAAAAAGCAAGATCGCTTTTTACCGAGATGGAAGAGTGGTAATACTAGAGCGACGCTCCACATGACGGTGCGAGACTTATGGGACCACACTCAAAGTAGCTGCCTGGAACTGCAATGGATCTATGCGTCTTGATGTGGGTGTCTTTGAGGATAGCTTTACTGGAAGAGACATCATCTTTTACTCTGAGACACACCAGGCCCCAAGGCAATCCATGCCTCACATCAGTGGATACAAGTGGGAGACAGCCTACAGACAGGAGACATGCTCAGAGCACACAGGGCGGGGCTCGGGGGGAGTGGCAGTGTTATTTAGAGAGGATTTGCAGCCACTGATACATATAGCCCGCAGGGACGAGCAGGCTAGGTACATGTGGGTGAGACTGAAAGCAGAGACAGGCAGATACCTCTATCTAGCTATTTGCTACTTTCCCCCGAGTACATCAGTTTATGCATCACCCAGAGGACAGTCCCCTTTCTCTATTTTAGATGATGACATATGGGAGTTCTCTAGGGACGGTGACATTATCATCCTAGGGGACTTCAATGCTAGGACTGCCCATCACCAGGCAGTGTTTTATGATACTTCAGAAGAGAGCTAGATGTTGTAGAGACGGGCCTGTCCAGACTATTACACGATGTGGAATATATTGAGTATGGGCGACACCTGATAGACATGGGCACCGCACATGGATTGGCCATCTTGAACGGCCTACAGAGATTTCCTTCGGCGGGAGGTTTTACATGCTTCCTACACAGACATGGAGCCAGCACAGTGGACTATATCATGGCACAGCCGAATCTCATCTCTAGTATCTAGGATCTCACAGTTGGGCCCAGATCGGTCGGGGTGGCAGTGGATCATGCTCTGGTGTCAATGACCATCTCCTTCCACTTCAGTGTAGCACACAGGCCACGGGTAGTAGCCCCTACTCGCTACACATTCACACGGAAGATGGAATCTGTATACATGGACGGATCTACAGACGCCTATGCACTGAGGACCCGGGGCGACCTCTGGAGGAGCTAACTACTATACTGACACAGACATTACATGATGCAGCAGCAGAAGCATACCCACACACCCAGCCTGAGCAGAGCCGCCGATCAGGGAGCATGCCTCAGAACAGCTGGTACGATGAGGAGTGCCGCCAGACTAGAGCCAGACTTCAGAGGGAGGTGCTGTTGGGGGACGTCACTCACAGACAGTCACAGATTGACTTCCGACGCCTGGTGCGGCGGAAGAAGAGGGCTTTTTTGGCTCGACTCGAGCAGGATCTATATCAGCTATTCTTGAGTCAGGACTCGCGTGAGGCGTAGCGGCTCTTTCATGAGCAGTCCCCCCCCCCCCCCCCCCCCGGCTATTTCCTCCACAGAGACCTGGGGGCAGTACGCATCATCTTTGTACACAGTACCCGGACAGCCAGCCCTCCCCAACCCCCCCGATCCATGCCCACACGCATGTGTCTTTTTCACCGCTGAGATGGTGAAGAAAGCTATTGACAGGATGAAGACTGGGAGAGCGTATGATCATGATGGCCTAGTTGCTGAGCATTTCATGCATGCCAAAGACCTACTAGCAGAGCTTCTAGCAGTTATGTTTAACCGGGCCATGTGTGAGGGCCTACCAGGCTCTTGGAGCCTATCTACGATCGTACCTATCTTCAAATCAGGAGACCCCATGGAGCCTGGGAATTACCGCACTATTATGATTGGGCACACACTGGCACGGTTGAATGCATCCATTCTGGAGCAACAGCTGAGTAGATGGGCAGAGAGGGAAGGGATACGTGCAATTGGGCAGGCAGGATTCAGGAGAGGCTTCTCTACTCTTGACCATATCCTAACACTCAGGGCCATCATCGAAGAAGGCAGATCTCATGGGAGACGGATCTATTGTAGCTTTGTGGACTTCCGCAAAGCTTTCGACACGGTACCCAGAGCTAGACCGATGCGAAGACTACAGGAAATGGGAGTACCCACAGAACTCATTTGGGGGATCATGGCATTGTACAGATCAGTAGTAGGGCATGTACGCACCCCGGAGGGACTTTCTACATCGGTTTACTCCACTATTGGGGTGAAGCAGGGCTGCCCGCTCTCTCCTACTCTTTTCGGTATGTATGTGGATGAGGTTTCTGACTACATTGACAGCAATGAGGATAAAGGTGCTCAGTTGGCAGGGACATGGATTCCACTTTTGTTATATGCTGATGACATAGTGTTGATCTCCGAATCCCCAGAAGGAATGCAACGTCAATTGGATGCTTTGCATACGTTTGCCCACGAAAGTGGTTTGTCTGTCAACCTGGGTAAAACCAAGGTTATGGTGTTTAATACCACCCCACAGTGGATCGGGAGGTCAGCACCTACATTCACATACACAGACGCTTACACTTACCTTGGAGTGGTTTTTAGCGGACCTGCATTCTCACTTAGAAGAGCAGCAGAGACCAGACTTACTAGAGCCCACGCAGCATTGGGTAGATTGGAGAGGATGTGTTCGCAGGTTCAATTTCAAGAGCCCCGGACAAAGCTCTGGCTCTTTGACACCTTGGTGGCTTCAGCATTGCTCTATGGAACCGAGATATGGGGACCTTCACTGGATCACCACGGGAGGCCGGGTCGCTCAGACGGATGGGGGAACATGGAGAAACCTCTCGTCTCTATGATCTCGCGGCTCATTAGAGCCAAGACATCAGTACCACGGGCCATTATCCAAGCAGAGCTAGCGGCCCCCCCACTTGTGGTGGAGGCGCTCACCAAATCAGTCTCCTTCATAAACCGCACATGGGCACTTCCTAGAGACAGATATGCTCGCATAGCACTTGAATCCTCTCGACAGCTAGCCATACAAGGAGATACAACATGCTGGTATGGGGAGATGACATCATGCTTTCAGGCACATGGGTTCAGCATAGACAGGGTGCCACCATTCCAGTACTCATTGGATGCACCATCTCTCACTCTTACGAAGTCAGAGATCGCCAAGCTCATCCGCCAAGACCTGACCCAGCTAGACACCAGGAGGACATGGATACAACCAGCACAGGAATTGGGCACGAAGATGGCTTTCTACAGAGACCACCTCCTCCAACTTACGAAAGATGGTTTTGTGGCGAGACCCAGATACATGGATACCCACTTGTCTCATGGGATACGATGTGCTATTGGCCAGTTACGCACATCTTCTCACCAGTTGCGGATTGAGACTGGGAGATACAGCGGAGTACCAGCAGAGGACAGGACATGCCCCTTGTGTAACATGGAACCTGAGACAAAGCTACACTATACATTCCGCTACCCCGTCTACTACGAGATACGAGGCCGCTTCCATTGCTTGTTGAGAGAGGGTTTTGGACCACTCTCAAGAGTCATGGGATACGAAGATCAGAGATGCCTGGGTTTGTTCTTGCTCGAGCTGCGCAGACACAGAGATAGCCTGATGAATGGCGAGGCTAGCCAGTCTCAAAGACGGATCACAGACTTCTTCAGAGCAGACACGGGACAGCCGCAAGAGCCACTCCCACAGCAGAGCTCCCCCCCGTCTCACACCAGAGGCACACTGATTGACCGAGCAATTGAACTGGGGAAATCCAGGCGCCCGCGACTGTGAAGAACTACACAGCATCGACAAAGGCTACAACAAAAAATTTCGGAGCACGCTGGCCAGGCATACACGACGCTCGGTCAGACTACTAACCATGGAGGAAATTGATGAGATTCGCCAACGACCGATGCTAGATCTCTTGTGATTCAGCTATCCCAACAAGCCGCACATTATTCTGCTTAGTTTTTTGCCCGACTCACATCGACCAACTTAGGACCCCATAGTATATATCTTTGTTTTGTATTGTTGTTAGGTTATTTTGTTACTCTGACTTTGTATCAAATCCACCACTTTGTAACTTTCGGGTCTCATAGGTCATTGTGGCCTTTTGAAGACGTTAATATAACATTTCATTTCATTTCATTTCTCTCTCTCTCTCTACATTCAAAAATTCAAAAAAGAAATGTGTGTGACCATCAACAAGATTAACCGCAACCTCCTAGGCACAATAAAGACGCTTGAAGAACACATGTCGGCTCAAGAAAGCAAGATAAACATACTTGAAGGTCGTGTGACTGCCCAAGATGAGGAGATTGCATCACTCAAGAAGGAGCTTGCAAAGGTGCGATCACGAAACACGCTTGAAGAGGGAGAGCTTCAACCCTCAGTAATTGAAGAACTCAACATGATTAAAGAGCAAGTGCGGGCCATCAAAGAGGGGGAGGAGCAACACAAAGAAATGACGACTTCTTGGGTGGATTTTATTACAAAGACTCAACAGAAAGCGGACGACGCCGAAAAATGGATCAAGGTTGCCAAGAAAGGAAAAGGCATGGAAACAACATCCACACCCACCATTATTAACTTGACACGAGAAGAGAAGCAAAGGAGACGTGAGTGTGCCCTACATGTGAGAATTTGTGGCTTTAAAGACAAAGATAATGTGGACGAAGAGGTAAAAGAACTCATGACTATGACGGGGGTTAATGAGCCGGTGCATACAAGAGCTTGGAGAGTGGGCAATAAGAAAAATGGAAGCAATGGGGAAACCTCGAAGAAAAGGGCACTTATCCTTCGCTTCCCCTCCATGGAAGCGAAGGACTTTTTGAAGAAGAGAGGGGCATTTTTCTCGGAGATAACCTCGCCCTATCCCAGATTGCTCATATGCAGGAGGTAATAGAGGCAAGGGAAAAAGGTAAGATTGCTTTTTACCGAGATGGAAGAGTGGTGATATTGGATCGACGCTCTGCATAAGGTGCGAGACCTATGGGACCACACTCAAAGTTGTAATGGATCTCTACGCCTTGATGTGGGTGCTTTTGAGGATAGTTTCACTGGGAGGAACGTCATCTTCTACTCTAAGACACGTCAAGCCCCTAGGCAGTCTATGCCACATATTGGCGGGTACAGATGGGAGACAGCTTGAAGACAGGAGACTCAATCAGAGCATAGAGGACGAGGCTCAGGGGGAGGGCCAGTTTTAATCAGGGAGGAGTTGTAACCATTGATACATATAGCCCGCAAGGATGAGCAAACTAGGTACATATGGGTGAGATTGAGGACAGATATCTCTACATTGCTATTTGCTACTTTCCTTTAAGTACGTCAGTATATGCACCACCAAGAGGACAGTCCTTTTCTATTTTAGATGATGACATATGGGAGTTCTCTAGGGATGGTGACATTATCATCCTAGGGGACTTCAATGCTAGGACTGCCCATCACCAGACAGTATTTTATGATACTTCAGAGGAGATGCTGAGGGAGCTAGTAGATTATTACAAGATGTAGAGCATATTGAGTATGGACAGCACTTGATAGACATGAGGACTGCACATGGATTGACCATTTTGAATGGCCTACAAAGCTTTCCCACTGAGGAAGGTTTTACATGCTTTCCACACAGACATGGAGCCAACACAGTGGATTATGTCATGGCACAGCCGAGCTTTATCTCTAGTATCCAGGATCTCACACTTGGACTCGGACCTGTTGGTGTGGCAGTAGATCATGCCCTTGTGTCGATGACCATCTCTTTCCAGTTTAATGTAGCACACATACCACGGGTAGCAACCCCTACTCGCTACACCTTTACACGGGAGACGGACTTTGTCTACATAGATGGGATCTATAGACGCCTGTGCACTAAGGAGCCAGGGCGACCTCTGGAGGAGCTTACTACTGTACTGGCACAGACATTGCATGATGCAACAACAAAGGCATGCCCACACACCCACCTGAGCAGAGACGATGTGCTGGGAGCATGCCCCAGAACAGCTAGTATGATGAGGAATGCTGCAAGACGAGAGCCAGACTTCAAAGGAAGGTGCTTTTAGTCACCGATTGCCTTCCCGACGCCTAGTGCGGAAGAAGAAGAGGGCATTTTTGGCTCGATAGAGCAGGATCTATGTCAGCTATTCTTGAGTTAGGACTCAAGTGAGGCATGGAGACTCTTTTATGAACACTCTCCCCCTCCTACCATTACTTCTACAGAGGCCTAGGCCCAATATGTGTAGCAGGGCTAGAGTGTCCTTCACGGTACAGTGTCTTTCACAGGACAGGTCTAGGCTGGTTCACACTTGACCAGACCCTTTGGATTGGGGAGTGACACGTGCCAGGGTACTGACGGTGGTCTAGTGGACCTCGTGGCTAGGTCACCACATGGCTGACATTTATGAGCCGTTGGTGGCTCTTTATGATGGTACATATGAGTAGTAGCGGTTGGTTATTCTAGGATCTTTGTCACCTCTGATCTTGTACGTAGTCTTCTAGAGTGGGTCTTGACACAGAGCACGTCGTCACCATCCCGACACATCTGAGCCTCGACACCCCCATTGTACCTGTGAGTCCTGGACTGGAGCTGAGTGTGCTGGCAAGCCAGAGTCTATATCAGTCTTTGAGATAGTCGAGTCACATGTTCTGGTCTGCTGTTGTGTCTTTGTGAGCTCTGTTGGCGTCTATTGTTTCCTTTTTGTTCAGTCTGTGTGAGGGAGATTCAATATGTTTGAGTGAGATTGTCACGCACATTGCACTGAGGACCACCCACTGTAGAGAGCACGACACATTATCCGCGCTACAGGTGGTCTCATTTTGGCGATCACGGTGGGACCTCAAAGGAAGTCTCACTCTTGTGGAGATACAATCGTGAAGCTAATCGGTTGTTACCTGGATCCGCACACTGTGTAGATAGTCTGCAAGTCTGGTCATCTCTCGCACTGGTCCAAGTCCTAGTTCTCGTTCCTCGTCCTTGGTCTTTGGTCCTGGTCTAGTCCTCGCCCTGGTCCAGACCTCCTCGTCCTGCCAGCTAGGTAGTCTAGTCACTGGTCCTGGACCAGGTGGTCTAGTCACTATCCTCACTTGTTCTGTGTTAGACTTGTGTTGTTCACTGCATGACACATACAAGGCGGTCAGTTGAGCGTCAAAGCGCACTACTGAGCCCTCTGAAGCGCTATAACAGAAGACGCCTTGTGGTATCTAGTAGAAGTCTATTAACCTCATCAACCATACCTCCACATACGACATCCCCCATTCCTTTATCTCCCATTCCTTCATCCGGTTCCACATCTTCCAGATCACCTTCTCCAGTAAAGCTCTCTCCTATTCTGCTACAGCAGGCTATTGAGCAACAGGCTCAACAAGGGGCCATGGAGGCGTTGGCTAGTGTGTTGGCCAACGTCAACATCAAGTTCCCCACCTTCAAAGGACTCTCCTCGGAAGCTGCAGACGACCATGCACGGACGTTCGTATCTCTCTGTAGAGGACGTGGTCTTAACAGGGAAGATGCTTATCTGGTACTATTTCCATCCACTTTGGATGGCTTAGCAGACAAATGGTACAGCCAGTTTGCAGAGAATCATTTTGCAACTTGGGAAAGACTTAAGACAACAGTTCTGTGCAGTTTTCAGGCCGGGCGACTACCAAGAGAAAGTGTTGGATGAGTTGGCCAACATGGTGCTCAAGCCAGAGGAGACTTTTGCAGAGCTTATGACCAAAACCAAGTCTCTGGTTGCCAAGCTTCCCCAGCAACCCGGTGAATTCATACCGGTAGGATATAATCATACCGGTAGGATGTAATCATACCGGTAGCTTCCTATTTTCACCCTATCTGCTTATTTCTTTTCGCCTATGTTCGCCCTTTGGTTTTTCTCCTCAGCTTTGTGCTTCCATACAGCAGGACTCCTCTGCACACATAAGGATCCATTTTTACCTTGATGAGAAAGCGACTGTTCTTTCTAGCCTTGCTTGGAAGCCGATCAAAGTCGTGGGTTCCTGTGGTAGAAAGTTATGCACGGATTCTCATCTCTCTACAGAGGAGGCTGTCTCTTAGAGGCTTTGGATTTGGGAGTGTTGAGGCATCCTAACAGATTGAGAGGTTTGAACTTTGTTTCTGTAGAACTTGATCAAATCGATCAGGCAATGCCACCCCTATTATTCGATTGTGTGACAGCATCAATCTCAACCATATTGGGATCTTGTTGAGTGGGAGTGGCCGTCGGATGTACAGGGACATACTCCAGTCACCTTTTTTGAGTATTTTGTCAGGACACCACATTACTTGTGCGTAAGAAGTCTTGGATGCCCAAATGATAGAGAGACTCGCTACATGGAGGTTTATCATATACTTCTATATATTTGTGTTGTGGGCTTCGCGAGTGGCACAATGGATTCTTTATTTCCATTGGTTGCTTTCTCACAGTGGTCTTCCAGTTGGCTCTTGGAGTGCTCAGCTGGGCTTCGATCCTCTATGTATATGCTGTAACGTTAGGATTGTGGAGACTCCCAACCACTTCCTTTGGGGATGCTTCACATCATTCCTTGTTACGAGAGCTCCTGTATTACTTCTTTCTAGAGCAGGGGTCGAGTTTGGCTTTCTTATGTGGAGAGCAGTCTCGTGGTTGATGCATTGTCTTGGCCAATTATTTGTTTTTCGAGGTGCTACCACAGATGATTTATGAAATTGGGGACGTCTGTGCATATACAGCCTCTGTGCAAAGGGCCACCTTCTAGCGGGACCTCTCTTCTTATCCATGGACCTCCAATGCACTCCTTTGTGGTGATTCTAACAATACTCTAAATATGCATCATAGCACCATAGGAAATTCACACATGTTTCTTGTAGAGAAACAAGCATGGGATTATCTCATCGCTTTTGCACAGATGCTTGATTTATGGCGTTATATGTATCCCGATGTTTCGAGATTTACCTTTCAAAATGCTGCTCATTACTCTTATCACACACGTCTAGATAGATGGTATGTACTCAACTCACACCAGTATGATGATTTTGTATGCGAATTGAGAATGGATTACACTTTGCAGCTATCGGATCATCACCCTATTTTATTGAATTTGTACTTTAAGCAATCTCTTTGTGATAGACCACTTTCTCGGAAGCGGCTTCTACACATTAACAATGCTTATCTTACTCCTGAGGCCTTTCGAGATATGATCTCTGGACTTGTTCCCCGCTTGCTTAATCACATGCATCTTGATCCGCCTTGTCATACGAGTGCAATGTGCTATTCAAATTTATGGTAAACAGTACATGCATCGGATTTGAGGCAATGTTAATGATGCCAAGTAGGTCTCTCAACTATTGCATGAATTGGCTGATTTGAGGCCGTCATCTGACTCTGAGTTGTCGGAGTTGTATGAAGCTTGGGTATGTATACAATTTAATGATAGGTGGAAGCCGCGTGCTCATCAACGGGCCTTTGCGGATAAAGGTTGTGCTTTGAAACAATTTTTTAAGCATTTTCATCACTCGAGGGTTTCCCGGGACATAAGCATGTAAAGCTTCCTTCAGGCGCTTGGACATCATCCAAACAAGAACTTACGGATGCCATGGTCTCGCATTACAGACAGGTGTTTGCTGCTCCTCTTTAGGCATCTACAGTAGTTTGTCAAGCACGACAGTTATTGCTCTCTCACGTACAACCAGTTATCTCTTCTCAGGATGCACTATGCCTTGAAAAACCTTTCATGGATTTTGAATTGCATTGTGCGTTGCTTGCATTGGGCCGTTGGAGATCCCCTGGCTGGGATGCACTTACTGTGGAGTTCTTCTTCTCCTATTGGGAGACTCTTAAAGAGCCTTTGCTCTTCATGATGAATACGGCATGGGAGAAACAATATTTGCCAGAATCATGGAAAGAGGGTTTGCTTAAATTGTTGCCTAAGCGAGCACTTTGTAAGTATTTTTCTCATTGGCGGTCAATTACTTTGGGATGGATGCATGAAAAGGTGGCACGGTTTTAACCGGTTGAAAGTTGCTTTTGGAGGCTTAAAATTTAGGGGGTATGAAACTGGTGTTATGAGCAAGAATTGTTTGAATTAAATAATCGCGTGGAGGATACAAAATCTTAATAATCGTGTGGAGGATTCAAAAACCCGTGTGGAGTCCACACCCGACGAATGTTCAGTCGAATGTTTGTATGACTGTACTTCTCCATATCTCTGTGCCTTTCTCCTTCTACGCCTTTCTCAGCTCACTCTACAGTCCCCTGTGCACGCTCCTTATCCATCGCTATGGATAGCAACCTAAGAAAGAGCCCAAGGAATGTAGCCCGACAGGTCTCCCCCACAAAGACCCGACATTCTCCCACGAAGGTATGTCACCTCTCTCTGTCTTTGTGTTGTGTACAACGGACCTGTATGTGTAGTAGAGTATTGAGATGTGGATATATTGAGTAATGAATATGGATTTATTCTTTTCAAAGACGGAAGTTACAACCTCCTCCCAAAATCAGCCGCTTTGTTCACTCCAAGGATGTGGAGGTGCCATTAAAGGCATTCTGCACGACAAAGGAGGATTTTGACAGGGAATATGGGTTAAGTTTTGAAGGGAAAGATGTTAGGAAGTTGACAGATGCAGATGTGCCCATATCCAACTGGATGAAAGTTTTCACGTGTCTTCTAGTGAAGGAGAAAAAAGTGCTGATAAAAACAGCAAGGTCGGATCACTACAAGGCACTCTACCAGTTCTACAAGCAAGTGTATCAATCCAAACCACCAAACTATCTACTGGGAGTCAAGTTTGCACACGGATATGTTTATTTCATATACACAGGTCCGGTAAAGTGGGCTGAGTTTGCATCTGAGGTGGTGAAGAATGTTTCCAATGAAGGTCACTTAGATAGGAAAAGAGATTAATGGAAGTTAGAGACTTCCAAAGTATCCACAGGAACCCCAAGTGCTTCTGCCATCTTGTTAGTAAATACCCTATCCGGAAGTATACCAACCGGAAGTGGGCTTTTTGCGACTACTCAGTCTGCGTTAAGTGTTGAAGTATCCAGTTCCTTGCAAGAACTACTTGTTGAGGTTAGAAAATCTCATGACAATGTATCAGCCGAGTGTCAGAAGGCTAAGGATTCTGTGGTCAAATCTGTTGCTGATGTGCACCGTTATGAGGGTGCCCTTGACACCATCCGAATGCACTTCCCTGACGATGCCAATGTACCAACAGGCTTGCTTGACAGCCTCCAAGAAAAATTTGACCAAGCAAAAGCCACCCTACAGGAGGCACAGGTATGCTTTTAACTCTATCTGATTGTAGTATAATACCTGCAAAGTACTGGTTTGGATGTACAATATACTATAGTCTATATACTGTTGTGGAATGATTACACAATAATACTTATAAAGTAGATTCATTACTATAAATAATGGTAACATACCTGCAATGTAGCGGTTGCAATACTGGTATTGGTATTCTATTGGTGAACATGTTACTATGAGTTCTATCAATGATCACAATAACGGTATGAAAACAACATAATATAGATATAACAACAAAATAATACCGATATAGTAACAAAACAAAATAGTTGTTTAAGACTAAAGTAATGGTATGATTATAATAACCATATTGTACTGAAACTCTAATAGTGAAAATGGTATTATAAGTTTTACAATACCGGTGTTATGGCTCTATCATACCGGGATGGGTAGAATGTGGTACCAACAAACCGAATAATAAAAAAACATAATAGTATGACAATAACATCAATTCGTTAAGGGTAGATGACAATACCGGTATGATCTTATCATATCGGTATGATTACATCCTATCGGTATGATTACATCTTACTGGTATGGTTATATCCTACCGGTATGATTATATCCTAGCGATATGGTTACATCCGACCGGTATGATTACACCCTAACGGTATATAAAATACAACCGGTTTGATGTTATCCTTCCGGTATAATGTTATCCTACCGGTATCATGTTACCGGATGTTATCCCACCAGTATTATCAAACCGGTTTGATGTTATCCTTCCGGTATAATGTTATCCTACCGGTATGATGTTACCGGATGTTAACTCACCGGTATGATGTTATTATATAGGTGAGATAACATCCGGTAATATCATACCGGTGGGATAACATCCGGTAACATCATACCAGTAGGATAACATTATACCAGAAGGATAACATTAAACCGGTTGGATTTTATCATACCGTTAGAGTGTAATCATACCGGTCGGATCTAACCATACCGATAAGATATAATTATACCGGTAGCATATAATCCTACCGGTATGATAACATCATACCGATATTGTCATCTACCCTTAACGAATTGATGTTATTGTCATACTATTATATTTTTTTATTATTCGGTTTCGTGGTACCACATTCTACCCATCCCGGTATGATAGAGCCATAACACCGGTATTGTAAAACTTATAATACCATTTTCACTATTAGAGTTTCAGTACAATATGGTTATTATAATCATACCGTTACTTTATAGTTACACTACTGTTTTGTTTCGTTACTATATCGGTATTATTTTGTTGTTATACATGTATTATGTTGCTTTCATACCGTTATTGTGATCATTGATAGAACTTATAGTAACATGGTCACCAATAGAATACCAATACCGGTATTGCAACCGTTACTTTGCAGGTATGTTACCATTATTTATAGTGATCAATCTACTTTATAGGTCTTATTATGTAATCATTCCACAACAGTATATAGACTATAGTATATTGTACATCCAAACCAGTACTTTGCAGGTATTATACTACACTCAGATGGAGTTAAAAGCATACATGTCCCTGCTGTAGGGTGGATTTTGCTTGGTCAAATTTTTCTTGGAGGCTGTCAAGCAAGCCTGTTGGTCCATTGGCATCGTCAGGGAAGTGCATTCAGATGGTGTCAAGGGCACCCTCGCAACGGTGCACATCAGCAACAGATTTGATCACAGAATCCTTAGCCTTCTGACACTCGGCTGATACATTGTCATGAGATTTTCTAACCTAACAAGTAGTTCTTGCAAGGAAGTGGATACTTCAACACTAAACGCAGACTGAATAGTCACCAAAAGCTCACTTGCGGCTGGTCTACTTCCGGATGGGGTATTTACTAACAAGATGGCAGAACCACTTGTGGTTCCTGTGGATACTTGCGAAGTCTCTAACTTCCATTGTTCTCTTTTCCTATCTAAGTGACCTTCATTGTTCACATTCTCCACCACCTCAGATGCAAACTCAGCCCACTTTACCGGACCTGTGCATAAGAAATAAACATATCCGCATGCAAACTTGACTCCCAGCAGATAGTTTGGTGGTTTGGATTGATACACTTGCTTGTAGAGCTAGTAGAAAGCCTTGTAGTGATCCGGCCTTGCTGTTTTTATCGGCACTTTTTTCTCCTTCATTGGAAGACACGTGAAAACTTTCATCCAGTCTGCATCTGCATTTGTCAACTTCCTAACATCTTTCCCCTTAAGACTTAACCCATATTCCATGTGAAAATCCTCCTTTGTCGTGCAGAATGCTTTTAATGGCACCTCCACATCCTTGGGGTGAACAAAGCAGCCGATTTTGGGAGGAGGCTGTAACTTCAGTCTCTGAAAAGAATAAATCCATATTCATTCCTCAATATATCCACACCTCAATACTCTACTACACATACAGGTCCGTTGTACACAACACAAAGACAGAGAGAGGTGACATACCTTCGTGGGAGAATGTCGGGTCTTTGTGGGGGAGACCTGTCGGGCTACATTCCTTGGGCTCTTTCTTAGGTTGCTATCCATAGTGATGGATAAGGAGCGTGCACAGGGGACTGTAGAGTGAGCTGAGAAAGGCGTAGAAGGAGAAAGGCACAGAGATATGGAGAAGTACAGTCATACAAACATTCGACTGAACATTCGTCGGGTGTGGACTCCACACGGGTTTTTGAATCCTCCACACGATTATTAAGATTTTGTATCCTCCACGCGATTATTTAATTCAAACAATTCTTGCTCATAACACCAGTTTCATACCCCCTAAATTTTAAGCCTCCAAAAGCAACTTTCAACCGGTTAAAACCGTGCCACCTTTTCATGCATCCATCCCAAAGTAATTGGCCGCCAATGAGAAAAATACTTGCAAAGTGCTCGCTTAGGCAACAATTTAAGCAAACCCTCTTTCCATGATTCTGGCAAATATTGTTTCTCCCATGCCGTATTCATCATGAAGAGCAAAGGCTCTTTAAGAGTCTCCCAATAGGAGAAGAAGAACTCCACAGTAAGTGCATCCCAGCCAGGGGATCTCCAACGGCCCAATGCAAGCAACGCACAATGCAATTCAAAATCCATGAAAGGTTTTTCAAGGCATAGTGCATCCTGAGAAGAGATAACTAGTTGTACGTGAGAGAGCAATAACTGTCGTGCTTGACAAACTACTGTAGATGCCTAAAGAGGAGCAGCAAACACCTGTCTGTAATGCGAGACCATGGCATCCGTAAGTTCTTGTTTGGATGATGTCCAAGCGCCTGAAGGAAGCTTTACATGCTTATGTCCCGGGAAACCCTCGAGTGATGAAAATGCTTAAAAAATTGTTTCAAAGCACAACCTTTATCCGCAAAGGCCCGTTGATGAGCACGCGGCTTCCACCTATCATTAAATTGTATACATACCCAAGCTTCATACAACTCCGACAACTCAGAGTCAGATAACGGCCTCAAATCAGCCAATTCATGCAATAGTTGAGAGACCTACTTGGCATCATTAACATTGCCTCGAATCCGATGCATGTACTGTTTACCATAAATTTGAATAGCACATTGCACTCGTATGACAAGGCGGATCAAGATGCATGTGATTAAGCAAGCGGGGAACAAGTCCAGAGATCATATCTCGAAAGGCCTCAGGAGTAAGATAAGCATTGTTAATGTGTAGAAGCCGCTTCCGAGAAAGTGGTCTATCACAAAGAGATTGCTTAAAGTACAAATTCAATAAAATAGGGTGATGATCCGATAGCTGCAAAGTGTAATCCATTCTCAATTCGCATACAAAATCATCATACTGGTGTGAGTTGAGTACATACCATCTATCTAGACGTGTGTGATAAGAGTAATGAGCAGCATTTTGAAAGGTAAATCTCGAAACATCGGGATACATATAACGCCATAAATCAAGCATCTGTGCAAAAGCGATGAGATAATCCCATGCTTGTTTCTCTACAAGAAACATGTGTGAATTTCCTATGGTGCTATGATGCATATTTAGAGTATTGTTAGAATCACCACAAAGGAGTGCATTGGAGGTCCATGGATAAGAAGAGAGGTCCCGCTAGAAGGTGGCCCTTTGCACAGAGGCTGTATATGCACAGACGTCCCCAATTTCATAAATCATCTGTGGTAGCACCTCGAAAAACAAATAATTGGCCAAGACAATGCATCAACCACGAGACTGCTCTCCACATAAGAAAGCCAAACTCGACCCCTGCTCTAGAAAGAAGTAATACAGGAGCTCTCGTAACAAGGAATGATGTGAAGCATCCCCAAAGGAAGTGGTTGGGAGTCTCCACAATCCTAACGTTACAGCATATACATAGAGGATCGAAGCCCAGCTGAGCACTCCAAGAGCCAACTGGAAGACCACTGTGAGAAAGCAACCAATGGAAATAAAGAATCCATTGTGCCACTCGCGAAGCCCACAACACAAATATATAGAAGTATATGATAAACCTCCATGTAGCGAGTCTCTCTATCATTTGGGCATCCAAGACTTCTTACGCACAAGTAATGTGGTGTCCTGACAAAATACTCAAAAAAGGTGACTGGAGTATGTCCCTGTACATCCGACGGCCACTCCCACTCAACAAGATCCCAATATGGTTGAGATTGATGCTGTCACACAATCGAATAATAGGGGTGGAATTGCCTGATCGATTTGATCAAGTTCTACAGAAACAAAGTTCAAACCTCTCAATCTGTTAGGATGCCTCAACCCTCCCAAATCCAAAGCCTCTAAGAGACAGCCTCCTCTGCAGAGAGATGAGGATCCATGCATAACTTTCTACCACACGAACCCACGACTTTGATCGGCTTCCAAGCAAGGCTAGAAAGAACAGCCCCTTTCTCATCAAGGTAAAAATGGATCCTTATGTGTGCAGAGGAGTCCTGCTCTATGGAAGTACAAAGCTGAGGGGAAAAACCAAAGGGCCAGCATAGGCGAAAAGAAATAAGCAGATAGGGTGAAAATAGGAAGCTAAGAGGCATATGACTCTAGGACAAGGATGTGTAAATCTACCCAAGATCTCCTATAGCTGTCACAAATTGATGACATATCAGAAGAGCCCCCAGCATACTGTACAGTAGACCCGTAAAACATGGCGCAAATTGCCGCAAAAAAACGCAGAACAATTCACAGGCCGTACGTCTACAACGTGACGGGCCATACGTGATGAGGTGGCAGCCTTACAGCTTTTAGGTGTTAAGTCTTTAAACTTCCTTTTGGACCAGGGTGCCTAGCTGTTGGGCCCCTTGCTTTTCTAGCAATGTCTATAAAATTGAGGCCTTGGGGGTCTGCACAATCAGGTCAGTGCATGGTTGGACAGTTGCATAGCGAACTCCTCGGCAATCGTACTCTGTTACTTTTAGTATAATATAAGTACCGAAAGTGGCGCCAGACTTTGAGGCCAGAGCATCTAGAAGTGTAACTCTGCCAGTTCATGTCGCAACTACAGTTTGTTTCAAAGTTCAAGTGTTGAAAGTTTTTCGCATGTGTTCGTTTGTTGCTATGGAATTACCACCTTGTCAATGCCAAGCCGGTTACAATGGTATTAGAGCTTTACTCCATTCTTCTTCTATGAAGGACCCGATCCGACTTTTTGTAGCACACGCATATATTTTAACAGAGAATCCGATCAAGAACAGGAAGGCATCACACCTATAGTCTTGCGGGATGACAAACCCAATGGCAACAAAGATTCCAACAACGGCAGATCGGTTGATGAGGAGTTGGACGATCAACTCAAAGATTCCTTGATCAAGGATCCACAAGCTGCAGATCTTCAACGGAAATTTCAGATTAGCACCTGTGCCAAGCGCTGCAACTCCAATACACAACGATGCAAAAGAACTCATGAAGTATTCAAAAAATCCTTACTACGCAAGATATATGAAGGATTAGTTGATCTCAGAACTTTACGAGAGATGGCAGAAGGTCCCCAACCCTCCTCTCAAGTCGGCAACAAAAGTGAAAGCAAAGCCAAAATCTGATACGATGACTTCTCTTTCAACCTTAAGAGGAAATTGATCAAGGCGTGGAGCGAAAGATCAATGAAATTATGAAATATAGAAAACACTCTTGGAAGGGACAGAGGTCCGAGTTTTTCCACGCTATCTCAACCGACAATCAAGACTTATTGATTCATGTACTCTTAATTTCTCTATTGCCTAAGTATATGTGAAAGATGAAATATCTGCAACATTTTGTCTTAATGATGTGAATCCAGAGAGGCATATACCAACAAATGGCCTCGGGAGAGCGTTCACCTCCCTCAAATAGTGGGAACAGCCCCTACAGCTTGGACCTCCTCCACCAACACCTACCAACCCCCTCCAACAACACCACCATGGTGTTCCGTGCCATCCTTCTTCTCCTTACACCAAACACATGCCCAAGTCATCTGCATTTACATGTTAGAAAGGGAATAAGATTAACAACAAGTGATAGTTGCAGATGTCGAAAGGACATTACAGACATTTTGGCCAAAGATTTCCTTATTGCTTGACACAGAAATTGCCAGAACATTCAACTGTGAGCTATGACCTCCCATTTCTAGTTTTACACAAGTTGGTTATATAATGGTTTTTTTGACAGCAAGAATATCTTAATCAGTTGAATTGCTCCATTCACTGTTATTGTTATTCACAAATTTCTTGAAAGAGTGTGCAAGTGCCTGTTAACCTCCCATTGATTATAGATATTGTATTTATAAAATGGAAAATTACCATGTACAACTATACGAC
Organism: Adiantum capillus-veneris; assembly: GCF_014529385.1. Lineage (NCBI taxonomy): Eukaryota > Viridiplantae > Streptophyta > Polypodiopsida > Polypodiales > Pteridaceae > Adiantum > Adiantum capillus-veneris. Next base: position 72,824,231 of record NC_140950.1, on the reverse strand, counting down.
ACACACGCATTGCATGTGACAGTTAAGACAGTAACCAACCTTGAAGAACCTTCGCTGACAAGCCTTCAAAGATTCACGTAGGGCATGGTAAAGAAAGAAGCCTCCATGCACTACACCATTGGACCTCACACCACCTGAGATGGCAAATAGACATGCAGACCTCCACCGAGAACCGCGTAAAAAATCCACCAACCCCGCAAAAGTAAGAAGTGAAAACAGGCTCTCTGAGTATCTGGAGAATTTACAATAAATGTTAGCCTCTGTCACGACAGTTTAAAACATTCAGAAAACGCCTGTGGGCTCACATTGATGCGTAGAAAATGGATGCTGGGTTAAGACAGAACAGGGTTGTTGACTGATAAGCCAAACTTTCATCTTTCAATACCATGTAAGAGACCCTGTGAGAGAATATGTCTCAGAAAGCTCCTACCGCATTAAACTGTACAGTGATAAGAAAAATGTAGATAATGAAAGTAACCAGCTTCTAAGACCATTTGTTATAGTCCGCCAAAGAGGCTCTCTGATGAAATTACTAACCTGTAAAAGAATAATGCAGACAGTACAAAAGCAGTGATGTTGAGAAGAAAGCCTGACAAGCAAAGAGTAGCTCTATAACCAAGGAACGGTATGATTCTTGATAATGCTGTCACATTTAGGAAAATCACCTTGAAGTAAGTTCTCCATCTCTAGCATAAATTTTGTAGCTTATCATTAAACAGGGTCTTACTTCTCAGAAGCATTACCTCTCAAAAAAATATCAGGTTTTATGAAAAAATTGCAAAGGACAAGAAATGAATCATTTATTGATCATGTTACCACCATGAATCTGTTTGCATAAATATGTGCACTCTTGCCTTCATGCATGTGTGTGTGTGTATTGGTGTGTCCATGTGTGTGTGTGTGTGTGTGTGTGTGTGTGTAGAGAGAGAGAGAGAGAGAGAGAGAGAGAGAGCGAGAGAGCATTTTGACGTCTATGTGAGGCCGAAGTCGGCCTATAAAATGAAATGAAATGATATATTAACGTCTACAAGAGGCCAAAATGACCTATGAGACCAACTGATTACAATGATGAGTCTAGTACCAAGTCTGGGTACAAACAAGAAAACTACAAACAAAGAACTGATAGGAGTGCTACCGACTCCTATGGGTGGCTGGTAGGTTGAGCAATGGTATCATGCCATAAAGGTACAAAGTGGGGATAAGTGTCACCATGATACAATATAGCAGTAGCATGAAGCCTATCCCGATCGACATTCTGGGTGTCGTGCTAGAATCCTGTGGATCCTCTGCCGCAATCTCCGCCGGTGCTGCGAGGCTCCCCTCCTCAGTCGCGGTCGTCTCGATCTCCCTAAATCTATAGCTCGATCAATGAGAGTACCGCTGATGTGTGTATGGGTGGGAACCGAGCTCTCTGGTGGTGGTGTCCCCTCTGACTCTGTGGTACTCAGACTGAAGAAATCTGAGATGCGTCTCTGGGACTGTCTCTGTCTTTGCCCATTCAATAGAGCGTCTCTATGTCCCTGAATCTCAAGTAGGAATAATCCGAGACATCTTTGATCCTCATATCTCATGACTCTGTCTAACGAGTCAAAACCATCTCTGAATAGACAATGAAAGCGTCCCCGTATCTCATAGTAGACTGTGCAGCGACATATGTAGTGAAACTCTGTCTCTGGCTCTGCATGGCATAACTGACATATCCTACTGTCTGCTGGTATGCCTCTGAATCTACCTGTCTCAATCCCAAGCTGGTGTGAAGATGTGCGAATCTGGCCAATAGCACATCGTAACCTATGAGATAGATGTGTGTCCATGTAACTGGGCCGTGTGACAAATCCGTCTGTCGTGAGTTGAAGAAGATGTTCTCTATAGAAAAACCTCTTCGTACCCAACTCCCGTGATGGTTCTATCCATGTCCTCTTGCTATCAAGCTGGATAAGATCCTGCCGAATGAGTCTAGTAGTCTCCATCCGTGTAAGAGCCAAGGATGGTGCATCAAGAGAATACTGGAAAGGGGGCAGCCTGTCCATGCTGAAACGATGCCTCTGAAACCATGAGCTCATCTGTGCATACCAACATGATGTATCTCCCTGTAATGCCAGCTGTCTGGATGACTCGAGAGCAAGCCTGGCATACCTGTCCCTGGTGGTGTCCCATAAGCTGTGTACAAATGATACTGATCTGGTGAGTGCCTCAACCTCCATAGGTGGGGCAGCCAGCTCCGCTCGTATGATGTCATGTGGGACTGAGGCCTTGGCTCTAATCAGCCTACAAATCATAGATATCAGGGGTCTCTCCATATTAGTCCATCCAGCACTGTCAATAGACGGTCCCCAAACCTGAACCGCGTAGTGCATAACTGAAGCGACCAAAGTATCGAAAAGCCAGAGCTTTGTTCGAGGTTCCTGGAACTGAACTTGCGAACAAATCCTCTCTAAACCACCTAGGGCTGCGTAGGCACGAGTCAATCTAGTGTCTGCTGCCACTTTCCGTGTGAACCTCGGTCCACTAAAGCCCACCCCAAGATATGTGTATGCATCAGTGTACTCCATACTGTCCTGTCCATATGTGAAAGTAGGTGCTGATCTCCTAACCCACTGTGGCGTGGTATTAAATACCATGACCTTGGTTTTACCAAGGTTGACAAACAATCCACTATCCTCTGCAAAACTATGCAATGCGTCCAATGTCTCTGCATACCCTCTGGCGAGTCTGATCAGCAGCAAGTGGAGGGGGAGGATCCGCAGCGTGAGGGGATGAGACAAATCAACTATACATGTGTGTATGTCCTCTGTCTATCGGAAAATAAAAAATAGTTCAGACTGGTACAAAATAAAAGAAAGAAGGACGTCTAGTGGGTGATGAGATCTATGGGGGGGTGGGTGGAGTGCATGTCTATGTGTTGAGGGTAGTACAACCATGCAAATGCATCAATCTAGCTAGCTCCATCTTGTGCTAATGGGGGGGTGTAAAATGTAGTACATGGGAGGGTCGGGAGCAAGGGCTGCCCGGGTGAACCATCATCTACGCTCGTCTCTCCTCAGCAGCTCGATGTGCTCGAGTCCGGATCTCCTCAATCTGTCTACAGTGAAGTCGTGGGGCCAAGCCTCTGGTAGCCCATGGGCGTCTTCTGGCCCCGGCTCGCCTCGTCTTGCTGAAGGGTCACTCCCCTCAGTGGGTCTGGGAGTGGAAGGGGTGTAGATCTCTTAAAGAAATCTGTGAGCTGTGTTTGTCTCTCCCCCCCCCCCGTCTCTGTAGGTGGCTACAAAAGTGTGTCCCTGTGCCTCTGTATCTCTAGCAAGTAGCACTCTGATATCCAGAGTGTTACCACATACATGTGGTTGTGATGTGTGTGAACACACTTAGGACCGCCGGGGCATTTTTTCCCTCTTTAGGAGGTTTTTTCCCCCATGCATTGTATATACGCCCATTCATTCTAGGGCTATCCATCTTTCCATTGCACACTAAGTAATACACTTTCTATTGTGTGCCTTGAGCTTCCTTCGTCTTCTCCAAGCTGCATGCGTTTCCCTGCAACCCTAATTTTAACAATTGATATCAAAGCAGGTTGCGTCCTCCCGGGCTTAGTCGCCACCAACAGCTCCAACACATGCCTGCTCACTTTCTCCGATTTCAGTGAGCTTTGGCGAGCGTTCGCAGGTCGACAAAATTTTTGGAAAGTATCGTAGAGCTTAGTCTGCTCAGATTTCTGATTCGGGCTCATTTAGGGCTCCGTTTCCACTAGAGGCATACTGCACAGGCTATTTTGTCACTTTGTGTAGAATTTATGTCCGTGCCGTTTTCTGCATAACAGGTCCCTTACAGTCTTCTACGATTTGAGCTATATAGCACATGTTGTTCCCGCTACGTTTCTCCTCTCTTCGGGCAGTTTTTATATCAGGTACAACATTTACCATGGCTGACAACAACAAGATGTGTTCACGATGTTTGCTGTTGAGGACAGATTGGATGGGGACAATTACCCTATGTGGGCTTACATGATGCAACATATTCTTGTGTCAAAGGGTGTCTAGAATATTGTGTAGGGCATTGATGTACGTCCTAGTTCTGAGAATGTAGGCGATGTTGAGGATGTTGCCGGTCTTGCTACATGGATTGTTGTTGTTAGAGTTGTTTTGCTTACGGCAGAACAAGCTCGTTGGAATGTAAAGGATGTGCAGGCTCATGCGTTGATTGCATTGTTTGTGAACTGCACCATTACTCCTCACATTCGTTCGCGAAATCTGCAAAACAGGCTTGGGATATTCTGGCTGGTCTTTATCCAAGTCACAATGAGGCAAAAATTACATTGCTACGTAAAGAGCCGGAGTCGAAGATTATGCATGAGGAAGATGGTATGGACACTTTCCTTGCCGGTGTCAAGGATATCAATGAACAACTTATTTCTGCACGTGAAGTCATTTCAAACAGTTCCCTTGTGCAGATTGTTCTTGATGCCTTGCCAGATTCTTACCAAACTTTTGTTAGTACTTGGAGACTTATGACCAAAGGAAATCCTGAAGTTGTCAAGTTTGATGCATTATGCACATTGCTGTTGCAAGAGTCACTTTCCAGAAAAAACAGGACTAGACAGCGTGCAGTTGAACAGGCTTTTATTGCTGCTCAAAGAAAGGGTGGTAACAGAAATGCAGCCACTTCTTATGGTTCTTCTGCGAGTGGAAAATTACATGTTCCTAATGCTTCTGCTGGCAACAATTCGTCTGGAAATTCTGGTGATAAGGGCAAAAAGAAGATGCGTTGCCATTATTGTAAAGCTAATGATCACTGGATCAAGCAGTGTCCTAAGTTGAAGGCCAAAGAGGCTAAGAAGAAAGAGGGTGGTTCCATTGCAAATGCTGGTTCCAATACAAATGCAGCTATTGCTGAGTCTTCTGTGAAAGGAGACTGTGATGCTGATGTTGATGCAGAATGGGCTTATAGTGCAGAATGTACCTATAATCCTGTTGTCCATGATGCATGCATGTCAGTTGCTGCAGATTCACATGTGGTATTTTAACAATGGTGCTACAAAGCCCATTACCTCATATCATGATTTGTTCACCTCTCTTGAGTTTGTCCCTCATGGGAATTCAATCACTTGTGCCAACACTACCTCTTATCCGGCTCAAAGAGTTTGAAAGATTGTGCTTACTGCTGCAGACGGCCGTTCTTTCACACTAGTTGATGCATTGTATGTACCTGGGGGATCAAAAAGAATCTTTTGTCTGTATCTGCACTTGCTAGACTTCGTCTTGTTGTCAAATTTGTGGATGACAGATATACAGTACATGATCTCAGTTTTGGTGATGAAATTGTTGCATCTTGCATTTTATGCCGTGAGCTGTATAAGCTCACTTTGTACGACAAGTGTCGGCAAAATTTTGCAAATGCAGTTTTGGATTCAAAGGCTATTTCAGATGCTCAACTTTGGCATGAACATTTTGGTCATCTGAATTTTGTCAGTTTGCTGCGTTTGCAGAAATCGGATATGGTTGCTTCTTTGCCCCCTCTTGAAGCACCTGTCAAACATGTTTGTGAAGGCTATATTTTGGGTAAGATGCAGCGTTCTAAGTTTCCAAAGGATGGTTCAGTTAGGGCTACGTACGAGTTGCAACTTGTTCATAGTGATGTTTGTAGGCCCATGTAAACTCCGTCCTTGGGAAATTACTTTTACTTCGTGACTTTCATTGATGATTACTCCAGGCATGAATGGGTATTTCCGCTTAAAGCGAAGTCCGAAGTTTTTATGTGCTTCAAACAATTTCTAGATATGGCTGAAATGTCTCGAAATGTACTATGTGCACCCTCCGTTCGGATCGAGGGGGGAAGTATATGTCTCATGAATTTCATGCATTTCTGGCTAGTCGTGGGATAAAACACGAATGTACAGTGTCTTATACGCCTCAGCAGAATGATGTTGCTGAGAGGAAAAACAGGTCACTTACGGAAATGACATGATGTATGGTCAAAAGTCAAGCTTTGCCGCATTCTTTGTGGCTTAAGGCCATCATGTGTGCCACTTATGTACTAAACAAGTGTCCTATAAAAACTTTGCAGTCTATTAAGTCATATGAAGCATGGCATGATAGAAAGCCTTCTATTGAGCACATGTGTGTTTTTGGTTGTTTGGCATATGCTTTGGTGCCACAAACACAGCACAAAAAATTGGATAATAAAGCTATCAAATGTATTTTTGTTGGTTATGGTGTTGAAAGCAAAGGTTACAGGTTGTATCATCTGCAAACAAAGCGTATCTTGGTCTCACGGGATGTTGTGTTTGTGGAAGATTCTGTTCAGCCCTTGTTGTCATGTATTAGAGACAATAATGTCAGCTCACAGTACATTTATGACATTTTGTTGCCTCTTTTCAGTGGTGCAAGTACGAACGTAAATTCCAATGAGGCAAATGTACAGCCTATGGGGGTTTCTGAAAATGTTACAGATCAGCCTATTACTGATGCAGATGTACATGATGTACTTGATGAGGAAAGGGCTGAAAATGAGCAGGCTAGAGGTATACCAAAATGGGTGGTGCACATAGTAAATTGGATGCACCTTTGTCTAGTCGCACTCGTTCAAGCTCTTGACATGCATCTTATGAATCAGATTGTTATGCTTTGGCTGTGTCTAGCTTACATGATGTTGAGGAACCTCTGTCTTTTGATGAAGCACAAAATTCAATAAATTGGATGGCTGCCATGCAACCAGAATATGATGCACTTATAGAAAATGACACATGGACTTTATGTGATTTTCCTCCTGGCAAAGAGGCCATTGATACGAAGTGGGTTTACAAGTTGAAACGCAAGCCGGATGGTGAGATTGATGGCTATAAGGCTCAACTTGTTGCAAAGGGTTATGCACAGCACAAAGGCATATATTATGTCATAAAATCTAATATCTAACCAACCCAAATGATTTTCTCATATTAAATTGATCACTTAATGTGGGAGATAACGGGAACAAGTGTTAAGATATAGATATGTGCTTATAGATCTATCTCAACACGGGGCCAATGGTAAAGGGGCCCAAATGAGAGATTGTCTATCAAAGAGCAAGGCTAACCAATGAAGCATAAGACCTTAGGGTTAGCTTCATTGAAGACCTCCAATAATGTGTGTAAAAGTCCTTAGACCTTAGGTAAGCTAGGTATGAGCTTGAGGTGGGAACCCGGCCCAAGCTCGAGGTGCTTGTCGTACTTGAGGTGCTTGATTAAGGTGCTTGAGGTACTTGACCTATTGCATCATTAAGATGCTTGAGGTGCTTGACCTGCTGCATGATTAAGGTGCTTGAGGTGCTTTGACATGCTTGCCTGAGATGCTTGTGGGAACACCCCTAGTCCAAGTGCTTAGTCATGCTTGATGACTAAGGTGCTTGAGCACCAAAGGTCAAAAAGATCTCTACAAAGAGGGGGGCGAGCCCTTTTCTTAGGGGCTACAGAGAGAACACACACACTCTCTCTCAAAGAAATCCCAAGCTTAAAGAGGCAACAGGGACACATGTCAAGCCCCTACCCATGTTACCTCCATGAGGTGCTTTAACTCTATTGGCTAGGATTAAAAGGGGTCCAATGATAATTTACAACAATTATCTAGTTGTTTTTGCATTTATCAAGTCCTCTCTCTCAAAGGGGAAAGGGGGACACTTGTCCCAAGACTACACCTATTGCTAGAAATGGCCCAAGCTTGTGATTGGCTAGGCTTGGCATGAGCCAATGAGCTTCAATGATGAGCTAGAAGAGGGGGTCGACCTAGCAAGGAGGGGGGTTGCTTGCAAGATATACTCACCCACACACACTCACAAACACTCTCATTGTGTGCTATGCAAAGTGCAAGAGCTCCCTCTCCTTCTCCAAGCAAGTAGAGGTTGAGAGCCTACACCAACACTCTTGGCTATGGAGTGCAAATCCAACCAAGAGCCATGCTTCAATGCTTAAGCTTGCCATCTCCTTCTTCTTCATTACTATGCTATTATGTATGCTAGCAACAAGAGTTATGATAAGTGAGGAACTAATTCTTTCTCCTACGAAATGTTTCTTCTTTCTCTTCCCTACCCTCATTCCCTGCTAGCTCTCTCCACCTTCGAAGGTGTTTGAGGTCTTGGGACTGAGGCTTGGGATTGTTAAAGCTTCTCTTCAAGTTTATGTTATGTTTGTGATGCATGAAGCTTTCCATCTTCATTGCATCACCTAGGTCACAAGGAACACAAAGATTGTATTGTAACAAGTCTCTCTTAATGGGAGAAATCATAATACAAATGCCTATTGGAGGGGAGACCGGCTCCACATAAATCCGGTCCTCAACTGTTGTCATGTTCTCTAAATTCTCTCTCTTGCAAAAGTATTGTTCGTGCCAAGTTAACTAATTGCTATGATTATGTTGCTATCTTCAATTATGTTCACCCGCTATGCTCACAAAGTCATTTCTCAAAAGTACTCTCATTAATTTCCGCTACTCTCAAATTAAATAGGCCAATTCCATTATAGATTATGAACAGACTTTTGCTCCCACTTGTCGTATGACTACTGTTTGTTTTCTATGTGCATTGGCGGCTCATTTTGGTTGGGATGTACATCAGTTAGACATTGTTACTGCTTTCTAGGATGGTGACATATTTGAGGAAGTTTATGTAACGCAGCCTCGCGGTTTTGTCATGAAAGGACAAGAGAATAAGGTGTGCAAATGTAACAAAGCTTTGTATGGGTTGACACTCATTTGGTCAAACTAGGCTTTTGTAACAGTCCAACAAAAAGCACAACGTATGTCAAGCGTGAGGGCGATGTACTTCTCATTGTTGTTCTTTATGTGGATGATTTGTTGATCACTGGTTCCGATGAGGCACATATTGCTGAATTTAAGGCTGATCTGAATGCTTCTTTCAAGATGAAAGATTTGGGGCTATTGCATCATTACTTGAACATACAGTTTAAGCAGTGTCATGGTGGTATTTCCTTGTGTCAGAAAAGTTACATAGAGACATTGCTATGTAAGTTTGGACTTGAGGATTGCAAACCTATTGCCACTTCCATGGAAACAGGTTTGAAGTTGAGTCTACATGATGTTGGTGATCCTGCTGATGTCACTCTTTACCAAACTGCTATTGGATGCCTCATTTATGTATGCAACACGAGGCCGGATATTCAGTTTGCAGTCTCACAGGTCAGCAGATTTATGCATAGCCCAGGGTCTAAGCATTGGCAGGCTGTCAAGAGGATTTTCCGCTACTTGAGTGACACTTTACATCTTGGCTTGTTTTATCCCAAGGGGGGATCATTGCCACCAGACTTACATGCTTTTTCGGACTCACATTGGGCTGGTTGTTTTGACACGCGAGTGTTCACAAGTGGTTTTTGTTTTCACGCTTTGCAATTCATGTATATCATGGTTGAGCAAGAAGCAACCTATTGTGGCCAGTTCTAGTTGTGAGGTTGAGTACACGGCAGTCTTCACAGCTACGGTTGAGTGTGTATGGCTCAGACGCCTTATGGCTGATTTGAGTGTTGGACAGGACACTGCCAACACTATCTACACTGACAGTCAGAGCGCATTGGCAATTGCGTGGAACCCAGTTATTCATGCTCGTAGAAAGCACATTGAGGTGCATTTCCACTATGTCAAGGAGAGGCTCTCAGCAGGAGAGAACAGCTTGGCTTATGTGCCAACACAGGACAACCTTGCAGATCTTTTCACAAAGGCATTGTCTCTTGAGAAGTTCGAAGCTTTCCGCGAAGCTTTGGGCTTACTCCCCTTTGTGGACTGATCATGTGCTCAAGGCATGGCACTTCCCTTTACTCATGTGCCAGCTCTCGTTCACCGCATCACTCCAGGGGGGATTTGTTACCATATACATGTGGTAGTGATGTGTGTGAACACACTTAGGAGCGCCGGGGCATTTTTTCCCCTCTTTAGAAGGTTTTTTCCTCCGTGCATTGTATATACGCCCATTCATTCTAGGGCTATCCATCTTTCCATTGCACACTAAGTAATACACTCTCTATTGTGTGCCTTGAGCTTCCTTCGTCTTCTCCAAGCTGTGTGTGCCTTTTCCTGCAACCGGAATTCCAACAGAGAGTGCATGATATCCCGGAAGGTAGGATGCCCATAATTACCCGGAACGCGGAACGGGAACGGCAACGGGATCCCCGCGGAACGGGGGAACGGCTAGGGGTCTGGAACGGGAACGTCGCGGAACGGGAGGTATAAAAAACACCCAAATAGTGCAATTTTTAGCTCCTTGTGTTTAAATACAAGGAGTATTAGAGTGCTTTGACTCTAATACTCACAAAAAACTCGTTTTGAAGACCATTCAACCTTGCTATGACTAGATGATGAGAGAGAGAGAGAGAGAGAGAGAGAGAGAGAGAGAGAGAGAGAGAGAGATGGAGAGGGAGAGATTTGAGAGAGTGGGAGGGAGAGGAAGAGAGCTTGAAGGCTTGAATCCTTGAGCCTTTGAGAGAGTGAGTCTTGAGAGGGAGAGATCTTGAGAGTGAGAGGGAGAGAGCTTGAGCCTTGAGGATTAGCTTGTGAAGAGAAAGGGGGAGGGGGGTGCATTTTATGAGTCCTTGAGGCCTTGCACACTTTCAAAAGAAGCCCAAACATTTACTTCAATTTTTTCAATTTTTGCCAAATTTGTTTGTAGCCGTTGGCCGTTCCGGGGGCATTCCGGAACGGTCTGGGGGGATTTCGGAACGTTCCGGAACGGCCGTTCCGGTTTGCATTGGCCACCCGGAACGTCAGACATTCCGGGACGTTCTGGAACGTTCGGGAAGGGAACTACCCCCCGGAACGCCGGAACAGGGGCTAGGGGGCGTTCCCCGGTAACCTCTAAAAAGAGGCTCGTATTGGCCTCTGATAGAGAGAGAAATGAAATGATATATTAATGTCTTCAAGAGGCCAAAATGACCTATGAGACCAAAACATTACCAACCAGTGAATCTGATACCATGTCTGAGAGAGAGAGAGAGAGAGAGAGAGAGAGAGAGAGAGAGAGAGAGAGAGAGAGAGAGAGAAGGGGGGGTGGGGGGGGGATGACAAAATGAAATGAAATGATATATTAACATCTACGAAATGCCAAAATGACTATGAGACCAAACGTTACAATCGTATAAGATGACATACAATCATCTGAGATAAAGCATAAAAGGAAACATCCTAGATCCTAAAACAATCCCTATAGGAAAGGTAATGAAGCTGGTAGGCAAGTAGGATACAATCTCATGTTATAAACTGTAGGATGGGGGTATGGAAATGAGGAGGACACACTAATTGGGGAGAAAAAATGATGAGTCATCCCATGAACTCTCACATAGGCTGCTGCAGCATAGCATCAATCACCTTCATGGTGAAAAGCCGGGGAGGTCTCACCCAGTCTCTAGTGATGATACCTTCTATCCTCATGTGTGTATGCCGCCTATGCATAGATCTCAGAGGCCTTGGGCGGCTTGAACGATCAAGCAATATACCCTATATATATAAAGGGTATATTGTGTGTGTGTGTGTGTGTGTGTGTGTGTGTGTGTGTGTGTGTGTGTGTGTGTGTGTAGATAGATAGATAGATAGAGAGAGAGAGAGAGAGAGAGTATGTTAACGTCTGCAAAAGTATTCATGATGAAATGAAATGTATATTAACGTTTGCAAAAGACCTAAAAGGCCTATGAAACCAAAAGAGGTTACGTCACCATGATCTTATAATCCGTATCCTAGCATGAGAAAGATTAAACAAAATACCAAACAACCTACACAACAATGACATCACATAATGTCTCTCATAGGCCTATGCCTCATGGCCTCAATCTCCTTTTCTGTGAAGAACCTGGTAGGAGCCGCTCTATGCCTCAAGTTACACTAAGCTCTTCAAGAGAAGAGATCCTTCTCTCTTTGCAAGGAGAAGCCTCCACATCAAGAGGCTTTAGACCAGATCAAGCGAGAGCTAGTAGAGCTCAAGGCTCAGCAGGAGTCTAAAGCTTTGGTCTGGTGTAGCTCTTGTCGGTCTCCCGAGCATCCTCCGCACGAATGCCTGCTTCCAGCATACTGTCAATTCTGTGAAAAGTCTGGACATAAGGAAGGCATTGCGACAATTACAACTAAGCCTCGCTCCTACGCTTCAACAAGGGAGCCTCAGCTTCCTATTGCTAGGGCCGAACCCTATTCAAAGGAACTTCTGTTCCTTATTCCGAATTCTCGAGAATCAAGGTTCTCGCCTCTAGACCTCATCTTCCAGACTCAGACCATGGCATCCCTGCAACTCTTTTCCGACTCTCTTCCCAGAGTCCTCTTCATGCAAAATAACTCCACTTTCTCAAACGTCCTTCCCTGGGAATCTCAACTTCCAGGTCACAACTCCAGAGTTTATCTCTCTCCAATCCGTGGATCTACTCCCAAAGCTCAGGGTGCGAAACCCTTGGGCTAATCTGGCTCTAATTCCAGAGCGCTTTTCTCCTGCATAGGCTTATGCCTTCCTCTGCTCCTACTCCCTCGCAAAGAGGAAGTATACCTGCAAACAAACACTCAGAGATCATAACATGAAAAAATGTTACCTCCAAAGTCTCGATGCTCGAAATGCAACTCCGTTCTCGGAAAGCAATTCCCCGGAAGCATAGTTACCAGGAACGGGAAAACGGAACGGGAACGCGGAACAAAATGCCATTCCCTGTTACGGGTACTCACGTTTGAAACACGGAACGGGGATTCGAAACGGGAACTTGGATTGGGAACGTGGAACGGAGACCTGAAAACGGCCATTCCCTGTTACTATGCCCGGAAGAGGTCTCTGTGTAGAGAATCCTCTCTTCCAATCTTAAACACAAAAAAGGTGTGCTCTCGGGTTCCTTCTCATAAATCAGCCTCGTCTATGGCGTTTATGGGCTGAAAACAGAGAAGAACAGCAGCTCATCGTGACGGAAACTTGCTCCGTACGTTCTTCTTCGCGATGGAATTCGTGCACTAGGTCTTGGCGTCATCCAGTACACTCGGGGCAGTCATGGGCACCACCGGCGGCTTCGACTCCATGGCTGAAAATCAGCAACAGCCCGTGAGTGTATTGCTCCTGCAAGCCGGCAGGAATAGGGCCACCTTGCCAGCAGGAATAGGGGAGGGAGTGGGGCGCCAAAGAGAGGGAGAGAGGGAGCTGAGAGAGAGAGAGAAAGAAAGAAAGAAAGAAAGATTTTTAACGTCTATGTCAGGCCGAAATCGGCCTATGAGACAAATCAAATGTACATGGTGTGTATGTCATCCGTCTATCGGAAAGACAAATGAAACAAAACTGATACAAAACTGAACTGAATGTAGGTAGTGGAGTATCTGAGGAGGGATGGAGCTCTATCTCTAGGGGTAGAGAGAGAGAGAGAGAGAGAGAGAGAGAGAGAGAGAGAGAGAGAGAGAGAGAGATGAAATGAAATGAAACGTTATATTAACGTCTTCAAAAGGCCAAATTCACCTACGAGACCAGAAAGTTACAATGCGGTGGATCTGATACAAAGTCAGAGTAACAAAATAACAAAATAACAAAACAAAAATACTATGAGATCCTAAGCTGGTCGATGTGAACTAAGCAAAATGAGCAGCTGGCTGGGATAGCTAAATAGCTAAATCACAAGAGATCCAGCATCAGTCGCTGGCGGATCTTATCAATCTCCTCCATGGTCAGTAGTCTGACCGGGCGTCGTGCATGCCTGGCCAGAGTGCTCCGAATCTTCTGATGTAGCCTTCGTCGATGCTGTGTAGTCCTCCGCAGTCGTGGGCACCTGGATCTCCCCAGCTCAATCGCTCGGTCGATCAATGTGCCTCTAGTGTGAGACGAATGTGAGCTCTGCTGTGGGAGTAGCTCCTGCGGCTGTCCAGTGTCTGCTCTAAAGAAATCTGTGATCCGTCTCTAAGACTGGCTAGCCTCTCCACTCATCAAGCTATCTCTGTGTCTACGCAGCTCGAGCAAGAACAGACCAAGGCATCTCTGATCCTGGTATCCCATGACTCTGGAGAGTGGTCCAAAACCCTCTCTAAACAAGCAATGGAAGCGGCCTCGTATCTCGTAGCAGACGGGGCAGCGGCATGTGTAATGCAACTCTATCTTAGGCTCCATGTCATACAAAGGGCATGTCCTGGCCTCCGTTGGTACTCTACTATATCTCCCAGTCTCAATCCGCAGTTGGTGAAAAGATGTGTGTATCTGGCCAATAGCACATCGTATCCCAGGAGACAAGTGGGTGTCCATGTATCTAGGTCTCGTCACAAAACCATCCTCCATAAGCTGGACAAGATGCTCTCTGTAGAAAGCCATCTTCGTGCCTAGCTCCTGTGTTGGCTGTGTCCATGTCCTCCTGGTGTCTAGCTGAGTCAAGTCTTGGCGGATGAGCCTGGTGATCTCGGACTGTGTAAGAGTGAGAGATGGTTCCTTGAAGGGTGGCAACCTGTCTATGCTGAGCCCATGCACCTGAAACCATGATGTCATCTCCCCATACCAGCATGTTGTATCTCCCTGCGTGGCTAACTGTCGAGAGGACTCAAGTGCAAGGTGGGCATATCTGTCTATAGGAAGTTCCCACATGCGGTCACAGGTGTATGAAGGAGACTGATCTGGTAAGCACCTCAACCACTAGTGGGGGGGCCGCTAGCTCTACTCGGATAATGGCACGTGGTACTGAGGCCTTGGCTCTAATCAGCCGCGAGATCATAGAGACGAGAGGTTTCTCCATGCGCCCCCATCCATCAGTGCGACCCGACCTCCCGTGATGATCCAATGAAGGTCCCCATATCTCAGCTCCATAGAGCAATGCAGAAGTCACCAGAGTGTCAAAGAGCCAGAGCTTCGTCCGAGGCTCCTGAAACTGAACCTGCGAACACATCCTCTCCAATCTACCCAATGTTGCATGGGCTCTAGTCAACCTGGTCTCTACTGCTCTTCTTAGTGAGAATGCAGGTCCGCTAAAAACCACTCCAAGGTAAGTGTAAGCTGTTGTATACTCCACAGTCTCCTGGTTGTATGTGAATGTAGGTGCTGACCTCCTGATCCATTGTGGGGTGGTATTAAACACCATAACCTTGGTTTTACCAAGGTTGACAGACAAACCACTTTCGTGGGCAAACCTATGCAAAGCATACAAGTGACGTTGTATCCCCTCCAGAGATTCGGAGATCAACACAATATCATCAGCATATAACAAAAGCAGAATCCAAGTCCCTGCCAGCTGTGCACCTCTATCACCATCGCTCTCAATGTAGTCAGAAACCTCATCCACATACATATCGAATAGAGTAGGAGAAAGTAGGCAGCCCTACTTCACCCCAATAGTGGAAGGAACCGGTGTAGATAGTCCCTCAGAGGTGCGTACATGCCCTACTACTCATCTGTACAATGCCATGATCCCCCAAATGAGCTCTGTGGGTACTCCCATCTCCTGTAATCTGTGCATCAATCTAGCTCTGGGTACTGTGTCAAAGGCTTTGCGGAAGTCCAAAAAGCTACAATAGATCCGTCTCCCATGAGATCTGCCCTCCTCAATGATGGCCCTGAGTGTCAAGATATGGTCAAGAGTAGAAAAGCCTCTCCTGAACCCTGCCTACCCAGCTGCGCGCATTCGTTCCATCTCTGCCCATCTACTCAACTGCTGCTCAAGAATGGATGTGTACAACCGTGCCAGTGTGTGTCCAATCATGATAGTGCGATAATTCCAAGGCTCCATAGGGTCTCTTGACTTGAAGATAGGTACAATCGTAGATAGGTTCCAAGTATCAGCAAGCCCTAACACATGGCATGGTTAAACATAACTGCTAGAAGCTCTACTAGTAGATTTGTGGCATGCATGAAGTGCTCAACCACTAAGCCATCATGATCATATACTCTCCCAGTCCTCATCTTGTCAATTTCTTTCTTCACCATCTCAGCGGTGAAAAAAGCACATGTGTGTGGGCATGGATCGGGGGGGGGGAAGGGGTGGCTGTCCAGGTACTGTGTACAAAGATGATGCGTACTGACCCCAGGTCTCTGTAGAGGTATTAGGGGGGCGGGGGGGGGGGGGGGGGGGATTGCTCATGAAAGAGCCGCCATGCCTCACGCGAGTCCTGACACAAGAAAAGTTGGTATAGATCCTGCTCTAGTCAAGCCAAAAATGCCCTCTTCTTCCGCCGCACTAGGCGTCGGAAGTCAATCTGTGACTGTCTGTGAGTGATGTCCCCCAAAAGCACCTCCCTCTGAAGTCTAGCTCTAGTCTCTTGCTGCATTCCTCATCATACCGGCTGTTCTGAGGCATGCTCCCTGAACGGCGTCTCTGCTCAAGCTGAGTAAGTGGGTATGCCTCTGTTGCTGCATCATGTAATGTCTGTGTCAATATAGTAGTAAGCTCCTCCAGAGGTCGCCCTGGTTCCTCAATGCATAGGCGTCTGTAGATCCCGTCTATGTATACAAAATCCGTCTCCCGCGTGAAGGCGTAGCGAGTAGGGGCTGCTACCCGTGGCCTGTGTGCTACACTGAACTAAAGCATGATCCACTGCCACCCCAACCGGTCTTGGCCCAACTGTGAGATCCTGGATACTAGAGATGAGATTCGGTTGTACCATGACATAATCCATTGTGCTGGCTCCATGTCTGTGCGGAAAGCATGTGAAAACTCCCGTAGCAAGAAATCTTTGTAGGCCATTCAAGATGGCCGGTCCATGTGCAGTGCCCATGTCTATCAGGTGTCGCCCATACTCAGTATATTCCACATCCTATGATAGTCTGGACAGGCCCGTCTCTACAACATCTAGCTCTCTCAACATCTCCTTTGAAGTATCATAGAATACTGTCTGGTGATGGGCAGTCCTAGCATTGAAGTCCCCTAGAATGATAATGTCACCATCTCTAGAGAACTCCCATATGTCATCATCCAAAATAGAAAAGGGGACCCGTCCTCTGGGTGATGCATAAACTGACGTACTCGGAGGAAAGTAGCAAATAGCGATGTAAAGATATCTGCCTGTCTCTGCTCTCAATCTCACCCACATGTACCTAGTCTGCTCATCCCTGCGGGCTATATGTATCAATGGCTGCAACTCCTCTCTAAATAGCAATGCCACTCCCCCTGAGCCCCGTCCTCTGTGCTCTTATTGTGTCTCCTGTCTATAAGCTGTCTCCCATCTGTATCCATTGATGTGAGGCATAGATTTCCCAGGGGCCTGATGTGTCTCAGAGTAGAAGATGATGTCTCTTCCAGTAAAACTATCCTCAAAAGCACCCACATCAAGACGCATAGATCCATTACAATTCCAGGCAGCAGCTTTGAGTGTGGTCCCATAAGTCTCGCACTGTCATGTGGAGCGTCGCTCCAGTATTACCATTCTTTTATCTCGGTAAAAGGCAATCTTGCCTTTGCCCCTTGCCGCTCTAATCTCCGGCATTACCTCCTGCATATGAGCGATCTGCGAGAGGGTAAGACCATCCCCGAGAAAGATGCCCGTCTCTTTAAGAGTTGGCCTTTTCTTCAAAAAGACCTTCGCTTCCATGGAGGGAAAACCGAGGATGAGTGCCCTTTCTTTTGAGGTTTTCCCATTGCTTCCATTTTTCTTTATGTTGCCCACTCCCCAAGCTCTTGTGTGAGTCGGCTCAGGAACCCCCATCAAGGCCATGAGTTCTTTTACCTCTTCGTCCACATTGTCTTTATCTTTAAGACCGCAAATTCTCACATGTAAAGCGCGCACACGTCTTCTTTGCTCCTCCTCTAGTATCCGATTAATAATAGTGGGTGTGGACGTGGACGTTATTTCCTTGCCTTTTCCTTTCTTGGCAACCTCGATCCATTTCTCGGCTTCATCCGCCTTCTGTTGAGTTTTTGTAAGAACACCTACCCAAGAAGTCGTCATCTCTTTGTGTTGCTCTTCGCCCTCTTTCATGGCCCGTACTTGCTCCTTGATCATGTTAATTTCTTCGATTACTGAGGGTTGCAATTCGCCCTCTTCTAGTGTGTTTCTTGATCGTGCTTCAGTGAGATCCTTCTTGCGTGACGCAATCTCTTCATCCTGAGTCGTCACAAGATCTTCCAATGCATTTATTTATCTTGCTTTCTTGGATCAACACGCGTCCTTCGAGCATTTTTATTGTGCCCAATAGATTGCGGTTCATCTTGGTAATGGTCTCCGTCATTTTTCTCTTTGCACTTTTGAATGGCATCCTCTAAGGGGCCGGCCTTATCATTCTACTTCCTCATGCTTAATCGCCGCCCGGAAAACGAGAGCCACTAAGCGCACATATGTTTCCACACTGCATACATTGTCTCCCGCATCAAGCATACATTTTACGTACCCTTGCAATTTCTACAAAAAAGTCTGCAATCTGAATTTTCTTGAGTTTTCTGAATTTCTGAATTTCTGCCTGCCAACTCTGAGAATTTCGGAAAATTTTGAAAAATTGCTGGAAAATTCCCTGCAGTGTGAATTCGAAAACCCTCTTGCAGATTGGACTTGTACCTGCCCAGGAGAGGGGAATGCAAAGCAAAGCAGAAAATGCAGGGGCAGCGGGGCTGGCTGGTCGAGGGGGGGGGGATGGTTGAGCGAGGGGGAGCGCGAGGAGGTGTGTGTGTGTGTGTGTGTGTGTGTGTGTGTGTTGGGGGGGGGGGGGGGAGCGCGAGGGGGTGTGGCAGGGAGGGAGAGCAACGCTACAGGGGCGAGGCAGGGGGGGTAGAGAGAGAGAGAGAGAGAGAGAGAGAGAGAGAGAGAGATCGCATGCAGCCAAAGGAGCAGCGCTGGTCCTTTTTTTTAAATTGTTTGAGTGCTCTCCTGTCTTCTCTTTTTTTTTTAAAGATTGGCTGCCCACTTAATAAGTGGGCGGCCGGCCTATTTTTTAAAGTCTGAACCTGCCCAAAAACTCAATCAAACCTTATAAGTTGAAAACCTCCTGACCCTCTGGATGTGTTCTTGCATGTACACACCCTGTGTATGGACTCCCACTGAAAACCATGTATGCATGGTAAGCTCCTCTAATCATGACCTCCTCTAGCCTCTCTGGATGTGTCCATAGGTCCCTGTTGCAGTTCCAAAATGCAAGGTATGTCTCCTCATAGTGTGTCCCATAGGCCACGAGTCCCTTTGGTTTGTCCTTGCCATCACTAATGACCCGATCGCCACTGTAAGAAGATCCTTTCTCTCTTCACGTTCTTGGAGTACTTTAGGCATGCATGCTTGCCTATGTTCCACTTGCATCTTTGTAAGGTCATCATCAAGGTAGATAAGATAGGAGCGCGTAGGATTACCCTCTTCCGAATGAAGAGGGCTCTTGCTTCTTCTAAGTGAAATTGGAGGATGAGAGACCTCTTCTTGGTTAAATCTTTGCTTGATCTCCATGCTTTGGTGAAGGGAGTTGTCTTTTCTTCCTTGTTCCCAAGTTTGGTACATAGCTCTCTTAACATCTTTTTCGGGTGTAGAGTCCTCCTCCAGTATGCCAATGACACGTATGGTCAGTGGACCGGCATGTCGCATCTTCTCCTCCTCGAAAGTGGTGTGCAAGAGGAGAATCTCTTCTTTGTGTGCCTCTACTTTTGCCTCCTTTTTAATGTTCTTCTTGATCATTCTTTGGTGGCCTCTAGCTTCCCGTCAACACTCTTTGTGAGGGCTTTGGTGAGCTCCTCTTTGATGGCATCTTTTGTTCCGGTGCATCTTTTGTTCCGGTGTTGATCTCTTTCTCCTTGGTGGTGAGGGATGCCATCGAGGCCTTGAGAATGGCCATTTGATCTCACATCTCCTCCTCCTCCTTCAATTCCTCTTGGGTTTTCTTCCATGTCTCGGCCTCCTCCTTTCTTTCCTTCTCCAAAATCTCCTACTCTTTCCTCCGTTCCTCTTTTTCCTTGGTCAATGCCTCCACCTCTCTTTCACGCTTTGGATGATGGTGTTGAGAGATGAGTCGATCGCCTTCTTGTTGTCTTTGGTGGAGGCAGCCATTTTGTCTTCAAGTTTGGCCATCTCCTCTTTCGTGGAATTCTTTGCCATGTCAGTGTGGGATTAATGTGTGTGTGTGTGTTGGATGCGGCGGGGGGCCGCGGGGTGGGGGGGGTCGGGAGGGGTTTGTGGGGGGGGGGGGGGGGGGGGGGGGGGGGGGGGGGGGGGGGGGGGGGGGGGGGGGGGGGAGGGGTGTTATACATTGTGGGTGTGGGCGGCGGCGGTAGCACAGATGAGAGAGAGAGAGAGAGAGAGAGAGAGAGAGAGAGAGAGAGAGAGAGAGAGAGAGAGAGAGAGAGAGAGAGAGAGAAATGATATATTAACATCTTCAAAAGGCCAAAATGACCTATAAGACCAAGCTATTACAACATAATGAATCTGATACCATGTCCGGAATCAAAGAATTGAAACTAAAAATACAACTACTACAAGCTGGGACTCTATGGATGTGACACCTAATACAAAAGGTGCCCAGTACAATGTGTAGTACAACGAGAAAAGGGGGGGGGGGGGGGGGGGAAGAAGATATGGTAGAGATCCATCCTCATCTGCACTCTGGACGCCGAGACAGTATGGCTCGAATCCTCTGTTGTAGTCTTCGTCGATATTGTGTAGCTCCTCTCGTCAATCGCGGTCGTCTAGATCTCCCTAGCTCCAATGCTCGGTCTATGAGAATGCCAGTAGTGGTAGTATGAGTGCCGGCAGAGCTTTGCAATGGTGGCTGCTCCTTTAGGTGTCCAATATCTAGTGTAAAGAAATCTGTAATCTGTCTCTAGGATTGTCTCTCTCCAGCTCTCCTCAATAAAGTGTCTCTATGCCTATGTAGCTCAAGTAGATACACTCCAAGACATTTCTGATCCTCATAACTCATGACCCTTAGGCCCAAAACCCTCCCTGAATAGACAATGAAAACGGTCTCATATCTCATAGTACATTGTGCAATGACATATGTAATGTAACTCTGTCTGTGGCTCTAGATGACATAAGCGGCATATCCTACTATCTGCTGGTATCCCTCTGAATCTGCCAATCTCAATCTCGAGCTGATGTGAGGATGTGCGTATCTGGCCAATGGCACAACGCAAACCCCGAGAAAGATGTGTGTCCATATAGCTAGGTCGAATCACAAACCCATCCCTTCTGAGGTGGAGAAAATGCTCTCTATAGAAAGCCACCTTCGTGCCCAACTCCTGTACCGGCTCTATCCATGTCCTCCTTGTGTCCACCGGGATCAGATCCTGACGAATGAGTCTAGTAATCTCCACTCGTGTCAGAGACATCAAGGGTGCCTGTAGAGAGTATTGAAAAGGAGGCAGCCTGTCCATGGTGAAACCATGTGTCTGAAACCATGATGTCATCTGTGCATACCAACATGATGTATCCCCCTGTAGAGCTAACTGTCTAGAGGACTCTAGGGCCAACCTGGCATATCTATCTCTAGTAGTATCCCATAGGTTGTGTACAAAGGAGACTGATCTGGTCAGCGCCTCAATCTCCAATCCTCCCAAAGCCGCATAAGCTCTAGTCAGTCTAGTCTCTGCTTCTCTTCTCAAAGAAAATCTCGGCCCAGTAAAGACTACCTCCAGGTAAGTGTATGCATCTGTATACTCCACAATCGCCTGACCATATGTGACAGTAGGTGCTGATCTCCTAAATCCATTGTGGTGTGGTGTTAAACACCATAACCTTGGTTTTACCAAGGTTTACACACAATCCACTAACCTCTGCAAAACTATGTAGTGCATCCAAATGTCACTGCATACCCACTGGTGAGTCAGATATCAACACAATATCATCAGCATATAACAACAATGGGATCCACGTCCCTGCTAGCTGGGCACCTCTGTCACCCTCTCTGTCAATGTAATCAGACACCTCATCAACATACATACCAAATAGAGTAGGAGACAATAGCAGCCCTGTTTCACCCCAATAGTAGAGTGAACTAAATCAGATACTCTTCCAAAGTGCGTACATGTCCCATCACTAATTTGTACCCAGCCATAATCCCCCAAATCAACTCTATGGGCACCCCCATCTCCTGCAGTCTGCGCATCAATCGAGATCTTGGTACCATGTCAAATGCTTTGCGGAAACCCACAAAGCTACAATAAATCCGTCTCTCATGTGACTTGCCCTCCTCAATGATGGCTTTGAGTATCAGAATATGATCAAGAGTGGAGAAACCCCTCCTGAAACCAGCCTGACCCTTTGCTCGTACACCCTCACCCTCTATCCAATTACTCAAGTGCTGCTCAAGAATGGATGCATACAACCGTGCCAATGTGTGTCCAACCATAATAGTGCAGTAGTTCCCAAACTCTATAGGATCACCTGCCTTGAAGATAGGCACAATAGTAGACAACCTCCAAGTCTCAGGTAACCCCTCACACACGGCATGATTGAACAACACTGCAAGAACCTCCATCAACATATCCCTAGCATGTATAAAGTGCTCCGCTACTAGACCATCATGATCATATGCCCTCCCGGTCCTCATCATGTCAATGGCCCTCTGTACCATCTCAGTGGTAAAGAAGGTGCTCGTAGCTGGGCATGGCTCTGTAGGCTGGAAGGGGTTCCTGTCCAGGAACCGTATATAACGATGTCGCATATTGGCCCCACACATCAGGTGAAGTAATCACTGGGGGAGGGGAGTGCTCATGAAAGAGTCGTCGTGCCTCTTCTGAGTCCCTACTCAAGAACATATGATATAAGTCTCGCCCCATCTGAGCCAGGTAAGCTCGCTTCTTCTGTCGCACAAGGCACCGGGAAGCAATCCGAGACTGTTTGTAGGTAATGACTCCTAAAAGAAGATCCCTCTGAAGCGGGGCTCTCATCTCTTTGCACTCCTCATCATACCAACTATAATGGGGCATGCTCCCAGAATGTCGTCTACTGCCACGGCTGAGTGTGTGGGTATGCCATTGATGCAGCACCATGCAGTGTCTCAGTCAGTAGAGTGGTGCACTCCTCAACTAAGAGGCATGTATCAGATGTGCCTTCCCATAGACGGCCGGTCCCAGATCTCCTCTGTATAAACGGAATCAGTCTCTAGTGTAAATGTATAGCAGGTGTGTGACCTGCCTCCTGATGTTTGGGATGTACTATACTGAAATGAAACGGACAGTGTCAAAAGAGCATGATCCACTGCTACACCCATTGGCCTGGCCAGGGACAAAGCTCGGCTGTGTCATAACATAGTCTACTGTACTAGCCCCATGTCTGTGTGGAAAGCATGTGAAACCGGTTGCTCCAGAAAATCGTTGTAAGCCATTAAGTATGGCTAACCCATGTGTAGTCGTCATCTCTCCATGAGGTATCTCCCATATTCCGTCTGCTCTCTGTCATGTGAGCGTCTATCAAGCCCCAACTCACCCACATCCAGCTCTCTAAGCATCTCATTTGAAGTGTCATAGAAGACTGTCTGAGAGTTGCCCGTTCGGGCATTGAAGTCCCCTAGGAGAATGATATCACCATCACTAGAAAACTCCCATATGTCATCGTCTAGTATAGAGAAAGGCGACTGCCCTCTGGATGCAGCATATACTGACGTACTGGGAGGAAAGTAACAAATGGCAATGTATAGAAGTCGACCTGTGTCAGCTCTCAGTCTCACCCAAATGTGTCTAGCATGCTCATCTCTCCGTACAATATATAGTAGTGGTTGTAGCTCCTCTCTAAATAGCATTGCTACTCCTCCTGAACCTCTACTCCTTTGCTCAGATCTCGTAGTTGTCCTATGGACTATATCCCACCTGTAGCATGGATAGTGTGTCGTGCTCTCTACAGTGGGTGCTCCTCAGTGCAATGTGCGTGACATCTCACTTGAAACAAATTGAAACCATAGGAAACAACAGATAACAGCAAATCAAACTAGAGACACAGCAGCAGACCAGAACATTTAGACTCGACTATCTCAAAGGAACGAGTACAGACTCTGGCATGGCAGCACACTCAGCTCCAGCCTAGAACTCACGGGTACAATGGGTGTGTCGAGGCTCAGATGTGCAGGGATGGTGCAGACGTGCTGTATATAGACTCACTACTCTAGACGACGACGCTGGACCTTATATGAAGAAGATGATAATGATGACCCAACAGCTACTACTCATATGTACAATCATAAAGAGCCACCAACGGCTCATAAATGTCATTCATCTAGGTCTATCTCCAAATTGAGTGGTGGTGGTGACCTGGCCACGATGTCCACTAGACCACCGTCCCTATCCCTGCCACATGTCACTGTGAAAGAAAACCACTAGGTACCGCATCTGTACATCTTTCTTGAAGCAGGTTCTAGGCCCAACCATGACCTTACATGCCTCAAAAGTGGAGTTAAAAACACTGCACTGCTTGCAAACGCCTTAAGCCTTTGAATAGGCACGTTGCATAGTCCAAGAATCCCAATTGGCAAAACAGAATGAGGCTCCACAGCAAAAAGATATGCTCGGTTTGGATCCAGCGCATCTTTATCCTCCATAACCATAGTGAGAGGAAAATGGTGGTGGGACAGTCACATCAGTCCCAAGAGCTCCAAATGGCTGCAAGAAAATCTTGGAGAGATGGATTCCAAGGTGAATGCCATGCTGAAAATTATAGAGGAGGATGTAAATTCATTCGCCAAGCGTGCAGAAATGTATTACAAAAGAAGGCCAGAGTTGGTAAACCTGGTGGAAGAATTTTATCGGACATACCGGGCTCTCGTGGAGAGGCATACGTTTCTCACAACAGAGCTTCGTCAAAACATAGCAGTTGCACTCCAAGCTCAATTAGGCACTTCATACACCACTCCTAATTTACCTAGTGATTTGTATGGAAGGCCTAATCATGATGGGCTCGACATTACCAGCCTAACATCCCACACTTTCCCAAGGGCATTGGATTTTGATGAAGACAGCCCGATTGATTTTTCTGCTAAGAAGTTGACCGATGAGGAGGATGCGCCTTCTGCAAGCTCCACGGGGCGAGGGCTGGGTAAGGGGCGAGGGTGAGTGGCAGGGGGACTAGGGACGAGGGGCGGGTAGGGGGGGGCGAGGGGGAGGTACTAGGTGTGAGGGCTGGTGAGGGGGGGACTAGGGGCGAGGGGTGGGTAGGGGGGCGAGGGGGAGGACTAGGGGCGAGGGTGAGTGGGTGGGAGGCGAGGGATGGCAAGGGCGAGGGCTGGTGAGGGGGAGACTAAGGGCGGGTAGGGAGCGAGGATGAGTGGGTAGGGGGACAAGGGGTAGGTAGGGGGGCGAGGGTGAGTGGGGTTGGGTAGGGTGAAGGGGGAGAAGGGTGGGTAGGGGAGAGGGGGGGAAATGGTGGGTAGGGGCGAGTGAGTGTGAGGGGGTGGGTAGAGGTACTGTAAAGGTTGTACATAGAGCATAGAGCAGTTGGTGGAGAAGCGAAAACTGAATTTGTCCAGCTTGTGAAAGAGACACTTTTGGTGGTATACCAATGTCAGACTGAGTAGAAGAAATACTGAGTAAAAGATAGCCGTACACACACTGATCTTCCCCGAAGTTTGACACCCTGCGCTTTGAAAACCATCTGCTAATGAGTCTAATCTTATCCGCTGTGACACAGATCGTAGCAAATGTGATTGATCACTCTGCATATGGTCTAGTAGTGCCGGTGGGGCTTCAAAAACTACAAAGTTTAGTCCCTTTATGGGGTCTTGAGTGGGCACTGCTGAAGGTAGGTGAAGAATGTCCAACGTCTAGTAGTAGAAAAGAGACATCATGAGTTGGAGTGGCATCCACTTTGAAAGCGACATCTTCGTGTTGTAACTCGCCTTAAAGAAGCTTGGTGGGGGGGTAGTATAGCAAACACAGAGGATAACTTTGGTTTGGTCGGAGAGTCAGACATAGACATGGATGGGGTTGAGTTTGAGGTGTGTCGGAACTCCTGTAGATCTTCTACATTGGCTGCTGGCTTAGGCGGCTCGTTGGGCTCATCTTCATCTGAAAATGTGGAGGAGTTTGTATCCTCGGGCAAAGGCAAAGGTTGACTCCATAACAAGGCATAGACCTGGTAGCTTCCAACCACTCCAGCAGATCTTCATCTGGACCGTCAGGTGGAGCAAGTTGTTCTTGTTCAGGGTTAGTTTCCATTGACAAAGAAACTTGCTGCACAACGGGATCCATGCCTCCTTCTAAGCGAATGGGTTGCATCGGGGAGCCAGGAGTATGTATCCACATGGCATCATTTCCCCAATCATGAAGTGCTTTAGTGTGTTGCAGCCATGGTCTACCAATGAGCAAGGGAAATCCGCCCTCAGCCTGGGGAAGACGAACCACGGTCAACAACAAAATCCAAGTTAAAAGTAAAACCTTGTACCTACAGAGGCACATTGTCCACTATGCCCACTGAGTAGATTGTCCATTCATCGGCCAAATTAACTGTGCAGAGAGCAGAGCGAGTAGGCTGTAGACCTAGAGCTAACATAGTGAACTCAGGCATCAGGTTGATGCCAGATCCACCATCCACTATCACTCCAGAGAATTGCCGCCCCAATACGGACATGGTGAGACGAGGGCTTCTATAATCAGTGAGGGGAGCAGCGGGATGGGATATCATATAGGACTTTGATGGTCGTACTAAGAGGTGCCCACCACTAGGACTTGCTCCGAGGTAAAGTGATTGAATAACAGCAAGGCTGTCACTTCTAAAACTCGCATCTAGTTGCAGCATGTCATAGAGGGACACTTGTTGGAAGGTGTTCTTCAAGACTGTCTCTCCTGTAAGCTTTTCTTGTTCTACCAGTGGTTTCTCTGGTCCCTTTATCTTCTATAGATCGGAAACTGCTTCCAAGAAAGCTTCATCAATATCGGAGAGCAAAGATTTGGATTCTTTCTTGGCACTGGGGGATGGCTTGTCAACAGCTGAAGGCACGGTATCCACTGTTGTGAGAATGTGTGGGGGAGTTGAACATGCTGGAATGCTAAGACCGAGAGCGGCTATGTGGGCCCGAGTGAGGACACCCGATGGCTCCTCTACCAACTGCAACGGCTTATTTTGAGGGGTAACCACGTGGGTAGAAGGGGGCAGCTGAGGAATGGTGCTAACTGCTATCAGATTGAGCTTACGAAAGGTAAACTCATTATGGATTTCACTTGGGATCGAAGCCGTGGATGCATGAAGTTTAGGGCAATCCTTACTGTAGTGATCCTTCATTTCAGGGCAATGACGGCAGGGAGGGGACCCTTCGGGCACGGGGCATTTGTTTTGGTAATGACCATATTCCCCGCATCTATAGCACAAAATGGGCTGATTCAATGGGCGAGTCGAGGGGCGAGGTTGTCCTTGCTCTTGGTGCATGGAGTTGGAGGTGGAGGCATAGAAGCTTTGAGGTGATGAGGGAGCATGGGTATGATAAAAGCTCTGAGACGGAAAAGTACTTTGCATACCTCGCGTAGGACAGGCTGTCAATAAAGGTGGCATATGGTGTGGATGGCCACCCAGGGAGAAACCATTTTGGATGCAGGTGCTTGCCCTTGTTGAAGATTAGGACCAAGACTTTGCTGTATTTGTCGCAATCCCTTGAGGTAGTAGCAATCCTTGTCCTCATGTCCAAACTTTTCACAGAAGTGGTAGTAAACTCAAAGGGGGCATTCCTGTGAAGGGTGCCCTGGAGAGCGGCATGAGCTACACCAAACCATAGCCTTAGTCTCCTGCTGAGACTTGAGCTCTTCTAGCTCGCGCTTGATCTGTTCCAATGCCTCGTGATATGGAGGCTTCTCCTATCTAAGAGAGAAGGACCTCTCCTCTTGAAGAGCTCACTGTAACTTTAGGGCTTCTAGTTCCCTGCGTAAAGAAGTTAACGGATCAGAAGGACTTTCCGAAAACACTGAGGGGGTCTCTACACGAGGGGGATTGGTGAACAGCTTGCTAGCTCCCTCTATCCTAGTAGCAGCCGCTAAAAACTCCTCCAATGTGGCGTCAGGTCGGAGACTCTCTTGGAGTTTTTGCTGGGAAGTTTTGGGAAGAGCCTTCTCCACCCACTTCTTAACCATAAATTCACCCGGTTGCTGAGGAAGCTTGGCCACCAGAGACTTTGTTCTGGTCATGAGCTCTGCAAAAGTCTCATTTGGTTGGAGCATCAAGTTTGCCAACTCATCCAAGACCTTCTCCTGGAAGTCCACTGGTCTGAAAGCTTCACAAAACTGTTGTCGTAAAGTAGCCCAAGTTGCAAAGTGGTTCTCTGCAAACTGACTGTACCACTTGTCTGCTTAGCCATCCAAGGTAGATGGAAAGAGTACCAGATAAGCATCTTCTCTATTAAGACCACGACCTCTACAGAGAGATACAAACCTCCATGCATGGTCGTCTGCATCTTCTGATGAGAGTCCCTTGAAAGTAGGAAACTTGATGTTTACCTTGGCCAAAACACTGGTCAACGCCTCCATGGCCTCTTGCTCAGGAGGCTGTTGCTAATAGCTTGATGTAACAAAATGGGGAGAGAGCTTTACTGGGGAAGGTGACCTAGAAGATGTAGAACCGGATGGAGGAATGGATGATGCCGTATGTGGAGGTATGGGTGATAGGGTTGGTGGACTTCTACTAGGTACCAGGGGTTGATACCTTCTGTGGTAGTACTTTAGAGGACTCAGTAGTGCCCTTTGACGCTTTAATGACCGCCTTGTATGTGTCATGCAATAACCACAAACCCAACCAAGCTTTGGGCAGGAAGACCTTTAACTGGCTGAACACTGGTCTAGACTCTACTAGACCAACACGAGTGACAAGACCACCTGGCTGGACCAGTGACGAGGAAGGACAAGACCAAGGACGAGGCAGGACTAGACCAGGACGAGAGCTTGGTTGGACCAGGGCGAGAGAGGACCAGACCAGCAGGGCGAGAGACTAGGTCAGCTAGACTAAGCTGTCTAGGGTGGACCAGACCAGCAGGTTGCACGGTGCAAAGCGAAGTAGGTGAGGCTAGGTAAAAACTAGCTAGCTCCTCGATTTGTAGCTCAACAGAGAGGGAGACTTCAGTTGAGGTCCCACCAGGCATGCCAAAAATGAGAGCACCTGTAGCGTGGATAGTGTGCCGTGCTCTCTAGAGTGGGTGCTCATCAGTGCAATGTGCGTGACATCTCACTCCAAATTAAATGAAAACATAGGAAACAGATAACAGCAAATCAACCTAGAGACACAGCAGCAGACGAGAACATATGGACTCGACTGTCTCAAAGGAACAAGTACAGACTCTGGCGTGGCAGCACACTCAGCTCCAACCCAGAACTCAAGGGTACAATGGGGGTATCGAGGCTTAGATGTGCAGAGATGGTGCAGACATACTGTGTGTATAGACTCACTACTTTAGACGACGACGCTGGACCATATATGAAGAAGATAATAATGATGACCCAACAGCTACTACTCATATGTACAATCATAAAGAGCCACCAACGGCTCATAAATGTCAGCCATCTAGGTCTATCTCCAAACTAAGTGGTGGTGGTGACCTGGCCACGATGTCCACTAGACCACCGTCCGTATCCTTGCCACGTGTCATTGCCCAGCCCAGAGAGTCCGTCCAGTGTGAACCAGACCAGACCAACTGTACTAACTGTGTGTCCTGTGAAAGTGACATTGTAGCCTACTACACCACCACATGTGGCATCACCTGTCCAAGGGCCTGGTGAGTCTCTGAGAAGAATACAATGTCCCTATCTCTGAAATTGTCCTCAAATGCACCAACGTCCAACCTCATAGACCCATTACAATTCTAAGTAGCAATCTTTAGTGTGGTCCCATAGGTCTCGCAGCAATCTTTAGTGTGGACCCATAGGTCTCGCACCGTCATGCAACGCGTCGCTCTACAATCACCAACCGACCATATCTGTAGAAGGCTATCTTTCCCTTCTCCCTTGCTACTATAATCTTTGGCATTACCTCTCTCATATGTGCGAGCTGTGAGAGAGTAAGATCATCGCCGAGAAAAATACCTATCTTCTTGAGAGTAGGCCTCTTCCTCGAGAATTCCTTCTTCTCTTCCAAGGAGGGGAAGCGTAGTATGAGAGCTCTCTCCTTTGAAGACTCTCCTGGGCCATCACTTTTCTTGCCTACTCTCCATGCCTTTGTGTGCAAAGGCTTCTCCACCCCCATCATGGATGTGAGGCTTGTGACCTCTTTCTCCACATTGTTTATGTCCTTATGGCCGGTCACTCTCACATGTAGAGCCCGCATCCACCTTCTTTGTTCCTCTTTGAGGTTCTTTGTTCCTCTTCGAGGGTCATGTTGATAAGCGTCGGTGTACAAGGAGCTTCCTTAGCTTTCCCTTTCTTGGCGACCTCAATCCATTTTTTTGGCATCGATAGCCTTCTTCTGTGTCTTTATTATCATATCGCCCATGAAGACGTCTTCTCCACATTCAGTTTCTCTTCCTCTTTGATCATCCTTACTTGTTCTTTGATTACCTTTGATTTCCTCTATCACAGAGGGCTGATATTCACCTTCCTCTAGTCCACTGCTTGCTCTATCAACCAGCTCCCGATTGAGGGCTGAGACTTCTTCTATGAGTGTCTGTGAGTCCGCCTTAAGTGCTTGTATCTCTACATTTAGGTTCTCTTTCTCCTCCTTCCATTGTGTGCCTTCGTTGAAGACCATCTGACGGAGGTTGGCCTTCTCCTGTATCTCTGTTTTCCATTCCTTCATTTCCCTTTCCATTTGTGTCATCCGCTTGTTCGTGAGCATGAAGGTGGCCTTTGCTCGCAGCTTGCAAGTAGGTGAAACATTCATGGCTTCCGTGTCTTGTGAAGGTGGAGCAGGGGAGATTGTTTCCATGGCAAGAAAAATTGGCAAGAACAACTAGCACCAGACAAAAAGCACCACCACCCTTCTGTTAGTGCTGGATGTCGGGCTGATTGTCCGGGCTTAACTTGCCTCTGCCCCTCGCAATTGCAATGTCTCCTATGGGTGCTTCATTCACTCCATTCCTACCATCATGGCCCCTCGCAACAACAGTGGCAGCAGCAAGCTGTAACAGACTTGGACACTCCAAGTCAAGAATCAACCGCGACAGCACCAAATAACCACTTCAAAACAATTCACAGATCACAATAGATTTGCACTGGCCCGGCGGAGTTCCGTGCCTAGAGATATTGGCCCCAAAGACTGGCGCCCCTTTCGGTATTTCTTTTTGTATTAATCAATCTTCAAAGTACAAGAGAGCGGTTAGGGTTTCACTCTCAGAATCTGCGTCCAGATGCTCGGAGAAGTGAAGCCCTCACCACTTATTTAAAGATACAAGGGATGCCCAAAAGCAGAGCCCCAAAAGCTTTTAAAATAAAAACCATCAGTTCTCTCTCTCTCTCTTAGAGAGTCTTTGCTCAGTGGTAGCAATGCCGCAATGACCCGTAAAAGGTGGACAGTGGCATTCAATCATAACCTTATCCCTCAACGGCTGTGTAATGCACAACATAGTCTTTTTCATCAAGTAGCCTTCCCGAAGGGAGTATCCAGCTACTATCTCCCCATCCCGTATCCGTGTGAAAATATCTGCAAATCTGTATCTGTTGCATACTGATCGACCATATCCTCGAAGCTCCTATGATGTATCGCGGCAATAGCCAGAACCATCGGTTTCTGAGATAAAGCATCTGCCACCACATGCTTCTGTCCCTGCACATGGACAATCTGGAAGTGGAACTGTGACAAGATGTTCGCCCACCGCAACTGCTTTTCCGAAAGCTGCTTCTGTGACAAGAAGTAGCGGAAACTCTGATCGTCTGTAAAGACAATAAAATCCGCTCCGAGTAGGTAATGCCGCCACTGAGTAAGAGCATGGATATCCGCCAAAAGCTCTTTCTCATAAATCTGTGCTGTCATCTCCGGCCTAGAGAACAAACGGCTCTCGTAAGTTATGACATGGCCTTCTTGCATCAAGACCATACCCAGACTACGACCACAAGCATCACAATATACTTCAAATGACTTCTGCAAGTCCGGCAAAGTCAAAATAGGTCCCGTAGTCAATTTCTCTTTCAATGTCCGAAAGGCAGTCACCTCTGTGGGTCCCCACGAAAAAGGTACTCCTTTCTGTGTCCAGGTATGCAAAGGGGAAGCAAGCTCTGCAAACTTTCGTATGAACCGCCTGTAGTACGAACACAATCCCAAGAAGCTTCTAACTTCATGAACATTCCTCAAATCGGGCCAATCACGGATAGTCTCTATCTTGGCCGGGTCCATTTGCACTCCTGCTGCTGACACAATGTGTCCCAAAAAGTGTATCTCTGGTAGGAAAAATTCACTTTTCTTTGCATTAATCACTAACGTGTGATCTCGTAATGCCTGAAAGACTTGAAGCAGATGATCTCTGTGTTCTACCTCATTCTTGGAGAAAACAATGACGTCGTCAAAGAAAGTGCCAACAAATAGCCTGTACTCTCGAAAAATCATGTCCATCATCCGGTTAAATGTCGCAGGAGAATTGGTTAAGCCAAAAGGCATCACCAAAAACTCAAATAACCCAAAAGTTGTCCGAAAAGCTGTCTTGTAGACATCTCTCGGCGCTATCCTGATCTGATGATATCCACTCTTCAAGTCAATCCTGCTAAAGCACGAGGATCCCTGTAACCTGTCGAGTATATCATCAATCCTAGGAATCGGAAATCTGTTCTTGATGGTGATTTCGTTAAAGGTGCTATAATCGATGCACATTCTCCAAGATCCGTCTTTCTTCAAAACCAACAACACTGGAGAGCAGTACGGTGAAGTACCAGGCTAGACAAGACCCTTTTCGAAGAGGTCTTTCACTGGGTTCATAATCTTTTCATTTTGTACTCGGCTCACATAGTAAGGTGGCCGGTTCGGTTGCGTGCTTCCAAGTATCAGATCAATGGTTTGATCTTCAGGCCCTCTGAAAAGCAATCGGCATGAGTGTGGAGAAAAATCTTGGCGTTCTTTTGATCAGGTCAAAACATATTCAACCTTTATCCATCGTTCAGTTCTCTCCCAAAAGAATGAGTAAGAAACTGAAGTTCATCGAGTACAATCTCAAAGCCCTTCATTTATCAAAGTCGCTTTCTCGGCCCGGTAGTCAACCACGGCGTAGTTCTTGTAGTACCAAGGGATCCTGAGTAGAACGTCACTCGCGTGCCCTGAACACCCCTATCATTGCAAACAAAGAAGTTTGCCAATGCTCGGTGTAACGGCAACATCCCATCCGGGTGCCAGTCGAACTACCTCCGCCTGTGGCGTCAGTCTGTCGGGCGTAATTCCAAATCGAGCCGCCAATTCCAAGTGAAAAGAAGTTGGCCTTGGCTCCTTCAAAAGAGCTTCCTGATCCTTCACTTTGTCCCAAATCCGGCAAAGTTTGTACTTTCATTCATTAGATTCGGTGCAAGTCCCATGCCATGTGGTACCAGTTCTGCTTTTCTATCTGCCTTTTCTGCCACATTCCTCAGCTGCTCTCGAACTCTCAGGCCTGTCGTCGTCTTTATCATTTTGTTCTTTCTGTGCCTTTTTAGGGCACTTCGCGACGATATGTCCATGTTCCCCGCATCCAAAGCACTTCCCCTCTCTGATGAAGCGAGCTCTCTCCTCAAGAGTAAGCTTGGGTCGTGCATCCTTTTTTCTCTGGGTTGCTCTTTTTCTTTCTACTTTTATTCCCAGAAGTCTGTTCGGCTCGTTGTGTCATGGCCTCATCTGCGGGGTAGGTCAGACTGCCAGAGTGAATGACAAAGCCCCGCTTCGCATGACTCATCAACTCCTGAATAGAAGCTGACTTCTGTTCCAAGCAGTGATCTCGGATCTCTGTAGGTAGACCCAAGGTAAACCGCTCAATCTGTTCTCTCAACGAGATCTTCTTGAATGAAGAGGCGGGGAGAAAAGAGCTCCAGAATCTTTCTCAATAAGCATTGATTGTATCTTTCTTGGTCATCCGAAGATGGTTCCAAGCAGCTCGTACATCTCATTCATATTCTTGCGTCAACCAAGAAGAAATAAAAAGCTTCTTAAATTTCAGCCATTTAACTGGCGCAGTCTTGTTTAAAAGTAGCGTGGACCACCAAGTACGAGCATTCCCCTTAAATTAAGAGGCAGCTCTCCGAATCTTGGAGTGCTCTGAATAGCGTCCTCCTACGAAAGCGATGTCAAACTATTGTATAAAAGACAAAGCCTTCGAACCATCTGAGTATCTTGAAAAAGTATCAAACTTGATCGAGTGGCCACCTTCCTTAAACTCTCGGACTTTCTTGCTTTTATCTTCGAGAAAGTCATATTGGTTGGCTTTGTAAAAATTCTTCTTGTTCGCATAAAAGTTTCCGTTGTCAGAGTCTAAACTGTCCATAGACCAGTCCTCTGTAGAAGTGTCACTCACTGGGCGAGACTTAGACTTCCTTGCCTTTTTCTTGCCCTTTCCGGAGCGTTGTTTCTTGCTTCGCTTTTTGCTTTTCTTGTCTTCTTCTCTCGAGTCTGAAGAGCTAGAATGACTGTCAGAAGAAGAAGAAGAAGAACTAGGTAGGTCTTCAAACTTGACGCGCTTCTTCAATTTCTTTGCCTTGTCAAATGTCGACCGACGACCCAAATATCCCGGGAAGTCAGTGCCTTTCTTCTGCTTTTTGCCGTGCTTTTTGCCTTTCTTTTGCACGTCGAAAAGCTGAGCAATCCGTGCATCAACCACGTTCTCCAATTCCTTCTCCGTATATTTCTTGGAGGAAGAAGGTTTCTTGAGAGCAGGTTTCGAGAGTGGTGTTGTGGTTCTCTGCCACTCCGTCTGCACCTCTTCCAAAGAGGTCTGGTTCATGTATTTTTCCATCTTCGGATCCTTGGCAAAATTGAGCATCATCTTTGTTGCATCGCCAATCAATTGACGACGCTCCATCTCTCTTTGCTCCGCTTGAGTAGGCCGAGACGGGCCATACTCTCTGTCTGAATCTTCGTTGTGATCCCAGCCCGCATCTCCAGATGCAGAGGGAGTCGACTGATCATTGCCTGAAGCCATAGGTGCCGCGGAAAAAAAATTCAGGGATCGGATTTCCCGTAGAAGAGAAATCGGCCGTGCTCTGATACCACTGTAACAGACTTGGACACTCCAAGTCAAGAATCAACCGCGACAGCACCAAATAACGACTTCAAACAATTCACAGATCACAATAGATTTGCACTGGCCCGGCGGAGTTCCGTGCCTAGAGATATTGGCCCCAGAGACTCGCGCCCCTTTCGGAATTTCTTTTTGTATTAATCAATCTTCAAAGTTCAAGAGAGCGGTTAGGGTTTCACTCTCAGACTCTGCGTCCAGATGCTCTGAGAAGTGAAGCCCTCACCACTTATTTAAAGATACAAGGGATGCCCAAAAGCAGAGCCCCAAAAGCTTTTAAAATAAAAAAGCATCAGTTCTCTCTCTCTCTTAGAGAGTCTTTTCTCAGCAAAATTCGCGTCGCTCATCATTTTTCAAAAAAAAAAATCAGCCTCCGTGATTTCCGGAAATTAGGGTTTCTGGCAGAAATTAGGGTTTGCAGGAATTTTAGGGTTTCTGGCAGAAATTAGGGTTTTTGCTGTCCGCCACGTCATCACTTTGTGACACAAGCTGCAATCAACAACAGCAGTGAGCAGCAGCGCACAGCGGCAGCAACAAACTGCAATAGCAGCGTGCAGCAGTCAGCAATGGCAAGTAGCACACAACAGCGTGCAGCAGTCAGGACGAGCACGAGCGAGCTATTTTGCTTGGCAGCGTGCACATGGGGAGTTGCTTCTGTTTACACAATCCGGAAGGGGTAGAAAGAGAGAGAGAGAGAGAGAGAGAGAGAGAGAGAGAGAGAGAGAGAGAGAGAAATGAAATGAAATGAAATGTTATATTAACGTCTTCAAAAGGCCAAAGTGACCTAGAGACCAGAGAGAGAGAGAGAGAGAGAGAGAGAAAGAAAGAAAGAAAGATTTTTTACGTCTATTAGAAGGCCGAAATTGGCCTATGAGACAAATCAATGTACATGGGTGTGTCTTCCGTCAATCGGAAAGACAAAAGTGCTGAAAAAACTGACTGACTGACTGACTGATAAAGCTGATACAAATCTCCATGATGAGGGTGTGAGTGTGTGGAGCGCTATCACTATGGTAGCCTATAGCAAGAGGGTAGTACACGCATGATATGCATCTGGGTGACTAACTAAACTAGCTCCATCCTGTGCTAATGGGTGGGTGTAAGATGTGGTACATGGGTGGAGCTGGAGCCAGGGCTGCTCGGATGGCTGCAGTGGGGTCGGCCATCATCTGGGCTCGTCTCTCCTCAGTGGCTCGGCGATCATGGGTCTGAATCTCCGCAATCTGGCGTCGATGAAGTCTGGGGGCCCGGAAACCTGTAGCGCGGGGCCGTCTCCTAGCTCTAGAGGTCTCAGCCTGTTGAAAAGTCACCCCTCTGTGTGTTGGTGGTGGGGAGGCTGGTAGATGTCGTGAGACGAAGAAGTATGTGAGTTGGGTCTGTCTCCCTCTTGTCTGAGCTGTCTTGGGCTCAAGTAAGGCCTCTCTGTGGCTCTGTATCTCTAGTAAGAATCGTCCCAGCTGGCGTTGATCTTTGGAGTCCATGATCTCTCGAAGGGTAGGCTGCCCTGTGAATAAACCCTCATATCTGCCTCTCATGTCATCATATGCTCTGCATCTGCATACAAAGTGCTCCTCATTCTCTAGCTCTACTCTGCATACCCGGCATATCCGCTCCTCTCTGGGGGTGTCTGATGCTCTGCCAGTCTCAATCTCTAGTCGATGTGAGGAAACCCTCAGCTGGCCAATAGCTACTCTCGAGCTGTGAGGCATGTAAGTATCCATGTATCGTGGTCGCTGAATGAACCCATCTGCTAGTATGTCCCGGAACTGATCTCGGTAATGTGACCGTCTAGATGCCAGGTCGGGTGTGAGCCATGTCCGACTGGTGTAGAGCTGCCAAAGATCCTGTCTGAGCACAGTGTTCCTCTCACTACGTGAGATGCAGATGTGGGGTGAATCTGGGTCATACTAAAAGGGTGGTAGTCTATCGATGTTTAGACCCTGTCTGTCAAACCATGCTCTAACCTGAGCATACCAAGCTCTGTCATACCCTGTCTCTGAGATCTGTATAGCTGCCTCAAATGCTCTGCGTGTGAGTCTGTCTGCTGGGAGCTCTCTCATCCTCTAAATGAAGGAGATAGAACAGTGCTCTACTATCACGGGAGGTGCCGCTAGCTCTGCTCTGATGATGTCATGTGGAAGTGTCGGCTTCCTGCGAAATAGTCGCGAGATCATACGTACCTGGGGCCTCTCGACCGCACTCCACTGGGTGTCTATGAGGCCTGGGGCCCAAACTGTCGATGCATACATCATAGCTGGTGTGACTAGTGTGTCAAATAGCCACCCCTTCGTACGAGGCTCCTGAGAGTGTGCCAGGTGACATCGTCGCTCTAACATGGCCAACGCTGTGTACCCCCGTGTCAGTCTGTCTGTAGCTGCCTGTCTCATGGAGAAAAGACCAGGCAAACTCGTGAATGTGACTCCAAGGTAGACATATGACGTGACAACCTCTTTCTGTCCGCCGCCGGCTGTGAATACTGTTGTAGCTCTCACCATGGGAGAGGTGTGGAAGATCATGACCTTGGTCTTGCCAAGGTTTATTGTCAAACCCCTGTGTGTACAGAACTCATCCAAGGGAGCCAAGTGGTGTTGTAATCCCTCGGGTGACTCTGAAATCAATACAATGTCATCAGCATATTATAAAATGTGTGCAGGTGTACCTCCGAGGTCTGACCCCTCTCCTCCAGCTCGTAGAATGTAGTCCTCAATCTCGTCGATGTAGAGTATAGAGTGGGGGAGAGTGGGCAGCCCTTCTTAACACCAATCATGCTAGCAACAGCCTCAGACAAACCTCCTGAACAGCGTACCCTCCCAGTCACCTACTCATAGAGTGCATAGATGGCCCAAATCATATCTGATGGTATCCCCAAGCTCTGAAGCCGTCCGAAGAGCCTCTCTTGTGGCACTGTATCAAAAGCTTTGCGGAAATCCACAAAGCAGCAATATAATCTCTTCTTCCGCACCTTTGCCACATCAATGAGGCAATGCAGAATGAAGATGTGATCAATAGTGGAGAAGGCCCGTTGGAAACCTGCCTGGCCGCATGCTCGTAGACCCTCAATCTCTCCATATGAACTAAGTTCTGCCTCAAGTACTGCCCCGTATAGCTTGGCCATGGTGTGGCCAATCATGATGGTCCTGTAGTTCCCTGGGTCCAGGGAGTCGCCAGATTTGTGGAGAGGCACAATAGTGTGCCTAGTCCACTCCTCTGGGAAGCCCTCCCCTATAGCCCGGTTGAAAACATGTGCAATCAAAGGGGCTATAGTGGAAGTTGTGTATATCAGATGCTCAACTCTGCAATCCTGTATGGTCGGCCGAGCAGCCATGCTGTAGTCGGGGTCTATGGCCCTCTGTACCATCCCTGCTATGAAGAAAGTGGAGCTAGTAGGGCGAGGCTCGGGTGGCAATGGGATGCGAGGCTGCCCAAGTACCTCGTACAATCTCTCAGCATAGTCAAGCCATGTCTATGGATCTCCAATAGGAGTGGTCAAACGTGGCTCTCGTAGAGTACACCATGCTGCAGCACTATCCATGCTCATGAATAGGCGGTATCGCTCAAGCTCCTGTGCCTCCTCAAAGGCTCGCCCGCTTCCGGCGTGTGAGGGTCTTCATCCGTCTCCTGGCCTCTCTCTCTCTCCGTGATCTCTCCAAGTACTCGTTGAGCTCGTAGTCGACGATAGAGAGCCCTTCACTCATCATCATACCAACGGTTCTGTGGCATAGTCCCCGGGGGGGGGGGGGGGGGGGGGGGGGGGGGGTGTGACCAGAGTGGGTGGTGTCTGGAAATGAGTTGATGGCTGATGTCTGAAGAACGGATGTGATGTGTGAGGTGAGTAAGGGTAGTGGGGTGTCAGGGTGAAGCAAAAGAAGATCGTTCTCGACGTGGGCCGAGTATATGGGAGCTAGCTCGTGTATGAAGTGGATGGTGGTGTGTGGGGTGCGAGTGGCGGGTGTATGTGTGGGGGTGTCTCCCTTGAGGGAGAGTGCGAGATATGTGTGGTCGGCCCCAATGGGTATGGGTGGGATGGTGAAGGAGCTGAGTGTGTGGGTGGCCTCTCTGGATCCCATGATGTAGTCTACTGTACTCCCCCCTCCAACTGTGCTTGAAAGTGGTGTGCATGTCAATCCTCCTGAAGCAGGCCACTGAGCCATCCCGTTATAAATAACGAGACGGTGTCGAGAGCCTAGTCTAAGTAGGTGGGGGACCGTAGAGTGTATGTGTAGTATCGGCTGAAACTCATGTTGTAGCCTCCTCCTGTATGGCGGGTAGTAGTTGTGGGTCCTCTTATGTTAAAAGCCTAGCATTGATCACTGCCTGTCCTGGCGTTGAAGTCTCCCATAAAGAAGACTTCCCCTAGTGTGGAGTACTCCATGATCCCCTCTGAGAGGCATGTGTATGGTGAGTCCTCCTCTCGATCTATCATAGTGAATCTCGAGCCATGAGGGGCGAAGTAGCATAAAGCTATGTAGATGTCCTCTCCTGCGAGAGCTGTAGTCGGATCCAAAGATATCTGGCGTGTGGATCACGTGCGACAATCTGTATTCTGTTCTGAATCCCATCTCTGAAGAGTATGGCTACTCCTCTTGATCCTCTCGTAGTGTGTTGGCGTGTACAATCTCTCTGTGTAGACTCCCAATGGAATCCCTGAACCCGAGGTAGGCTCCTGTCAGGGCTCTCATGTGTCTCTGTCAAGAGAATGATATCCCTGTCTCGACTCACCTCCTCAAGCCTCTCTAGATGTGTCCATAGATCTCCATTCCAGTTCCAGACTACAAGATGTATCTCCTTTGGTGTCTCATAGGCCGCGAATCCCTATGGGATGGCCTTGCCATCAATGATGACCCGGCCGTCTTTGTATGAAGCCTTCTTCCCCTAAAGGGTGTGTGTAGCGTAGCTTGCTCCACCTGCGTCTCCACATCCCTGCGCGTCTGTTGTCAACAGCCCTTCAGCTTGCCATTTGACAGAGAGGCTGCAGACCTCTTCTTTGCTGCCCAGACCCTCCACCTGCATGCTGCTCAACAGAGCAGACCTACATGCTCACGCTCTATAGTGTTGCCCTCACCTCGTGCTGCAAAGAGCCTCCCTCACCTCGCGCTTTCAGCTATGGGTACCGTTGCAATGCATCCGTTGCGAATTCAACGCAATTGGCAGCCAATCAAGAGAGAGAAGAAGAAGAAGAAGAGTATTTTAACGTCGTAGGAAAATATCCCGAGAGAGAGAGAGAGAGAGAGAGAGAGAGAGAGAGAGAGAAATGAAATGAAATGAACTGTTATATTAACGTCTTCAAAAGGCCAGAATGACCTATGAGACCAAACTGATACAAAAGTGGTGAATCTGTTACAATGTCTGGGGACCTTAGTACTAAAGTACTAAGTTGGCCGTTCTCGCATTAAAGTCTCCTAAGAAAATGATGTCTCCATCTCTAGAGAAGTCCCATATGTCATTATTCAATATAGAGAAAGGGGACTGTCCTTTAGGTGAGGAGTAGACTGAGGTACTTGGAGGGAAGTGTAGCATATAGCGATATATAGAAATCTACCTATCTCGGCTCTCATTCTCACCCACATATACCTTGCTTGCTCATCTTTCCTGATA
Source organism: Adiantum capillus-veneris (assembly GCF_014529385.1). NCBI lineage: Eukaryota > Viridiplantae > Streptophyta > Polypodiopsida > Polypodiales > Pteridaceae > Adiantum > Adiantum capillus-veneris. The sequence continues at coordinate 72,783,710 of NC_140950.1, read as the reverse complement.
ATCTGTAGTAGTGATTTCAGCTCCTCTTTAAATAAGACTGCTACTCCTCCTGAACCCCGGCTACCCCATAGAGATCTCTTGTCTGGTCGACCAGCTGTTCCCCATAAATAACCCTTCACATGTGGCATAAGCTGTCCCCGTATCTGGTGTGTCTCTGAGTAGAAAACTATGTCTCTGTCCCTAAAGCTGTCTGCAAAGGCACCTACATCTAGCCTATATGATCCATTACAATTCCACGCCGCTATCCGGAGCGTCGCCCCATAGGTCTCGCACCGTCATGATAAGCGCTTTTCCAGAACCACTACTTTCCCTCCTCTATAAAAGGCGATTTTCCCCTTTTCTCTTGCTGCCTTGATCTCTGGCATCAACTCTTGCATGTGTGCCACTTGTGCAAATGTAAGGTCATCTCCCAGGAAAATACCGGTTTTCTTAGGAGTTGGCCTCTTCTTTAGAAATTCTTTCCTTATTTCTATATTCGGGAAGCGGAGAATAAGTGCCCTATCCTTTACGTTTCCCTTCTCATCGATTCCTTTCTTGCCCACTCTCCATGCACTTGTGTGAGTAGGCTCTGTGATGCCCATGCGTTGTAGCAGTTCCTTCACTTCTTCATCTACATTCTCTTTGTCTTTGACTCCTGTGACCCACACATGCAGAGCCCGAATCTTCCTTTTCTGCTCTTCCTCGATCGTCATATTAATAATGGTGGAGGTAGGTGTGGTCTCAGGCATCTGGGCCTTCCCTTTCTTCGCATCCTCAATCCATTTCTCTGCTTCATCAACCTTTTCTTGTGTCTTAAAAAGACATTCCGCCCATGAAGATGCCGTTTTCGATTTCTGTTCATCTCCTTCCCGTAGAGCTTTCATCTGATCCTTCATGTCCTCGAGCTCCTTCAGCACCGAAGGTTGGTTGTCTCCCTTCTCCTTAGTTGCAGATTTGCAAGCCGCAAGTTCTCCTTTTAGCTCCTCGATTATTGCATCTTTTTCCCCTATGTGTTTTTCCATATTTGTTCTCCATGCTTCAAAACTTGCTACTGCCTCATCGAGTTTCTTTTGCATAACGCATTCTATTATATTTACTTCGGCCTTGATTAGGTTTCGTAATTCCGTTTTCAAAATCTGAATTTCCTCATTCTGTATCCCCCGGATCTCTCTCCTTAGTTCTCTCATCATGTCTCCATACATGGAGTTCCTGTAGCTCTCAGCTCTCGCGTGCATTTCCTTCCTGATGTCATCCCTCATATAGTTTAGCTCTGATTTGAGCATCACCTGGACCTTCTCCATCATTAGCTCATCATGTATCCTGGAAATGATGTATCCTGGAGGTTTTTCCAACTCGTAAGGATCCTAGTGATAGTACAGTATCTCTGTTTCTCCATTTAAATGTAGCTGTTGTTTTTTTTTGGGGTGGTGTAGCTATCTACACCCGGCCCTTCCCCTTCGGTAGGCGGATCCATCGAACCCGAGCCACAAATGTGGCGACCCCTGCTACCTATGGAATCTTAGGCAAAGGCAACGCCTGTCTGCAACTGTGGTGGCGTCCAAATTCGGCAACCCTTCGGGGTGGCGCGCGACGGCGTGACGGCGCCCAGAGAGAGAGAGAGAGAGAGAGAGAGAGAGAGAGAGAGAGAGAGAGAGAGAGAGAGAGAGAGACCCTTACTTGCTAGACGCAAACACAAACCGTTTTCATATTCTGTGGGACACAGATATCCCCACACCAGCAGATATTTCAATCGATTCTGGGGATGCAGTGGTTGGCAAGCGTGCAATTAAGCTTAAATGGGCAAATTTGCGAATTCTTGCTTCCACTGTGGCAAATTTGGTCATATGCAGTCCGAATGTCCGAAACCAAACCTGCAACCACCGCCTTCAGCTGTTCCTACTCCTCAACCTCACTCAACTTCAAAATCTTCTGCTGAGGTTCAAACCAAAGGTGCTTCAACCTCCTCCCCGACAACCGGGGCGAGGCAAAGGGAAACAATTACAATTGTCTGCACTTTCTGCTTCTCCAAATATTAAAGACAAAGGCAAAGAATAGGTTTCAACCTCCCAAACTTGGATGGTGCCCAAGAAACCCGTTAAAGCTTCTACAGCCCGTATTCCGGCATCCTCTCGTAATTATGTGCCCCCTTTGAAGAATGTTGGTCAAAAAAAATTCCCTTGTAATGACAACACTTCTTTGACTGAAGCTTGGGACAAGGTGGTCCGCTCTTACAAGGAAGTTGTTACAGGCGAAGCCTCCTCATCGCAAGGTGCCTTTATTTTCAATCATCCGAGACCAGGTCTTGACCCACCTCCTCAGGTGCCTACAGCCGGGGAGGATGTGTCGATGGGCACTGCTACTTGAGTTTTCTCCCATTTTCCCATTTCCTTGCCCACTGTATATACCATATCAGAATGCATAGTTCTTCGAATTGCATCTCCTATAACGTGCGTGGGTTATGCAATCACGACAAGTGGCGGCTAACCTAGCACTATGTACATACATGTCAAGCGGACATTGTGGTTCTTCAAGAGCATAAATCAATTTGCAGGACAGACTTCTTACTTTGCGGGCTACTGGATAGCTTATGCAGGATCAGCTGGCTATTCTGACGTGCTTATGCTTGTTCAACACGAACTCTTCCCGACCTTGGCTTTCAATGACCCGGCTGGGAGATGGATGGTCATCCAATGTATTGTTAATGGGGAAGTTTTCAAATGTGGAGGCTTATATGCATACACAGCTTCTACAGATAGGGCACGGTTGTGGAGTGCTATCTCCTCTTATTGTTGGCATTCCAACGCATTTCTCTGTGGGGATTTTAATAATGCACCAAACCTTGCGGATAACACTACTGGGCATTCTCACATGCTTCATACAGAACGGCAATCATGGGATCAATTTCTGTTGACCTGTAATGGGCTTTACTTGTGGCGAGTGATCCACGATTCACTTTTCAACAAAATGCTCAATCTATGTATCGTGTTCGGCTAGATCGCTGGTATCTTTTTCACATGCAACAGTATGATGACTTTGTATGCGAGATGAGGATTGAGTATGCTATGTGTCTTTCGGCTCATTTTCCTGTATGCTTGAAACTTCGATTTGGCTCCTTTGATGTCAATGATCGCCTACCCAAGAAGAGGCTTTTGCATGTCAATAATGCTTATCTCAAGCATGAGCCTTTTCGCACTATGATTGTGAATATCATCCCGCCTTTGATCTCCCAGATGTATGTTGATATGGACATAGCCTGATTCCGCTTTGTTATGCGTGTTCAATGTGTTATCCAGGATTATGGCAGGGATTATTTGTCACAATTAAGAGAACCAATTAATCGGGCAAAGGATGCTTGTAGCAGATTAATGCACTTGGCGAATCATTCTTCTCTTACTAACACTCAAGTGACCGAGTTGTTTTTTGCTCGCACTATGTTACGGCACAATAATGAGAGGAAATTGGCCAAATGGCAGACTCGAGCTCGACAACAGGCTTTTGCAAATAAAGGATGTTCTTCTAAACAATTTTTCCAGCATTTGCATCACTCCAGGCAGCAGTCTCAAGCTATACGGAGAGTTAAATTTCCATCAGGGGAGTTTACAAGAGCTAGCACTAGCCCTACATTCTCATTATGGCAGGATTTTTGAGGTCCCTTTTACTCCCACAAGAGAAGCTTGCCAAGCGCGTCACATGTTTCTATTACATGTTACTCCCATCCTTTCGATGCGGCAGGCTCAAGACATAGAAGTTGTTTTCACCGAGTCGAAATTGCATGCCAGCTTGCTTGATTTGGGTCGCTAGAGAGCTCCTGGTTGGGATGGTCTCTCTGTAGAATTTTTCTTGTCTTTCTGGGATTATTTGAAGTTGCCTCTATTGTTCATGATAAATACAGCTTGGAAATAGCAAGAACTGCCCTCCTCTTGGAAAGAAGGTTTGCTCAAGCTGATACCTAAGCATGCATTGTGTGGAGAATTCTCTCATTGGCGGCCTATTACACTCATGCCTGTGGTATATAAATTATTGGCAAAAATGCTAGCTAACCGACTCAAGTGCTTTCTGCATGAAGACTTGCATCAATACGGCTTCATTCCACGACGTCAAATTACTGATAACCTCGCGAATGTCGGAATATGCAAAATATACTCGACAGGATATCTTGGTCATGAAAGTTGACATTGAACAGGCATTTGATACTGTTCTTTGGGATTATATTGCGGATACCATGCAACGCTTGGGATTTGGGCCTAGGATATCCCGTGTCGTGCTTTTCTTGTATGCACACAGCACTTCTGCAGGCTTGCTGGATGGATCTCTTACAGAATCTTGGCCTTTGGGACGGTCGGTGAGGCAGGGCTGCCCTTTGAGTGCTTTGCTTTATGCGATCGCTACTCACCCCTTGTTTACGTATTTGGATTCCTTGACTTCCACTGGTAGGCTACATGGCCTGACTTTACCTTCGGGACCGTAGTTTGTTGGTCAGGCCTATGCGGATGACTCTTTGTTTATGCCTCGCAATCATTATGATGATGTACAACAAATTATGCATACTCTTCACTTGTTTGGATTGGCAGCAGGTCTCAAAGTTAACTTTTGTAAATCCAAGCTATTGCCTCTGAAGGAGTGTGACTAGCATAAGATATTGTGGCCTCGGGAGATTGTTCCTCCACATGTTCTGGTTCGCCATTTGGGATATCCGTTGGGTTGAAATGTATAGGCTATGCAGAAACTGGATTGGGTGCTCCAACATCTACATTCCGAGTTGAATTATTGGAAGTTGTCAACGTGGCCACTTCATGTACGTCTCAGGATTGTCCAATGCATCCTTGTGGCTTATGTGCAGTTTTACTTGCCTTTGTTATCGTGGCCTCCGTTGTGCTTGCAGTCCCTCATCTCCAATATTTTAGAGCATTTTTGGTGGACCTCGTCTACCAAGAAGGGTCTTCGGCTTCTTTCTATGGATAGCTGTGTTCTCCCAAGCGGCTTGGAGGGTTAAATATTTTGGACTTGCGACGTCACCTTTTGGCTCGAAAAGCTATGTTGTTGCCAGTTTTGGTGGAGCAGCAGCAACCCTGGGCTCTCATGGTCACACATTTATGTACGCACATTGTCACAGCAGCTTTTGGTCATTGGCAACCGACTTATTGGGATGTTGTTTTTGGGAAGCTTGAAGGACACATTCCTGGATGTCCCTTAACTTCTTCTCTCATTATTGATTGGAAGGTTGTCACTTTGCATTTGTCTTGGAATGGTTGACAATCCAATGTGGGTAACTCTCTTCGTTTGGAGAGTCTGCATTGGAGCAAGGCCTTCGCTCGACTTTGGTTCAATGGTCTCCTCGCCATGCATATTTTCTTTCGCAAAAAGGAATCTGTCAGGTGCATCAGGTGCTTGATGACTCGGGTTCTGTTCTTTCGTTCGCTGATGTAGTGTCCCGCTTTCGGTTGGGTCCTCACTATTCTCCTCTCTAGTGGGAAATTTAAAGGATGCTTGCTGATCACTCACCCATTCCTCCTTTGGATGTCGACTCTCGCTTCTTTGATTGGAATCTAGCTACTACTAGATTCGCGTGCATCTCAACAGGCAGTGTATATGCCATCCATCAGTCTGATATATGGATTGTGCGTCACAATAACCAGCTGTGGTTGCTTTCTGAGTCATCCTTGTGGTGGCAACACACATTGTCTCGCATCTGGCAGAGTCATCTGCCTTAGAAGGAACGTGTTTTCTTGTGGCGCTGCTTGGTGGGAGCTCTACCCATTAGCATTGTTTCATGCTCGGCATATTGCGCCTTCCCACTGCCCCACTGCCCAGATGCCTTGAAGCTGAGGAGACTATGCCACACTTGCTATGGCGTTGTCGCCACTCCAAAGCCTTCATTCGGCAAGTGTCAACTGCTCTTCGGCTGCATTGTCCTTCTTTCATAGACACTTTTGGCTTTTTGGGATGCTCCAGTCACTGCATTTTCAGTTTGCGGTGTTCTTCACTTGGGTCAGATTTTGGACTCTATGGGCCATCTGGCACCATAGAAACTCCTTCATGTTCCAAGGCACTTATGTTGACCCCTTCCCCTATTTCAAATTATCTCTTGGTCAAGCACTACATTTTGCTTATGACGTTGGAGACATCACTCTTGATGCCTACTTGATTTACTTTGACTGCTTCTAGCCTTCGGAGCCTCATAGTGCTCTACACTTTGTATCCCTTTCTTTTCATAGGTTTTTCTCGCTTTGAGGTTTTCCACTTGTAAAGTAATCAAAGCAAATTTACAAAAAAAAGTGTGTGTGAATAGCAGTCAAAATTCAAAAACACCAAAAAAATGTGTGTGTGTGTGAGCTTCACTTGGATTCGACTGAGCAGTGTATATACAAGCGCCAGAAAGCTATGGAAACTTCCGATATGGATGCTTTCAGCCTTATCAAAGAATGCTTGCATGAGGCCTTCGAGGATGCACGTCAAGCATGGGAAGGATCCGCTCCCGTGATGGAAGTGCGCATTCCTATAAAGGAGCTTATGGATCCTGTTGCTCAATATGCACTTAACACGATGATTCTTTTTTTCCCGCGTAGAATGCCTATGGCTCAGGATGTAGGCCAATGGGTTGATTTCCTACTCAAACGGCAAGCAGTCCGAGGGGCTTACTTTGGCGCACGAGGTTTCTATGAAGTCTTGGAAGCTGACATGGATGCTCGGGATGCTTTGCTTGAAATGTCTCCTCTTTTCTTCAATATGCAGACGACTCATATACTGCCCTAGGCTCTCACCAAGGACTATCAGAGCCTCATTTGTCACAAGTGTCCAGTCTGGGTTGAGGTGGTTAACTTTCCTCGCACTTGGCGTCACTTTCTTCCCTTGTTGGCTGCTCAGCTAGACAAAGTCATTTGCCCTCCTATGCTGGATGCGAACACAAATCGCTTTTGTATTCTGTGGGACACAAATATCCCCACACCAACAGGTATTCCGATCGAGTCTGGCGATGCACTGGTTGGAAAGCGTCCATTTAAACTTGAATGGGGCAAATTTGCAAATTCTTGCTTCCGCTGTGGCAAATTTGGTCATATGCAGTCCGAATGTCCCGAACCAAACCTGCAACCACCTCGTTTAGCTGTCCCTACCCCTCAACCTCACTCACCTCTGAAATCTTCTATTGAGGTTCAAACCAAAGGTGCTTCAACCTCCTCCCCGACAGCTGGGGTGAATAAAGGCAAAGGGAAACAATTACAATTGTCTACACTTTCTGCTCCATCTTCTCGTAATTATGTGTCCCATTTGAAGAATGTTGCTCAAAAAAAACTCCCTTGTAATGACAACACTTCTTTGGCTGAAGCTTGGGACAAGGTGGTTCGCTCTTACAAGGAAGTTGTTAAGGGAGACGCCTCTTCATCGCAAGGTGCCTTTATTTTCAATCATCCTGGTCCAGGTCTTGACCCACGTCCTCAGGTACCTACAGTTGGGGAGGATGTGTCGATGGGCACTGGTACTTGAGTTTTCCCCCCTTTTTCCCGTTTCCTCGCCCACTGTATATACCATATAGAATGCATAGTTCTTTGAATTTGCATCTCCTATAATGTGCGTGGGTTATGCAATCACGACGAGTAGCAGCTTACCTGGCACTATGTACATACATGTAAAGTGGACATTGTGGTTCTTTAAGAGCATAACTAGCATCAATTTGCAGGATAAACTTCTTACTTTGCGGGCTACTGAATAACTTATGCAGGTTCAGCTAGCTATCTAGAGTGCTTATACTTGTTCGACATGAACTCTTCCCGACCTTGGTCTTCAATGACCCGACTCGGAGATGGATGGTCATCCAATGTATTGCTAATGGGTAAGTTTTCGAATTTGGAGGATTATATGCATACAGAGCTTCTACAGATAAGGCACGGTTGTGGAGTGCTATCTCCTCTTATTGTTGGCGTTCCAATGCATTTCTCTGTGAGGATTTTAATAATGCACCAAACCTTGCGGATAATACTATTGAGCATTCTCACATGCTTCATACAAAACGGCAATCATGGAATCAATTTATGTTGACCTGTAATGGGCTTGATTTGTGGCCCTTATCACATGCGAGTGATCCAGGATTTACTTTTCAACATAATGCTCAATCTATGTATCGCGCTCGGCTGGATCGCTAGTATCTTTTTCACATGCAACAGTATGATTACTTTGTATGTGAGATGAGAATTGATTATGCTATGTGTCTCTCGGTTAATTTTCCTGTATGCTTGTAACTTCGTTTTGGCTCTTTTGATGTCAATGACTGCCTACCCAAGAAGAGACTTTTGCATGTCAATAATGCTTATCTCAAGCATGAGCTTTTCCCCGCTATGATTGTGGATATCATCCCGCCTTTGATCTCTCACATGTATGTTGATATGGACATAGCCTGGTTATGCTTTGCTATGCGTGTTCAATGTGTTATCCAGGATTATAGCAGGAATTATTTGTCACAATTAAAGGAACAGGTTAATCAGGCAAAGGATGCTTATAGTAGATTAATGCACTTGGCTAATCATTCTTCTCTTACTGCCACTCAAATGAAGTTGTTTTCTGCTCGCGTTATGTTACGGCACAATGATGAGAGGAAATTGGCCAAATGGCAGACTCGAGCTCGTCAACAGGCTTTTGCAGATAAAGGATGTGCTTCTAAACAATTCTTCCAGCATTTGCATCACTCCAGGCAGTCTCAAGCTATACAAAGAGTTAAATTACCGTCAGGGCCAATGTCATGCCATGTAATCTACCAGTGGAAGTGAAGGAATTCAAATACATAAACAAGGGGTGAGTAGCGATTGCATAAAGCAAAGCACTAAGAGGGCATCCCTGCCTTGCCGACCATCCCAAAGGCCAAGATTCTGTGAGAGATCCCTCTAGCAAGCCTACAGAAGTGCTGTGCGCATACAAGAAAAACACGACACGGGATAGCCTAGGACAAAAGCCCAAGTGTTGCATGGTATCCGCGATATAATCCCAAAGAACAGTATCAAATGCCTTTTCAATGTCAACCTGCAGAACCAAGACATCTTGTCGAGTATATTTTGCATATTCCATACCAATGATGACATTCGCGAGGTTATCAGTAATTTGACGTCGTGGAATGAAGCCGTATTGATATTGATACAAGCCTTCATGCAGAAAGCACTTGAGTTGATTAACAAGCATTTTTGCCATAAATTTATATACCACAAGCATGAGTGTAATAGGCCGCCAATGAGAGAATTCTTCACACAGTGCATGCTTAGGTATCAACTTGAGCAAACCTCCTTTCCAAGAAGAGGGCAATTCCTGCTGTTCCCAAGTTGTATTCATCATGAACAACAGAGGAAACTTCAAATAATCCCAGAAAGACGAGAAAAATTCCACACAAGATCGCTTCTTCCTGAGGGGGTTCTTTGGTCCTACGCTCAAGAGCCAAGATCGGTTCTTTGTGATTGATCGATTCTACAATGAGGTTAGCTTCATTAGAAAAAGCATCAACTAAACCATCATTCTTGTGAACAATCACATTATCTTCATGCAAATCATCTTGCTTGTGAGAAATCACATCATCATGCTTGTGAGAAATCACATCGTGATCATCATGCAAATCATCATGCTTGTCATTCAAATCATCATGCTCATCATTATCATGCAATTCATCATGCTTATCATTATCATTCAAATCATGTGTGTCATGCTTGAGAGAAGAAGAGACTGAGAGAGTCTCCTTTTTTGCATCTGTGCCTGAACTTGAGAAAAGAGTCGCAACATCTCTTTCATGTGTCAGTCGTTCATTGCTTTTCTTGCTTTGTTCTCGCTATCAAATTCGGCTTGTCTTACTTTGGATGACAAGCGTGCTTGCTCGCGCTCACGTGCTATGGCTGTCATTCTTTCTTCATACTTACGATCAAGTTCTGCTTTTCTTGCTTCGTGTTCTAACTTGTTGTCCATAAACATCTGCTCAAGCTCCTCCATAGGAGTTAGTGCAATCCTTGGAGTAGATGGGGAAGGGGGAGGGTCGGAAAAACCTCCTGGTGGGAAAAATTCTTCTTCGCCTCTCTCATGCTCATCACCTCCAAGCAAAGTATCCATTCCGCTTTGAGTGATGACCATCCACTGAAGTCGTGGGTTCTTGTGGTCTTGGGTTCTTAAGTTCACAAGGAACTTGGGTTCTTGGGGGTCTTGGTTCTTGGGGTTCCTGAGTTCTTGAGGTTCTTGCGGGTCTTGAGGTTCTTGAGGTTCTTCTTTCGCTTGCAAACTGTGTTAGAGAAGGATCTTCTCTTCACCCGAGTTCTGCTCTTTTCCGCGAGCGCACCCTTGGCGGCCTTGCGCTCACACCAAGGTTGCTTTTTCCCACCTCACGTCGATTGGCCGGCCGCTAAGTGCACAGTCCGCTCTCAATGAGTGAAAAGAGGCACAAGGGAAGGCTAGATAAGCCCTTCTTTCTTGGGTTTCCTGTCACTCTTCAAAAACACGAATAAGAATCGACACGCCCAAGAGGACTTGGGTTACATGCGACCGCAACAAGCAAAAAATATTATGTGGTTCTTGTGGTTCTTTCCTTGAGTGATACAGGACAATGCCAAACCTCTAATACCAATGTAAGGTGTAGCGGAATGAATGTTGAACTTTGCTCAAGATGAGTGCTCCGAACTGTGCTCAAGGTTCCTTTTACTTAAGGAAGGGAGAGCCTTCTGTTCCTTTAGTGAGAGAGTGCAATGGACACAAACAAAGTGGATGAACATTGTGAATGAAGGTACATGAGACTGAGAGATAGAGAGAGAAGAATACGACACCAGGAAGTTGTCAAACCCTCCGCCGAAGGCCCCACTCTCTATGGCGAGAGCGGTCTACTTATGATTGCGCAATCTCTACAATGCTTGGACTTGTTGACGATGTCGACGACGATAAGGATGACGACGAGACGTGTTGAAATCTGAGAATGCTAATGGCTGAAATCTGCAAATCTTTATCTGTTGAATTCTGACTCTATGTCGGTGACGATGTCGATGACAACGATGCAACGACGACGCGCTGAAAACTGAAAACGCTGAGTCTAGGGCTGTTTCCGTCGCGAAGATCTGCAAAAACGTTGAGGGGTTAGGCTGATGCAAAAACGCTAGGGCTGATTCGTCTTGATCTGCAACAACGCTGCTGATCAGCTGGTGCAAACTGCTAATGCTAGGGCTGATCTGTCTTCTGCTGTCACCAGGCTGCTACAGATGCAAAAATGCTGGCTGATCTCGGTGCAAAACGCTAGACCTTCTTGCAGATGCAAAAAACGCTAGGCCTGCTGGGGGTCCTGCTGAGAAGGTGCCTCTTGAACTGAGTTCTTCCTGCCTCTTCTTCCAGAAAGTGCTAACTCTGGTTTGCTTTTATGTTATCTTAGCAAAATTGCCCTACCTAGTTCCAACAAAAGTCACTAAAAAATAAGTGAAAAATGTCAAAAATAGGGAAAATAGGTTTAATGCACTAGAAAATTTCCCTGACGGATTCTGATGGGAATGCTGGTGATCATGCTATGTGCAACCAGAGGATATGCATCTACTCTAAGTGTCTGGTCATGCACGGTTTGCAAACAGACTCACAAAAGAGCCAGATCACTTCCTATTCTAGACTGACTTGACTGAAGTCAACCCTGTTCATGATGTAGCTTGTCCACGGACACATAGGGTTGGATGTGTCACGTGACACTAGAGGACGTCTCCTGCCTCTACTTGCTTTTTTCCTATTTTCTCCGGTCGTGAGGGTTGGCTGCCTGGCCGACCAACATGTTTGCAGACATAGAAGTGCCGGCCGGGGCACATGGGGAGATTAGCGAGTGCACAGGCCTTGGGTGCAGGGCAGCCCTAGGGTGATATGACGGGCAATGGGAGGGCAGTTTTGTTGGCATTTTTCATCAGCCCCTCCTAACGTTTTTGCATCCAATCAGTGCTACTCACTAGCACGAGGGCGGCACACCGGTAGATGTGATGGGCAGCAGGGGTTTTTCCTAAAGTTTTTCTTCTCAGGGCATCTACATACAAACGATGTGATCATCCAAACGCAAAGCACCACATCCGAGGTGCATGCTATGGAGAGGAGACGTTCCATGCTCTCTAGATGGCACCCATGCCACGAGACATCTCTCTCCCCCTCCATATCAATTCTCTTGCTAGAAGAAGATCCCACCAAAGTCTTGCTTTCATAGGAGGCTAGGGTAGCCCATGTTGAGGAGTGGCCTTGTTCATATATGTGGCATTGCAAGTGTCAGAGGATCTTATCGAAGTAGAGCTAGATCAGAGCCGAGTTGTGCACCGGATCAGAGGCAAGTTCTTGTCTCCAATGCATCTTCCGTAGCCTATTCGGACATGGTATCACAGCCCTAGGTGACACGACCACCTTGGATGCTCAGTTTTGGCTAATCTGGTGCCGTTTTGTACTTGATGAAGAGAGAAGAAGCATGCTGTTTTTCTCCAATTTGGGGCCGTTTTGGGTAGGTGGAGGATATGAACCCTCGTCTGCGACTTCCTCGTCTTTTACCCGTGATCACCCCGACCTCTCTACATCGAGGGGAACCCGATGGAGGTTTCAAGATGTGGAGCATTGCTAGATTGTTCCAGTTTTCCCAAATGCAGATTTATTGTCGTGTCTTTCTACAAGGAGAGCATGCTTGCGGCTTTTGGATCCAGGGGAGGAACCACTTCATTTCCAACCTTCTTCTTCAAAGAGAAGTGTTTGGACAATAGTACGATCTTCTTCAACATTTTTGGAGCAGGTTTCTATGGTTGTGTTGTCACGTGACACATCCAACCCTATGTGTCCATGGACAAGCTACAACATGACAAGGGTTCAGTTCCGTCAAGTCAGTCTAGAATAGGAAGTGATCTGGCACTTTTGTGAGTCTGTTTGTAGACCGTGCATGACCAATCACTTAGATTAGATGCATATCCTCCGGTTACACACAGCATGATCATCAGCATTCCCATCAGAATCCATCAAAACCCATCAAGGGAATTTTCCAGTGCATTAAACCTATTTTCCCTAATTTTGATATTTTTCACTTATTTATTAAGTGACTTGTTTGGAACTAGGTAGGGTTATTTTGCTAAGATAATATATAAGCAAACTAGAGTTAGCACTTTCTGGCAGAGGAGGCAACAGGAGCATTGCTCAACAGGCCCACTCTCGGCAAGAACAAGAACCCAGCAGCCCGGCGTTTTCCACAAGGCCACTTCAGCGTTTTCAGCCCTGGTCCTTGGTGTTTTCAGCAAGGGTTTTCAGCCAGCAGAAGACTCAGCATTTCAGCGTTTTTAGACCAGCCTACTCAGCTTTTTTCCAGCCCTGCAGTTGGCGTTTCCTGCACCAGCATTCAGCCAGCAGCCTAGCGTTTTCCACCAACATTTCAGCACCTGCATCATAGCGTTTTTGCAGCCCATGGACCAGCGTTTTTGACAAGGACAACATCAGCGTTTTAGGACAGCAAATTCAGCAGATAGAAGAGCAGCAGATCCAGCAATTCCAAGCAAGAAGGACAGCATTTGTTGCAAACAAAGTCACAGTAGCAAATAGCGTCGTCGTCGTCGTCGTCGTCGCCGTCGTCATCAAAGCATTCAGTTTTCAGCCATATTCTCGTCATCGTCGGCCTCGACATAACAAGCATTTAGACTCATTGCATCAGCCATTGTACGAGATTGTGCAATCAATAGTAGACCACTCTCGCCATAGAGAGTGGGGCCCTTGGAGGAGGGTTTGACAACTTCCCAGTGTCGTATTCTCTTCTCTCTCTATCTCTCAGTCTCATGCACCTTCACGCACAGTGTCCATTCATTTTGTTTGTGTGCATTGCACTCTCTCATTAAAGCACGGAAGGCTCTCCCTTCCCTAAGTAAAAGGAACCTTGAGCACAGTTCGGAGCACTCATCTTGAGCAAAGTTCAACATTCATTCCGCTCCACCTTACATGTGTTTTCTTCAAGGAGATGGATTGGCATATTTGTCGTGCCTTTTGCAAATGCACGTCTTTCTTGGAATTGTCGATAGAGCTATCTATCCAATGGTTAGCAGGCTGATGATTCACTTGCACTTCTGTACCAGATTGTGAATTATGGATGAAAGAGGGAAATTTCTTTCCTCCAAGAAGCAACTTTAGTTCACTCTTGTTCATCCGGTATGCAGCAAATCACGTGTACGTTCCAATGCATGTGTTGGAGTTGGCTTTGACAGGCATAGAGGCATTTCTTTATCCCCAATACCACTTCTTGCATCATCATCCGATTTTCAATGGATGAGGTTTAGAGGTGGAGCATGTGTTGCCAGATGCTTAGGCAACAAGGACAAATTTAAAGAGGTTATGTTGGAGTGTAGACTACTCCTATTTCTATGTTCTCTCATCACCGTTGGTACTACAGATTTATGTCATGTGACACATCCAACCCTATGTGTCCATGGACAAAAGCTACAGCATGACCAGGGTTCAGTTCAGTCAAGTCAGTTTAGAATAGGAAGTGATCTGGCACTTTTGTGAGTTTGTTCGCAGACCGTGCATGTCCAGACACTTAGATTAGATGCATATTTTCTGGTTGCACATAGCATGATCATCAGCATTACCATCAGAATCCATCAGGAGCATTTTTACAGTGCATAGACCTATTTTCCCTATTTTTGACATTTTTCACTTATTATTTTTAAGTGACTTTTGTTGGGAACTAGGTAGGGCAATTTCGTTAAGATAATATATAAGCAAACCAAAGCTAGCACTTTCTGGCAGATGAGGCAACAGGAGCATTGCTCAATAGGCCGACTCTCAGCAAGAACAAGAACACTTCAACCTGGCGTTTTCTCTCCAACAAACATCAACGTTTTTGGTGAGCAATACCAGCGTTCTTCAGCCCCTTCTTATGGCGATCCACAGCAGCCCTCTCAACGTTTTTGCAGTAGCCATCTCAGCCAGCAAAGGGACTTAGCATCCAGCGTTTTCAGCTTTATGCCTTGGCGATTTCAGCAGGGTTATCAGCCAGCAAAAGGGACAGCATTCAGCGTTTTCTAAGCCTTACAGACCGCGTCTATAGCAGCCAACCATTAGCGTTTTTAACCCACAGCAGCCATCGTTTTTGATCCCAGCCAATCAACGTTTTTGCACTCCTCAACCAACGTTTCCAGCAAGGCAAAATCTAGCGCTTAGCAGAGCAGCAAGGACAGCGTTTTTTGCAATAGCAGATCAGTCGTCGGCTTCGACAGTTACAGATTCAAAGCATTCAGTTTTCAGCCATGGTCTCGTCCTCGTCGTCATCACCGTCGGCCTCGACATAGTTCCATTAGATTTGCATCAGCCATTGTACCAGATTGTGCAATCAAGAGTAGACCACTCTCGCCATCGAGAGTGGGGCCCTTGGAGGAGGGTTTTACAACGTCTCTGGTGTCATAGTCTCTTCTTTATCTCTCAGTCTCAGTATCTTCATTCACAGTGTCCATTCACTTTGTTTGTGTCCATTGCACTCTCTCATTAAAGAACGGAAGGCTCTCCCTTCCCTAAGAACAAGGAACCTTGAGCACAGTTCGGAGCACTCATCTTGAGCAAAGTTCAACATTCATTCCGTTGCACCTTACATTGGTATCAAAGCTTTGGTAGTGTTCTGTATCACTCAATGAAAGAACCACAAGAATTTTTGTTGCTTGTTGCAGTCGCATGTAACCCAAGTCC
This sequence comes from Adiantum capillus-veneris, assembly GCF_014529385.1. Taxonomy (NCBI): domain Eukaryota; kingdom Viridiplantae; phylum Streptophyta; class Polypodiopsida; order Polypodiales; family Pteridaceae; genus Adiantum; species Adiantum capillus-veneris. The sequence goes on along the minus strand of NC_140950.1, from coordinate 72,768,068 downwards.
ACTTGAGCGTGTCGATTCCTAATCATGTTTTTGAAGAGTGACAGGAAACCCAAGAAATAAGGGCTTGTCCACCCTCCCCTTGTACCTCTTTTCACTCATTGAGAGCGGACCGTGCACTTAGCGGCCAGCCAATCGACGTGAGATGGGAAAAAGCAACCTTGGTGTGAGCGCAAGGCCGCCAAGGGGTGCACCCGCGGAAAAGAGCAGAATTCGGGTGAAGAGAAGATCCTTCTCCAACACAGATTGCAAGCTAAAGAAGAACCTCAAGACCCCCAAGAACCCAAGAACCCAAGTTCCTCGTGAACTTAAGAACCCAAGACCACAAGAACCCACAATAACCCACGACTTCAGTGGATGGTCATCACTCGAAGCGGAATGGATACTTCGCTTGGAGGTGATGAGCATGAGAGAGACAAAGAAGAATTTTCTCCACCAAGAGGTTTTTCCGACCCTCCCTCTTCCCCATCTACGCCAAGGATTGCACTAACTCCTATGAAGGAGTTGTCGCAGTTGTTTCTGGACAGGAAGTTAGAACACGAAGAAAGAAGGGCAGCCATAGATCGTGACTACGAAGAAAGAGTGGCAGCCATAGAGCGTAAGTACCACTTGGAAGCCAAAGTAAGAAAAGCAGAAAGAGAAGCAGAAAGAAAGGCCAACTTGGAGCATGAGCGTGAGCAAGCGCGCTTGGCGGCCGAACAGAGCGCCCGGCACATGAAAGAGTTCTTGCGACTTTTTTCTATTGTGTAACCGCAGTTTGCACAGAACCAGGAAAAGGAGACTCTTTCAATCTCTTCTTCTCCAAAGCATGACACACAGGATTTGCATGATGATTTGAATGATAATGATACGCATGATGATTTGCATAATCAAGATGTGATTACTCACAAGCGTGATGATTTGTATGATCAAGACGTGATTGTTCACAAGGATGATGGTTTAGTTGATGCTTTTTGTAGCAAAGCTAACCTCGTTGCAAATTCAATCGATCACGAAGAATCGATCTTGGCTCTCGAGTCGAGGTCCACAGAACCCCCACAGGAAGATTCGATCAACCACGAAGAACTGATCTTGGCTCTCGAGCCTAGGTCCAAAGAACCCTCACAGGAAGTATTATGTGTTCGCATGATTAGTCATCACGCATTGTCCGAGCATTTCTTTCGTGATCCTCCTGTATTTTAATCAACGTCTTTATGTGATCCCTTTTCCTAGGCATGACATATTGTACGTTGAGCACATTTCACTCATGGATGAGCACGGATGTATGCGGATTACTCATGAAAAGTTGAAAAGTATGCATTCAAGGAAGTCACATTCCATGTCTCTTCCTTGGCACGACACAGTCGTAAAAAGAGCACAAGAAAGATTGAGCATCAAGCATGGGCATTTCCATTGTGTTTTGCCACAGTTGATTGATTTAGATCAGCCCGACAAAATTCGATCTCATTGTTTGTGTATGTGTGGTGAACGGTTTGGCACTCAGTCTCTTTGTTCATATACATTGCATGCACAGTCTTTGAGAAAGACAAGATTTTTTCCAGTCACTTTACATGGAATAGGTATGTTCATATTTTTGTGTTGGAAGTGGTTTCAGGAATTTTCAGCCGGTTTCAGGAATCTTCACCCATGGAATTCTTGAAGAAGAAAGAAGCATGCCTCTAGACGAAGTTGAAGCATTGAAGGAGCCACATAAGACTGTCGCTTTCGACGCGGCCCAAAGAAGGAAGCATTGCAGACCTTTATGAAGTTCAAGTATCACACGGCCCACACATCAGAGTGGACCAGCGAAGAGTCCTTTCCAGGATTCCGGTTGTTATTGGCGATCTCCCTCGACGCCATACAGTTCGGTACCAGTACCTCACTTTGAAAAGGAGGGGATGTCACATGACACATCCAACCCTGTGTGTCCGTGGACAGGCTACAGCATGCAGTTTAGTCAAGTCAGTCTAGAATAGGAAGTGATCTGGCAATTTTGTGAGTCTCTTCGCAGACTGTGCATGTCCAGACACTTAGATTAGATGCATATCCTCTGGTTGCACACAGCATGATTGTCAGCATTACCATCAGAATCCATCAGGAGCATTTTTACAGTGCATAGATCTATTTTCCCTATTTTTGACATTTTTCACTTATTAATTTTAAGTGACTTTTGTTGGGAACTAGATAGGGCAATTTCGCTAAGATAATAAATAAGCAAACCAAAGCTAGCACTTTCTTGCAGATGAGGCAACAGGAGCATTGCTCAGTAGGCCGACTCTCAGTAAGAACAAGAACACTTCAACCTGGCGTTTTCTCTCCAACAAGCATCAACGTTTTTGGTGAGCAATACCAGCATTTTTCAGCCCCTTCCCATGGCGATCCAGAGCAGCCCTTCAACGTTTTTGCAATAGCCATCTCAGCCAGCAAAGGGACTTAGCATCCAGCGTTTTCAGCTTTATGCCTTAGCGATTTCAGTAGGGTTATCAGCCAGCAAAAGGGACAGCATTCAGCGTTTTCTAAGCCTTCCAGACCGCGTCTATAGCAACCAGCCATTAGCGTTTTTAACCCACAGCAGCCAGCGTTTTTGATCCCAGCCAATCAGCGTTTTTGCACTACTCAACCAACGTTTCCAGCAAGGCAAAATCCAACGCTTAGAAGAGCACCAAGGACAGTGTTTTTTGCAATAGCAGATCAGCCGTCGGCTTCGACAGTTGCAGATTCAAAGCATTCAGTTTTCAGCCATAGTCTCGTCATCACCGTCAGTCTTGACATAGTTCCATTAGATTTGCATCAGCCATGTACCAGATTGTGCAATCAATAGTAGACCACTCTCGCCATCGAGAGTGGGGCCCTTGGAGGAGGGTTTTACAACGTCTCTGGTGTCGTATTCTCTTCTCTATCTCTCAGTCTCAGTACCTTCATTCACAGTGTCCATTCACTTTGTTTGTGTCCATTGCACTCTCTAATTAAAGAATAGAAGGCTCTCCCTTCCCTAAGAACAAGGAACCTTGAGCACAGTTCGGAGCACTCATCTTGAGCAAGTTCAACATTCATTCCGTTGCACCTTACAATTTGGTAACTCTTTGCCCTTTTGTGAGCTTGTCAGTACGATTGGTGGGATAGGTTCTGAGGCTTATGGGCGGTATTCTTGATGTTCGACAACAGCTTTGTCAAGATCCTTTTAATGACAAGTTTGCATGCAGTGTCGGCAATTGGTGGGGACATCTAGCTCCTACTTCCGTCGTCAGCAACATTTGGAGATCTCTCCCGTACTTCCCTCGAAGAGCTCTGACCTTGGAATGCCATTCCGATCTTCGTGGGTACCCTAAGCGGTTCCTTTACTCTTACATTGGCTATTGGTGTTATGTTGTGTATTGAATATTGATTGCAAAGTTGTTTGGTGGGTATAATCTCTTCTGCACAAGTGGAAAGGACAGTTTTGGAGATGATTCTAAGGAAGCAAGTTACAATAATGGGAGTATATTGGCTCAATAGGAAGTTTGGCATATTATATTGAATTGTACCTACAAGTTTTGATCTTCGCCGATGGAAAGGAGTGGCGGACATTTGTTTTGATCTCAAGGAGTTTGCTTGAGTAGCTAGGTCCTATTGGACCCCGACGACTTCTTTGGCAAACACAATCCTTAGGTGACAACCTTTCAGATCGGTTTACTCGAGTTTATTGATGGTGTGGTCCTCTTTGAGTCTCGAGTTCTTTGAGATTCATGTTTTGCTATTCACTTACAGAAGAAGCACTTTTACTCTTTTACTCTAGCTTCTCTCAGACTTCTTTCGAGTGGTACATTTTCCCAAGATTGATCGGGAAGGGGGCTTCCTATGTTAAGGGGGAGCTCTCGGCTTTAGCTCTGGAACTTTTAGTGATAGTATTTGCTCTGTTTCGACATGGGGTTGAGTAAGTTGTTACCTCAAAGCGTACTTTTGAGGATACAAGAGGGGACTTCCAGGTTATTATCTTCAGTCGACTTCTGGTGTTCCATTCAGCACATGATGTCTCCAAGTCCTTGGTTTCCTTGCCCATTTCTTGTGGCTTTGGATGGTGTGCTTTAGCCCACAGTGCAATTAGTATCCTGGTGGATGTCTTCTTGAGCAACTTAGGTGGTTGCTTCATCTTTCAGATTTTTGGTGTGACGGTTGCCCTTCCCAGTGCATCCGAGCAATAGTTCCTGTGTTTGGTCTTCTAGATTAATCCCTTGAAACTACCATTCAGGACAAACCTACTTCCTTTATCCTTAAACTAGCAAGTCATTTCGTACAAGTGGATAGTGGTCCTTCTTGTATTGGACCCAGTTATAGTTAGCCAGGGCATTCTTCAAAGTGGGGAGATGTTCTTCTCGATATTGCCAGATTTAGTTCCAAGTTCCACAGGTATAATTTCCTTTGGATTCCCCTACCTTGGGTGATTTATAGAGTCGTGGAAATTATCCATGGTCCACGTGTTCTCTCTTTAGAGGGGGATATGGAATCAGCTTGGGAGTCAATTTCTAGTGGCTCCATGTGCAACGAATAGGATTGACAGTCTATTTGGTGTCTTTCTACAGCACGTTGCTCTTCTCTTGCAAAGCTTGGGTGTAGGGTCTCTTGAGCTTGCCGTATTAGCTACAATCTCAATATTGATGTGTGTTCCTTTCTATTGGATGTATGTTCCCAATTCACTCTAACAGTGGGTGATATTCTTTAGGCATGTGCTCCAGACAGATAAAGATCATTAGCAGTTTTCACTCTCAATTCCAATAAAGTTCATGCAAATACAATTTGCAGTTCATCATTCTATATGGTGGTTGGTAGAGTTCCTTGGTTCTTCGTCATTAGACATATGATTTCTCAGTAGCCTCAAACATCCGCTTTCTCTAGACTCCTGTCGCAACTTGGAGATTTTAGTATGTAGTATGTGACCAAAGGTGCAAGTTTTCGACTATTTCCTTGAGGGTGGACCATTTGAGAGTTGTAAAAAGATCCGCATAGCTATAGTTTATGCCTTTATTCTCAGTTGTGATGCTTTCTCTTCCAGCGATCGGTAGCAGTACCTTGTGTAGATGTTGGTTGTGCGACTTGTGTGTCAATTGAGTTAAGGAGATTCTTGATAGAGCTGGATTTACTTTCAATGGACAACATCTCACTTCCTGAACGTCTTTCGAGGGTAGTAGTTAGATCATATACTGCATGATACTTTTCTACCGTGCAGATTTGTAACAAATATCCTCGTCCATGAAATGCTCACCTAATAGTTGCAGATTGCTCACTCGGCCGTCTTCTTTCCACGAGCTGAGAGGAGGTGTTAATAGTTGTGACATCTCTCTCTATTCGTCCAGCCGATCCTAGTTTCTCCCAGAAAGAGGTAGCAAGGAGAGAGGCCTGTTTTGTGGCTATGCTCGGCCGAAGTGAGGTTGTTTTCTCATGTCTAGCTATGTCTAGCCATGTTAAGCTCAGGGTTTTGGCTTCTTTTCATGGCCACTAGGCTCCTGCAAGCTGGGAGCTTTTTTCCTAGCCTTGTCGGTATTTTTCCATGAGCCTTAGAGGGCATCTCATGCCTCTACTTGCTTTTTTCCTATTTTCTCTGATCGTAAGGACTGGCTGCCTAGCCGACCAGCATGTTTGGGAGCATCTGGATGTGGGTAGGGGCAAAGAGGCGAAATTAGTAAGTGGTGCAGGGCAACCCTAGGGTGATGTGAGGGGCAGTGGGAGGGCAATTTTGCGGGCATTTTTCAACAGGCCCTCCTAGCGCTTTTGCATCCCATCAGTTGCAGTCACCAGCTTGAGTGCGGCACATCCGCAGATGTGATAGGGAGCAAGGGTTTCCCTTGCATTTTTCTTCTCAAGGCATCAGCACCAAAACCATGTGATCATCCAGATGCACAGCACCACATCTAAGGTATAGGTAGTGGAGTGGAGATGTTCCATGCTCTAAAGATGGCACCCATGCCATGAGACATGCCTCTCTCTCTCAAGATCAATTCTCTTGATAGAAGAATATCCCCCCATAGCCTTGCTTTCATTAGAGACTAGGGTAGCTCATGTTGAGACCATGTTAGTGATCTCTTATGCAAGAGCAAATGGCAATAGTAGTCACCATTGTGTGTACCTTGGATCTATCCATTGAGGCATGTCAGTTCTATTCTTGGATAGAGGCATGTCAGTTCTATGCTAGACCACCCTTGGTCACTTGTTTGGGCAGATTGTCATCAGCATGGAGAGCCGTTTCCAGATATCTCTCTCTCTCTCTCTCTCTCTCTCTCTCTCTCTCTCTCTCTCGCATTCTCTGATGTCCTCTACCTCAATGATCTCTTCTCCACAGACACCTTGTTCATATATATGGCATTGCAAGTGTTCTCTAGTGTCAAAGGATCCTATCTGAGTCAAGGTGTCCACCGAATTGGAGGCAAGTTCTTGTCTTCATTGCATCCTCCGCTGAAATTTGCCCTGAGCAAGTAATGCTGTCATTGGCTCAAAGCATGAATGCTAATTGCTCCTTTTTGTAAAACTCTGCAACCCTCCTTGGCTTTGAGAAGCGTCTAACTCTCATAAGCTGTAACATTGCCTTATTGCATTAAGACCACACCCAAATTGCTTCCACAAGAACCAAGTAGAAAGCAAGCTCAGAACCCAGAATCATCATGTTCCAACGAGCCACAAATGGCAAAAGGAGGTGAGGCATAGTAATTAGAAGATAAGGCGAGGAGAGGATGATACAGAATAAAATCAATCCCAAGAGAGAGCATATTAACCCACTTAAAAGCCAAACGAGTCTTGAGGAACTTAAGACCTCTTTCTGAGTGAGAAGTGCATTTGGGTGTGTGTGTGTGTGTGTGTGTATGAGAGAGAGAGACAGATTTGCTTTCAAAACAAAAGTTACTAATCCTCGAAAAGAGCTACTTGGTGATCATGTGTAGACTTTAGATCCAATCCAGTTACAAGCAACACTTTCCTAAGGTGCATTTGCTTATGTTCATTTTTCATGTGATATTAGGGAGGAAGAGCCAGTTAAGAGGCGGGTCCTTGTTTAGGGACCCGTTGACCCCCAAATATTAAAATCATTTTGCGCCAATTTACACACATGAACAAGTAGTGCTGCATGGCTATCATGGCTGGCTAAAATCTTAGCCATTAGATCAGAGGTTTAAACTTTGTTGATTGCATTGACTCTAATTTTACAACCTTAATTTGAACGAGAGAGCAATATAAAACAACTAAGGCATAGACTCATAGAGCAAGTAAGAGTCCTAAATCCTATGAATAGCTTAATATAGTCCATAAATCTCTAGTTATTCCATATAGCCTAAATATCAAGCATCTTTGGCTAAGCCTAAGCCTTCAAACATTGACTTCATAGAAATTTAGACAAAAAAATCATATATTTGCTTTTCAACTATAGAGTGTCTTCACGTTAAATTTTTGGTTCTCGTTTTTGTTAGAATTTTGAGGTACACTACTTGGAAGTGCAAGATAGCAAGTAATTGAAAATTATGACAACATGAAATTGGAATAATAATGCATAGGCCTTTAAACAAGCAAGTCCAACCACTTTGACATATGATATATCACTAGTTTTGCAAGAGTTAGAAAGCTCGTGAAAAAGGGTTGGCTTGTAAGCAACTAGATTAGAGCCTCTAAAACCTAAGGATGATAACATTGAAAAATAGAAAGATGCACAAAGAGAGATTTGGGAGGGGCAAGGTTTACCTGGGTCCTCCTGTGTCGATCATATCCTTATCTCCCTTTGCAAATTGTGTCGCTTTGGTGGAGTTGTCTCAATTGTTTCCATGCATCCATCCAAACAAATTTGCAAACCTTCATCATCATAGCATTACAATAAGAATACTAACATTTGCTCCTCTATTCAAGAGCAACTACGGATACAATCAAACCTATGTTTGACTTACGAATCAAGCATCAAAGTTTGACGAAGGTATTTTAAGTGTACAAGTGGACTAGATGGTCCACCATTCAATCAAGATCTCTTCACCACTTTTGATGGCGAATTGTAGTTAGAGAGAATTAAGTATCTTCACACCAAATTTATAATTCTCAATATAACATTAGCACAAATGCCTTCTTTTTCATGAGTGGCAAACCATGTACACACAGATTTATACAGTGTTGTACAGTAAAAAGAAATTTATATCAGGTATCCTTCCCCCAAAAAGTTATTAGCTATTTTCTAAGTGCACACTTCAAGAACACCCAACATTATGTGATTGACTTGAAACATGAAAAATTCTTCAACTCTACAATTTTGTCACTAGGAAGCATTAAACCATACATACTAACTATAGTTCTCCTTTCCTCATTTTAGGTGCGAAGCCTATATAGAGTAATTATTGGCCTATCAATGGGAAAGGCCTTAGTGTTTAGTCGATTTTTAAGCTTTGGAGATAAGGTAATGATTTTAAGTGGGCATCTTTACATTCTTTGTTTGTTCTTTGTTGGAATTAGGGTTGTAAGAAAACACACACATCTTGGAGAAGACGAAGGAAGCTCAAGGCACACAACAGAGAGTGTATTACTTAGTGTGCGACCAAAAGATTAGATAGCCCTAGAGTGATGGGCATATATACAATGCACGGGGGGAAAAACCTCCTAGTGAGGGAAAAAATGCCCTGACAGTCCTAAGTGTGTTCTCACAGATCACTACCACATGTATATGGTAACAAATCCCCCTTGGGAGTGATGCGGTGAACAAGAGTTGGCACATAGAGTATACGGAAATGCCATGCCTTGAGGACATGATTAGTCCACCAAGGGGAGTAAGCCCAAAGCTTTGCGAAAAGATTCGAACTTCTCACGAGACAATGCCTTTTGTGAAAAGATCTGCAAGGTTGCCCTGTGTTGGCACATAAGCCAAGCTGATCTCTCCTGCTGAGAGCCTCTCCCTGACATACTGGTAATGCACCTCAATGTGCTTTGTGCAATCATGAAAAATTGGGTTCCTCGCAACTGCCAATGCACTCTGACTGTCAATGTAGATAATGTTGGCAGTGTCCTGTCCAACACCCAAATCAGCCATAAGGCGTCTAGCCATACACACTCAACCGTAGCTATGAAGACTACCCTGTACTCAGCCTCACAACTAGACATGGCAACAGTAGGTAGCTTCTTGCTCAACCATGAGATAGATGAACTGCCCAGCATGAAACAAAAACCACTTGTGGACACTCGCATGTCAGAACAACCAGCCCAATCTGAGTCTGAAAAAGCATGTAAGTCTGGCGGCAATGATCCCCCCTTGGGATAAAACAAGCCAAGATGTAAAGTTCCACTCAAGTAGCGAAAAATCCTCTTGACGGCCAGCCAATGCTTAGACCTTGGGCTATGCATGAATATGCTACCCTGTGAGACTGCAAATTGAAAATCCGGTCTCGTGTTGCATACATAAATAAGGCAGCCAAGAGCAGTTTGGTAAAGAGTGACATCGGCAAGATCACCAGCATCATGAAAACTCAATTTCAGACATGTTTCCATGGGAGTGGCAGTAGTCTTGCAATCCTCAAGTCCAAACTTACATAGCAATGTCTCTATGTAACTTGTCTAACACAAGGCAATACCATCATCATAGTGGTTAAATTGTATACCCAAGTAATGATGCACAAATCTTTCATCTTGAAAGTAGCATTCAAATCAGCCTTAAAATCAGCAATATGTCGCTCATTTGGTCCAGTGATCAGCAAATCATCCACATAGAGAACGACAATGAGAAGTACATCACCCTCATGCTTTACATACAATGTGCTTTCTGTTGGACTATTACGAAAGCCTCGTTTGGCCAAATGAGTGTCAAACTTCTCATACCAAGCACGAGGAGATTGCTTCAACCCATACAAAGCTTTCTTACATCTGCACACTTTATCCTCTTGTCCTTTCTTGACAAAACCGCGAGGCTGCGTTACATAAACTTCCTCAAATATGTCACCATTCAAGAAAGCGGTAACAATGTCTGACTGATGTATATCCCAACCAAAATGAGATGTCAATGCACATAGAAAATGCACAGTAGTCATACGACAAGTGGAAGCAAAAGTCTCTTCATAATATATGCCTTTCTGTTGTGCATAACCTTTTGCAACAAGTCGAGCCTTATAGCGATCAATCTCACCATCAGATTTGCATTTCAACTTGTAATCCCACTTCGTACCAATGGCCTTTTTGCGAGGAGGCAAATCACATAAAGTCCATATGTGTCATTATTTTCTATAAGTGCATCATATTCTGATTGCATGGTAGCCATCCAATTATTTGAATTTTGCGCTTCATCAAAAGACAGAGGTTCCTCAACATTACAAAAACTAGAAACAGCCAAAGCATAACAATCTAATGCATAAGATGTATGGCGAGAACCTGAACGAGTACAACTAGACAAAGGTGCATCCAATTTACTGTCACGCAAAGTATGCACCAGCCACTTAGGCATACCTCTAGCTTGCTCATTCTAAGCCCTTTCCTCATCAAGTACATCATGTACATCTGCGTCAGTAATAGGCTGATCTGTAACATTTTCAGAAACCCCCATAGGTTGTACGTTTGCCTCATTGGAATTTACATTCGAACTTCCACCACTGAAAAGAGGCAACAAAGTGTCATAAATGTCATGTGAGCTTACATTGCCGCCTCTAGTACATGACAACAAAGGCTGAATAGAATCTTCCACAAACGCAACATACGATGAAACCAAGATACGCTTTGTTTGCAGATAATACAACATGTAACCTTTTCTTGCAGCACTATAACCAACAAAAAAACATTTGACGGCCTTATCATCCAATTTGTTGCGTTGCGTTTGTGGCACCAAAGCATATGCAAAATAGCAAAAAACACACATGTGATCAATAGAAGTCTTTCTATCATGCCATGCTTCATAAAGATTCATAGACTGCAAAGATTTTGTATGACACCTCTTAAGTACATAAGTGGCACACATGATGGCCTCAAGCCAAAACGAATGCGGCAAAGCTTGACTTTTGACCATGCATCGTGCCATTTCCCTAAGAGATTTGTTTTTCCTCTTAGAAACACCATTCTGTTGAGGTGTATATGAAAATGTACATTGGTGTTTCATCCCACGACTAGCCAAAAATACATAAAATTCATGAGACATATACTCCCCCCCTCGATTGGAACGGAGGGTGCCATTTGAATCACATAAAAGATTCAGACTTTGCTTTAAGCGGATACACCCATGCATGCATGTAGTAATCATCAATGAACGTCACAAAGTAAAGGTAATTGCCCAAGGATGAAGTTTGCATGGGCCCACAATCATCACTATGCACAAGTTGCACAATGCATGTGGCCCTAACTAAACCATCCTTTGGAAACTTTGAATGTTGTATCTTACCCAAAATACAGCCTTCCTGAACATGTTTGATAGGTGCTTCAAGAGGCGGCAAAGAAGCAACCATATGAGATTTCTGCAACCGCAGAAAACTGGCAAAATTTAGATGCCCAAAACGTGTATGCCAAAGTGTGTATCCCCCAGGTACATACATGCATCAACAAGTGTGAAAGAACTGCCATCTGCAGCAGTAAGCACAATCTTTCCAACTCCCTGAGCCGAAAAAGAGGCATTTTTGGCACAAGTGACTGAATTCCCACGAGGGACAAACTCAAGAGAGGTAAACAAGTCATGATATGTGGTAATGTTCTTTGTAGCACCACTGTCAAAATACCACATATATGAATCTGTAGAACCTAACATGCATGCATCATGGATAGCAGGATCATAAGTGCACTCTGCAGTAAAAGCCCATTCTGCATCAACATCAACATGACAATCTCCTTTCACAGAAGACTCAACAATAGCTGCATTTGTAGTGAAACCAGCCTCTTTCTTCTTAGCCTCTTTTGCCTTCAACTTAGGACATTGATTGATCAAGTGATCATTAGCTTTACAGACTACAGTAATGGCAACGCATTTTCTTTTTTCCCTTTTCACCAAAATTCCCAGACGAATTGCTACCAGCACAAGAAGCATTAGGAACATGTGATTTACCACTCATAACAGAACCATGGGGAGGGGAATGGAGAGCGCTTTTGGAGGGAGCTTTGGAAGGAGAATTTTCTAAGCATTTCATTGGTATAGTGTTTGCAGGGAAAAAGCTTTCCGCGGCTAGTTGGAGAGAGCTTTTTGGAGGAAGCTTTTTCTGGTATTTCATAATCTAATAGAGCATTTAAAGTGACATGTGCATTGGAAAAAAATATGCAGGGCATTGAGTGATTGTGTTATAGATCTGCCATGTGTGATCCCCACTATCATTGCAAAACCACATGATTTGTGCCTTTGAATCGTTACCATGAGCACTATTATCCAATTTGTCCCATGTTCGAATGCCCCAAAAGGATGGTGCAACAACACCAGCACCCGTGTTCTTTATATTATTTTTACACAATGCCCACTCTAGATCCTAACCACCCTTGACATTGAACCCTGCTTCCCTTCGGTATACATAAAATTTTCCACATTGTCTTATGAATATCTGCCTCCTCAACCATTAGCCCATCCTCGTGTTGTTCCACTACTTGTCCGACCATTTCGACATTTTCTTGGAGACCTTGACAATTTCGTGGGAAGTTTTGTGTGAGATACTCATGTCAATGTGAAGCATTCTCCTCCTCATAACTTACTCTTCCAAACGGATTTTTCTTTTTGGCTACTGTGACATTATCTCCCTCCATTGACGGTTGCTGCTAGAGTGGTGTACCTCCAAGCCCTTGCTCAATCTCTCTAGCAACAACAAATGGGCCTGGAGTTGGGCCTTGTTGTGCCCGACAAGCAAGGTTTTCTACAGAAGGTCCACCTCCATGATATCTACGGTATGTTGATTGTCCTAGAAATAGCATACCATGGAAAAACCTATAGCAGTAATTGTTTTTCAGCCGAAGCAATTAGGACTTCACACCGACTCCAATCATAGTAGTAGTAGCTTCTCTCATTCAGTGTTTACTCCTTTTCTTCAATATTGTATACATGGATGTCGGTCAAGAGGAAGTGTAACATGTTCGGAGACAATTAATCAAAAGAGTACCTCTGCATATGGATTAATGGTCGCATCTCCTCCAGTATGGAGAGGAGCTCATTGCTATTGAGCTATTGACGACATATCCACTCCCATTTTTGTGACCAACAAAAACTTTGTGGACAAGGTTGAATCCAATACAAATTGAAATTATTGACCTAGTGAATGTCGCCATCCATAGTGGAAGAACAAACTCAAGAACAAGATTCTAAACATCACCATATCGGAAATAGTATTCAAGAACAAACTCACCTTGCAGGATAAGGAGGAAAACATCGCTGGTAGAATTTTCTATAGCTTAGTGGCTATCCAGGTATATTTTAGCCCACACCCTAGCCTATATTTATAGACAATCAACACACCAGATACAGGCAATGGTGCTCTCTCTATGTTACGCTAACATCAAGTAAATCTAGGAGAAAACCTAGCTAGGAGAGGAATTTATTAGTATCAATTTCTTGTCTCTTCTCTCCCTTACTCTCTATCCATATCTCTCCATCTACCTTTATCTTCCCCCTTCTTTATCTTTCTATCCTTTTATCCCCACTAATTATCATCCTCCATCATTCTCTCTCTATCTCTCACCCTCTCTCTCTATCTATATCTTTGTCTACCTTCCTCCAATCCTCTCTCTCTCTCTCTCTCTCTCTCTCTCTCTCTCTCTCTCTCTCTCTCTCTCTCTCTCTCTCTCTCTCTCTCTCTGTGCGCCGAAAGCTCTGTAGCTCCAAAACCCTAAACTCCCTCTTCTGCTCATCTCCCCCTGGGCGAAGGCGGCCATGTGGGGGGGGCGTTAATGCATGAGCCCCGCCCAAGGCTCGAGCTCGACTCTGTGTTGCATTCAAGTCCGCTGCCTGCTACTGTCGACCCGCCTCAACTGCACCCTCATGTCGACTTCAATTGCACCCTCGTGTCAACTGCCAGCTCCAACTACACAGAGCAGAGCTTCATACACCTAAGGCTTCTTTGTTGCCGACTGCACAGAAAGCTCCTTTGCTGCCGACTACACGGAGCCCTAAGGCTTCACTTAAATCAATAAACCTCAGTTCCCACCTCCACAGAGCACCCCAAGCCTTCTCATAAGCCTAAGTGGGTTTTTGTTTGAGTGCCTACCATGGCGGCTACTCGGACTTCATCTCGAGGAAAGCCCACATTCGTCGAGGTCGTAGAACACCCCCAAAGGTGGACATCATTGTTCATCTTCAAAATTAAGTCGAAAGACTTCGCAAGGAAAACTAAGATTTGAAGGAAAGACTCATAGCCATTGAGTCTCGACTTAGCGCAACGAAGAACTCCAAGAAGGAAGAGATGGAACAGGGTAGAAACCAAGGTCAAGACTCAAGTGCAAGATGCCATCTTTCACAAAGTCAAAGATCATGTGGCGTTTACGCTACACGAACGATAGCGACAAGATGACATCGCTCTCAATGTTTGCATTGGTGGGCTTCCAAGCGACTGGCAAGGAGAGGGGGACCTCAAGTTCCATGAGTCTTTCGCTCTCATCCGAACAACAACCCACATGGTACAGGGGATCCAGAAACAATCGCCACTCTTGCTCAGGAGCATCACACCAACCATGCAATCCTCACCTTCAAAACCAAAGCGGATCGAGTCAAGCTCCTTGAGCAATCAAGGCTTCTCAAGGACACAAAAATCTTGTTTGCTGAAGATCTCACACCCACCCAACTCAAGCAGAAGAAGGCCAAACTTCAAAAGATGCGAGAAGCACGCATAGCAAGGAAATGGGCAGTTTATCGAGGAGGTAAAGCCATCATCTAGGAGTTCCGAACTCCCAGATCGGCTCCCTCCTCATCACCTACCCAACTTAGGTCACTCCACCTTATCTTCAATTTTCCACCCCTCGATGGACCCTCAGTCCCTAACTGATATGTATCAGAAGGAATCTTTTGTAATGTTTTGTTTCTGGTCCCATAGATCTCATCTGACCTCCGTGGATGATAATTATATCTATCTATCTCATTTGATTATGAAAATTAAAAAAAATAAACTTTATGTCTCTCTCAACCTCTACAAGCTCCTCTACCTTTGGTTCCCTCTCTCTCTCTCTCTCTCTCTCTCTCTCTCTCTCTCTCTCTCTCTCTCTATCCTTTCTATCTCCCACTCTCTCCCTCTCTTGCATATCGAAGCAGTGGGCACTAGCGCTCGTTTGAGTGTTGCGCGCGCGCGAGAGAGAGAGAGAGAGAGAGAGAGAGAGAGAGAGAGAGAGAGAGAGAGAGAGAACAGAGTGAGGAACAGATGGAAGATGTGAGGAATGGAGAGAGAGGATGGAGATGCACTAACATTAACGGCTTCAGGTTCCATTGTTGGGCCTCCATTCTGGGCGCCCTCCAATGCTTCTTGTACCCATACCGCCCAAAACTTTAGGATCCCCCCCATCCCCCCCCCCCCCCCCCCCCCAAATTTTTTTTCAAGAAACTAGGAAAAGGGGAAAAAATGGCACAATAATATGAGGTTCAAGATACAAAACTTAATTTAAGTGTGTGCATTATACACCTTCTATTCTATTATCAAGGTGTGATAGCCTTGAAGAAAATTACAATTGTCCCTATGTGCTCAACTGCAAGATTTAAGATAATATCTAAATTGACATTATATGTCTTTTAAAAATCTCAACAGTGTCTTAAACCAAACAGCAAAATCCTGAGTAATGAGATCAAACGGTAAGCCCTTATCATTTGTTAGAATAAAAGAGGGCCTGACTTTAATTTGGTCATTCATTTTACGTCATAAACCCTGAGAATACATTACCCATCAAAATCAAATAGGTGGCCAAAATGTTTTTTTTTTAAAGTCTTATTGGGAAGAATCAATCGAAATTCCCACTTGAGCTAAGAAGAAAAGTTGATTGAAGTAAAAAGGAAAAGCCAAGACTCGCTAGGTGGTGCACATGGTTGCAAGCAGTGCCAAATGTCATGCATTGCAGACAAAGTGTCCACGTCCGGACAGCTATGACCTGCACGAGGCATCGTACATGAGGCAGTGACGTTTTGGACCCATGGATTTTGATGCTAAGCTTCGGAGATGAGCACAAAGCATTGAGGAGAGAGGGAGGCAGTTGTGCACATCAGAGACATGCATTGCAGTTAGGGAATTGGCAAGGGTGTCATCTTGCGGAGCCAAGCAACGATATGGCAGGCACAAAGAGAGAGAGAGAGAGAGAGAGAGAGAGAGAGAGAGAGAGAGAGAGAGAGAGAGATAGAGATTTTATTATTGTCCTCGGAGGTCAAACATGACCTATGGGACCAAAGTTACATGTGATGTAGTATGTGTATGGTTGATGAGTGACTCTCAATGCTCCAAAATTGTGGTGATGAGAGTCGCAATGGAGAGCCCACACTGTGGCTGGGAGAGGAAAGTGTGTACGTCTAAGTTATGGCTGAATATGTGAGAGAAGCAAGTTGGGATGTGACCAAAAGCTGAGCACTCTAATAGTGTGTGGTACTCAGACTCTCGAACTTGCAGTGAGCATAATGTGCACAATCGATTTGACTCTTCTCCATTGCCCCAATGCCCTATCTCGAATCGAAGGAAATGGAGCTAAGCTTAATGGCTGCGATAGTGCGTATGGCCGACAAGAGGATAGGCTCAAGCATGTAAGTGTGAGTACGGTTTCCTCTTTTAGCGAAGAACATGGTTTTGTAGTTGGGGGCAATATGGGTGGTGTAATGTATGAAGTGTGACCCACCAGGTTTCTCCCAAGCCGTAATACATTGGCATTGTAGAAAAGCTTCATTCACTTGGGAGTCAATTGAAGCATCATGTAGTAAGTGTAATGCATCCCATCTCCCAAATCACTTCTTTATGTCTTGCATCCATCCCGTGCTCAAGATCTTGCTTTTATGCGTCTTTTGAACTTTTTTGCTTGCTTCCCTAAGAAGTCGATGTGAGGGGTTTTGACGCATCTTTATCATGTACTCCACAACCCTTTCCATGCCCATAACCTCAATCGGAAGAGATCCCGACTCAAGAAGTAGGAGCATATATGGTGTTTGTGTCTTAACTTGGAGAAATTTTGTAAGGAAACGCTTTTGGACATTCTCAAACTCTTTCCAAGTAGACTTTGAGATACTCCCACCCCACACTTCAACTCCATAAAGAAGAACCGGTGTCACCAATGCATCAAAAAGATACTTCTTGAGAACCCAACACTTGATGTTTCCGGCACTACACATATTCTCAAATGCATAATATGCTCTCTTTCCCGCTTCCAAATGATGCATAGCACATTCATGCCACTTGTGATTGGACGGAACCTCAAGGCCAAGGTACTTAAAGCTCTCAACAACTTCAAGTGTCTCATTGTTGTACACAATGCATAGCTTCTCCTTATGGTTGGTTTTCACAAGCATAACTTTTTTTTTGGATTCATTTACAATGAGCCCACTATGCAAGCAAAAGTTCTCAAGGACAACCACAAGCTTTTGTGCATCTTCTAAAGTGTGTGCTAGAAGCACTACATCATCCGCATACAACAAAAGCATGATTACCGCATTGTGGATAGTGACCTCTTCAATGCCTTCTTCTTGCATAAAGTCAAGTACCATTTATTCCAATTGATCGTTGGATAGACCAAAGAGAGTTGGTGACAACGGACATCCTTATTTAACCCCAATAGTGCTTACAATTTTTTTTGAAATTTCTCTTGCCATGCGCAATTGACAAATCACGTTCTCATAGATTTGAGAAACCGCAAGCATAAACTCACTTGGCACTTGGAGTTCTTCCACCCTTCTCCACAAATTGTTATGCGGAATCATATCAAAGGCTTTCATAAAGTCCACAAAACAACAATACAGTCGCTTGCCTTTCAATCGACTTCCTCCATGGGAACACAAAGAGTGACAAGATGATCAATGGTGCTATGGCATCGACAAAAACCCGCTTGTCCCTTTGCACGCTTGTCATTCTCTTCAGCCCAATCACTCAATTTCATCTCCATTATGCACCCAAATAACTTTGCCATAAGAGATCCAATCATTATAGTCCAGTAGTTGTTTACATTCTTTACATCCCCTCCTTTATGCAAAGGCTTAACCCAATTAGTACTCCAATCATAAGGCATACCATATTGAAGTGCAAGGTTGAACATATCACACATCCACTCATGGGTAAAATCTCCCGTCCATTTGATCATCTCCGGCTTGATACCTTGAAGATCTCCCGCTTTGCGAGTGGCCAACTTTTCAAGCTCACCGCATACATCCTCAATAGTAAAAAAAACAGGGCATGCATGGGAGTGAACCATAAACTGGTATTTTTTCAACATTTGCTTGCTCATATAATTGCCTACAATGTGAGTACATATCCACGACTCAAGTTACCAAAATTCTCAACCTGCTTGCCCCTCAAGTTTCTCCAAAATATTCCACATGCATGTGCCTTTTCTTGGACTTGAAAAAGTTGTTGCTTTACTTCCCATCTTCTTCTCTTCTTTTGACTCAATGCCTTGTATGTATGCAAATGACTTTGATAGTTGTCTTTGTCCATAGTTGCATCAAGCTTTATCAAGGACTTTCGAGCATCTTGACATTCTTTATCAAACCACCTTTTGCGTGATCTACCTTTGTTGATACCATGGAGATGCTTTATGGCAAAGCATTCTTCGGCACAAGAACAAATAGCTTTCTTGAAAGCTTCCCATTTAGTTTCCAATGGTGCATCATATTGAAGCTTTGTCATCCATAATTTTTGCTCAACCATTTCAATGTACATTGGTACCCATTTGAAACCCATACATAGTGATATTTTCTCTTTTCTTTGGCTGAAATTATCAATGCTTAGTTGCTTCTTCACATGAAAGGTTAATACATAAGGTGTGATGGTCGGATTCCGGGTCCAT
Organism: Adiantum capillus-veneris; assembly: GCF_014529385.1. NCBI lineage: Eukaryota > Viridiplantae > Streptophyta > Polypodiopsida > Polypodiales > Pteridaceae > Adiantum > Adiantum capillus-veneris. The sequence goes on along the minus strand of NC_140950.1, from coordinate 72,749,210 downwards.
TGGCCAAACATAAAACTCTTTATGCGATACATGATGGCTTCGGAGAGTAGCATATAGTCAATCACATTGTCCCTATTATGTCTCCTACATGTAAATCCATTGGTTCCACTCCACAAAGATACACCATTGGCAATGAGCATACCCGTGCTATTACACATGTGTAAAAGTAATTGTCCATAGTGATCTGACTCTTTCTCATCCATTGAAGTACGATCATACAAGTGAACTTCCTCCAACTCCCTTGAAATGTATGGCATATCAAGTTGTTGAGTATCATGTTGCAATGTTTTTGTGCGAGCATTCATATCCCCAAATACGATAACATCACCTTCACCTTTGAAATATTGCAGTTGCAGGATCTCTCAATCGCAGCCCATAGAGAAAGAGAGAGAGAGAGAGAGATTTGGGCTGCTATCATGGCATGCACCATCGAGCAACAATTGTGATGAGCTGCACGAGAGCGACAAGACCTCACCATGGTGCGGTGTTGTTAATGACAAGGAGGAAATTTCAAATATACCCTCATGTCTGCATATAAGCGAAAGAAAAGCCTGTATATCCCCCTGAAGCATATTGAAGCACTGGGCGCTAGCGCTCATTCAAGTGTTGAGAGAGAGAGAGAGAGAGAGAGAGAGAGAGAGAGGGAATAGAGTAGCTTTTGTGCAATCAACTTCCCTCACAGCTATTGCCGTAGATGTTGGGTGCTAGCGCTTTACGAGAGAGAGAGAGAGAGAGAGAGAGAGAGAGAGAGAGAGAGAGAGAGAGAGAGAGAGAGAGAGAGACTTTGCGAGAGAGAGAGAGAGAGAGAGTCAATCTTGTTATCACACACACACACACACACACATACGCTTAGACCATAGTGGACGCTAGTGCTTGGTAATACGAAACACGAGAGAGAGAGAGAGAGAGAGAGAGAGAGAGAGAGAGAGAGAGAGAGAGAGAGAGAGAGAGAGAGAGAGAGAGAATGGCAGGGATGTACAGAGGGATTTCCTATAAAAAGGAATTTATGCTTTTAACTCTTTTTCTCAATATAAATTCGAGAAGAGTGACTAGTTTTTTTCAAGGGGAATATCTTTACCTCTCTCTCTCTCTCTCTCTCTCTCTCTCTCTCTCTCTCTATCACACACACAAACACATATGCATCCATGATGTGGACGCTAGCGCCGGGTTTGAGAATACGATAGAGAATAAGAGAATGCTATGGAGAAAGAGAGCGAGATTAAAATAGTGAGTATTGGATGGAGGATGAGAGAGAGAGAGAGAGAGCGAGAGCATGATAAAGGTTTCTTAAAAGAAACTGGCTGCGAGCAGTTGGCAGTCGTGCTGTGTGCACACAATTGTGTGTTCAGCACAATATTGTACAACAGAGAGCACAATCGCTAGGAGTAGTTGAAAGTTACCCAAGCTGATTGGGCACAACATCTTGAAATTCTAGGTGCCGATGTGGCAGGCTGTGGTTGTGGTTGTGCAATATTGTCACAATTTTGAATGACACTATTGCTGGTTTTTTGAAGGTTGATGTGTTGCTTGGTTATTGCTCGATGTGCCATCAATGTTGTGCAGTCATTACTGTTGTTGAGGTGTCAACAATCCAACGACTAATGGCAAGATTTTGCTCAATAATGACAAGCAGATATACAGATGTGATCTCCTACCCCTCGACGCCCGACCTTGACATTGTGAGAGTTTTCCTATATAAAGGCATTTTCAACTATACATTTTACATAATTCTTAATTGAAATCGAGTGCGTAGATTTTATTCAAGGTTGGTCTCTCTCTCTTTCTCACTCTCGCACACATACAAACACACGCATCCAAGGAGTGGGCGTTGGTGCTTGAACAAGAAAATCGAAAGAGAGAGATAGAGAGAATTCACAAGCCACACACACACACACACAAAGAGAGAGAGAGAGAGAGAGAGAGAGAGAGAAGCATGTAGATCTTTAAAGAGTGTAGAGGAAATGAAGGGAGAGGAATAGAGAAAAAAGAGAAGAGAGAGGGAGAGGATAAGAGAGAGGGGGTGGGGTTAAAGATGGCGTGAAATGGAGCAAGAGTAAGGGGGAGAGAAATAGAGAGAAGAAAACACAGGAAAATTATATTTCTTTTTTGCAGATCAATTAGTGCATTGGTTTGTTTGACTGTTGCTCGTGCATTATATAAACGAGAACGCGTTGTCATTCAATAAAGAGGAGACTGTGAAGCATTTACTTTGTCGGGGAGCTAGATGGGCCGTATGATGACAATATTTGAGAGCAACTGGGAGTTCTACACTAGACTACACATTGTTTTGGAAATTTAGGCCCCGTCGACTGAGAGAGATGCAAGAGCAGTACAAGAGACATGCATATGAGGTAGAGCATGCACTGAAGGCGTCATCTCTTTTGGAATCGCATCCAAACATTGTGGAGTTTGATCCACCGGCCCATGACTTAGAGTAGATATTTCAAGCAGCACCTTGCATTGTGTAGACATTGAACTTTTTTTGTAAAGCATTACAAACGGTCGATCACTTTTAACATTCTTTTGAACAAAGAGATATCCTTATTCTCAAGTACTCTCATCTTGTAAATAAGAGGTTATTTTCTATTCTTGTAACCCTATTCATGAACTATGAGAAAGGTATGTGGGCTTTGACTGATATTGTGATTAAGTGGATTGTTCCTTTCCTATGACTCATTTCATGAACTTGAACTCACTGTGGTTGTCCTTTGTTGGTAGACGAGCTTATCACTCTCAAGTTCCCAACACTCAAATCGTGATTTGTACGCCACTCTATAGCAATGTTTGATGTTGTGACAATTAAATTGTGGGTGGCGTACTATGACATTTTTCCAAATGCCATAAAAAGAAGGGCATTGCTTTTCATTTACCTGAACACAACAACTGCAACCTTCCTTTGCACGTTGCCTACCATTGGATCGCTACTCTTTCATGTGTTTGACATGTTGTTAACTAACATGCTATTAACCTTAATGATGAAGGTAAAACATGACGGAATACTCGGTTGCTCTAGCACAATAGCAATAAAGCAGAGTTGCATGACCTTGCCCCATGTAATTGTGGAGAATTGATATTGGAGAAATTACCAAAAAAAAACCAATTGCAGATGAATCATGTATAGTCTAATTAACACTCACACCTATAGCAACATGCCAATTGAGGTGTGGTTTTCTCTATTAACTTGTTGAGTACTTCCGCCTTCCCCCCCCCCCCCCCCCCCCCCCCCCCCTCTCGCCGCGTCCATTGCATTCTTTAATAATTGAATCATGCACACATGCATTGTCTTTGGCTAACCTCTACAATGGACTAAGTGATGCATCAGAGAAGTTCTATCCAGCACCATTTACTTTGATGCTCGTATTATAATTCTATTGTATTCTAGGGTAAAAAATCTATTGCTTATTTTGTAGAATCAGGAGTCATTTAATGCTCTTACGTGTAAAACTTATACACTTGTCTTCATATGCATTGTTGCTTCTATGCAAGGACATTCTTAGAAGTGCACATAAGACGTCCAACCACCCAACCACCATGCTCTAGCTGTGTCTGTTAATGTGGCGGCACAATTGGCGGAGGGAGCTTTTTGCATAAGATTAGGAAATCAAGCACAAAGTTCATGGAGAGAGCTTTTTCAATAAATTTGCCAACCGATCCATTTTCCATAAAAAGCTCCCTTGATACCCCTACTCAAGAACCATGAGAAGTGGCTACATTGTTGTTAGCACCTTTTCTTTGAGCAGCAATAAAGGTTTGTTCAATTGCACACTCTCTAGTCCTGTTTTTTTTGGAGAGTGACTCTTTTCTTGCAAGGGGGATATTTCTAGGCCAGCAATTTTTAATGAGCACTTTTTAGAAATTAGGCCAACAAATTCTAGAAAAGATTCCTCCCTCCCTCCCTCTCTCTCTCTCTCTCTCTCTCTCTCTCTCTCTCTCTCTCTCTCTCTCTCTCTCTCTTCCTTCCTTCTATTGTTTCGCCTTCACGCTCCTTGTCATCAAATCTTTTAGTGTCTTGCAACCTATCTCTCTCTCTCATTTAGTTTTTTGTCTTGTCCTCTCCCCCTCCTTCTCTCTCTCTCATCTCTCTTTCTTCATTCTCAAGCACCTTAACATCCAATCTTTTAGTGTTTAGGGCCAAAGACTCTATCTCATCCATTTCTTCCAATATCCTCTCCTTCTTCTCCGACTAGCTCTTTTTAGGAATCAGGCGAGCAAATTCTAGAAAAGATTCTCTACCTCCCTCCCTCCCTCCCTCTCTCTCTCTCTTCCTTCTATTGTTTTGCCTTCACGCTCCTTGTCATCAAATCTTTTAGTGTCTTGCAACCTATCTCTCTCTCTCTCTCTCATTTAGTTTTTTTGTCTTTCCCTCTCCCCCTCCTTCTCTCTCTCATCTCTCTTTCTTCTTTCTCAAGCACCTTAACATCCAATCTTTTAGTGTTTAGGGCCAAAGACTCTATCTCATTCATTTCTTCCAATATCCGCTCCTTCTTCTCCGGCTCTCTCTCTCTCTCTCTCTCTCTCTCTCTCTCCCACCGTCGTTCCACCTTCACACACCTTGGAGAGAGAGGGGGAGACGGGGAGATAGAGTATGAATGAGAGAGAGAGAGAGAGAGAGAGAGAGAGAGAGAGAGAGAGAGAGAGAGTTTGAATCAAAGAGGATAGAGATAGGCAGTGAGATAATAGGGAGGTTTAGACATAGACAAAGATGTGCCACCTTTGAAATTGTTTTAAAAACAACAGAGACAAGGGTACTTGAAAGATGAACATCCATTAATAATAGAAAACATTACATTTTATTGCACTTGCATTACATAGACAACACTTTGGAATCACCAAAAGATTTCATCCTCTAGAAGCCCCGGGATTTGCAGCAGTGCTCCCCTCAAGTGCCAAAAGAAGATTCACCACGTTCCCTAGCTGCTGGTTCATTTGCTCCTCATCCTCCTCTCCGATGAGTCCAATCTTCTTCTAGCAAGAGAGAGCGAATTGTCCCTTCTCGTTCAAGCTTAGCAAGGTGCGGATATTGAGGTCTATGTGGCAATGATAAAGGCGATACACATTGATCGTTGCTATAAGAGCCTCCTTAAACCATTCGGCTCCATACAATGCTTCTCCATTGGGAATGGCTTCCATGGCATCCCACGCAAACTTGATTCTATTCTCAAGATCGTCTCGGTCATTTTGCAAAGAAAGAGAAGTGCACTACTGTAGCTAGTGGATGGTTTCACAAAAATATTACAAGCCCAATCAATCTACAACAATTGTGGAAATATTACATTATTTCTATTTGTGCTATTCACGATGTGACACATAAAAAACCACCTTCAAATTTTAACAATTCTTGAAAAAATTGCAAAGCAATGCACCAAAATATGACCATCATAAGATCAAATTATCACTTGGTAGTATTTTCCACTTCGTGATCTGACATACAAGAAATTGGAAACGGCCATTGCTATGCATCCATGCCTGGATAGGTCCTACCTCAACTCAGTGCCCTAAATATATCAGCATCTGCCAGAACTGGTTGATGGATAAACATGTTCTCATTTTGGCTTAACCCTAACACACGCGGAAAAATAAAATACAAATGTTTACATGCAAGATATGGTTTTTGCCTTGTCACCCGTTCCATGAAGTTTGGACGTGCACGATGGTTTGTTGAAAATATAAACATTGTACAACCCGACATGACCATCTTCACTTTCGGTCTCTACTTTGAAGAGCTCACGAACACCACCTTCCCTACATATATCTTCTACAACCTTTTCTCTCAGTGCTAGCCCTAGACTGATCTTGTGAGCAACATCCTTGAAAATGAAAGACTGATACCGTACACACACCATCTCGCATTGTGGCTCTCGCAATGCCTTGAGGAGAGGATGTATCTTTTGACTTGAGAGGAGTATTGGTTTGGTTTTGTGTAGGAGAAACTCGTGTTACAAGAGAGCTTCCTTCATTCTTGAACTCCACTTGATACCCCCCTTCATGCAATATTTGCACCTCATCCTTAGTTAGGTTGGTGCCCACATGCACAAGCCAAATGTCTGGTGGATGCTGAGGCTGCGGCTCAATGTTCTGGTCTACTATGTGGCAATGCAAGACATGATCCAGACAAAACCAAAACCACTGACGCACCACACCTTTGGGATGATTTCCATATCCTTCAAGATATGGGGCCGGTATACCAAGGCTTGAACCTGCAATACTGCTTCCACACCTTCGTCCTCCTCTTGGCGTGCCACTACATGTGACTCTACTCCTTTGTGGAGTTCGTTGTATGGCCCACATTGCCTCATTCACCTTGTGTTCCACTACATACTGCCCTCCTGAAGCTGTACTTTGTTCTGGGGTGTGTGATGTCCCTTCTTGTGCAAATTTGATCTTACGGAGTCTTCCACACTTCTTGTGATCTTTGGTAACCAAGTTGTACTCAGGCCTATGCGATGCATCATCATCCACATTGATAACCTCATTTGGCTTGTGTTTTGGCCTTGATGTCTCCTTATCCTGTGTCAATGGAGTCGATTGTTTATACATTGGAGTGTCCTCGGTAGCCTCGTTCACTGCTCTTATTATTTGACTCGGACGTTTTCACGGCACTCCGCCAACTTCTGTATCGATGGACCCTTGCATCATATAATGAAATGCGTTTATGAGAACCCTCCCCTGCTAGTAGCGAACTGCCATGCTTGCTCTCGGTGAGGTTTGTGCGTGGAGTGTTTGGTCCATCAAAGCTTCTTTCTATGCATGTCATAATGCCACCCCGATGTGCAATACGAATTTCCCACCAGCTAAGCCATGAATCCATGTAAGGAATGTTACGATTTATGCAATGACCATTACGCCATCATTGGTGTACCAGACGAGCCTTCACTGTTGCAGCCTCTTTTGTTAGTGCTTGCCTCCACTTCTCACACATTTCTTTGTGTATGTGTTGAGAAGCTTGCGCTACATACTTTGTTGTATGTTGATTCAAGTTTTGCTTCCAATGGAAAAGACAAGAACGCTCTCGATCGCTCATTGTATAATTCTTGTCGCCACCATTGAAAACAATTCGGATTGCATTCCAATTTGCTTGAGCTTCGTCCGCCGTGAACCCAAAAAAGTAATCTCTTTCACACCCACATGACATCATTACATCATTGAGGCACTCCCAAAACAGACATTGCAATTTCGTGTTCTCCTCTTTCATTTCAGAAGTTACAATAGTCAGAAGGTCCTGCATGCTATAAACAAATCGTTAGAAAGAAAGTCAAAGTCAACCCACATTGATGTCAAGGTGCACCATATACCTTGGATCATAGACATGACATGCCATAGTCACCCAATAGTTCACACGTCTAGTGTGATCAAACTGGATCCACGCACGTCGAAGATCGCCATTCCCATCTTGTCTCATTTGGTTCACCAGGTCCACACCGGATGTTGGACCAGCTGTGGACATTTTGAAGACATAGCATTTGTCTCCCTCCTTACCTTAACCAAGAAACCTACTTCCATGGAAAAAGTCATATGTGCAGTCTCGCTTGAGCTTAAGGAGTGCATCAATGCCAAAAGATTCTTTGTCGCCACCTCTCCATAAACTAGATATTGATCTTCGAAACCTGTCAAAGTTCATAGTGTTTAGAGCAAAAATAATTTTGCATAGAGTTTTGCATTGAAATAAGAATTTGAGAAATTCACATACCAATTATCTTCCACCAATGGTCCCAACTCCTCAGTGATTGCAAATACTTGTTGCTCACCTAAACTTCCCTCGTCGTTGTTGCTCTGCAAAGACGTGTTGTACTTATAATTTCTTTTGCAAGACACATTTGAACCTTCTTGGCTCTTGCATGTGGATCTACGGTCAAAATCCTTTGCACCATCACCTTGGTGCTATCCGTTAGTGTTTTGGATGTACCGCTGCGCACATTGTGTCTATGTGTGCCATGATGAATCATGACTCTGATGGTCGCCTCATCTGATGGCATGACATAATATACTACACAGTCACATGTTGCAATGCAAAAAGCAATTGCATTACAAAAGTGGCATGTAAGGCTCTTATCTCCAATCTTACAATATTGTCCCGGTGCAGGTGCCTTTTGTATGTACCCATTGAAATGGCTTGTATTGGGAATATGATAATTAACCAGATGGGCACGTTGTTCATTCATGCAATTCAGAGATCCTAGGCAATGACTAAGATGCACTACACCTGGGAAAACTATATTGGATGTTTGAAGCTTTGACCACAAATGAGGATCATACTTATGCTCCATTGCATCCATATGGTGCAACCTCCCCATGGTGGGTGGAAATTGTTAAACAAGATCACCATTGTAAGCTCTTGGAATCTATGTAACTTGGTCCACTCGTTGTATTTGCATTAAGAGCTTTGTCAATGTACCTGTCTTTTCGGCTTGCAGAAGTTTTTGCCTTGTATTCCTCTTGAAGCTATTTGGGAGCAAAACTTGAGGCGGGGTGCAAAGATCTACTTTTTCTTTTTGAGCGAAGTGCATCTTTGGGGGACTATCCACAATGGCAATGGGAGTCATGTTAGGTGAGCCTGCACAGTGCACAACATGAGATACGTTGACTTTGTATTTACGTGAAAGTTGTTTATCCATTGTTGAGCGTCCTTCCAAGAGGCAAAGTCATCTCAATATCACCAACTTCGATCACTGCATCTAAAGTTGTAAATTGCATTGGATAAATTATTGCTAAAAGAAATGATTTTGATATTAAATTTACCATTGCTAAAAGGATAAGTAAGTTCTTTATCAAAAACAATAAAGAACAAGCCATAAGAAAAAGCTAAACAAACAAATTAAGCATAAGACCTTATTATAATAACCAACAAATTGTTTATATATTCACGTGTAATAATATAAATGTTATAATTTTAAATTTAAAAATATTTTAATATTTCAACAAGTGTATTTTAAAAATCATGTTTTAAAAAATCCAAAAATTTGCTCAAAATATATACGTGTGTACTCTCCCTAAACTCCTTCAAATGCAGGTACCCCTCATATAAACCAGCCGGCCCCTCAATCCTGTATACCCCTCCACCCTCCTCGCACGTGTCCCCCTCAGTCCTGGCATGGCCTTTATATGGAGCTTCCCCTAGTGCATTCAATGCCTCCACATCTGAGGGGCCCCCCAGAGTGGTCTAGTGCCCCGCACATTACCTACAGGACTCCCCACATATGGTTCGTACCCTTTGCCATTTGGAGGAGTTCTTCCATCGTTTGGTGCACCGACCACTCTACTTTTAGGCCCGTCTCTGGCCCATATGCTGTGTATTCCTCGGCCATAGATGCTTTGTCTGCACAGGCCCCATTGGCACGACCTTTGTTTCCTACAAGATCATATGGCCCTCCACCGCCCTTCTTTCATCCACCTCACCCATGATATATTCCCCCATATGTATTTACTTTTGATGCAATGGTTCATTTAGATTTGGGGTTTGCTATATCAAATATACCATAATTGTGTGTAAGGCATTGCTCTTTCTTCTTATCATTAGTACATTGAATGCATCCACGATGGTAAATCATGTTTTGGTTTAAATGTAAGTCGGCCCTAAATGTGCAATCTTCAATGTTACATTTTAGTTGAAAAGGGAGATAGAGATAGAGAGAGAGAGGAGCCAAAAAATAGAAAGGGTGGGAGAGAGAGAGAGAGAGAGAGGTAGATAAAGAATCTTTTGGGAATCTGCTTGTCAGATTCTTAAAAAGCGCTCACCAAAAATCACTCGCCCAAAAATTACGTTCCTCTTGCAACAGCAATGTGCATAATGCATCGGACTTGACAACTTCTGGATTTCCTTGGGTCATGAGTCTCCAAGTAATGGCAGAAGTCTGGTAAGAATCTGACAAAGCATCGAGAAAAGGTTGCACAAGGGAACTATCATAAATGACTTCGCCTGCAGAAATAAGTTGCTCATTGATATCCTTGACACCTGTAAGGAAAGTTTCCATGTCATCTTCCTCATGCATAATCTTCGACTCCAGCTCTTTACGCAGCAATGCAATTTTTGCCTCATTGTTGTGACTTGCATAAAGACCAACCAGAATATCCCAAGCCTGAACAAATGTGAGGAGTAATAGTGCGCTTCACAGACAATGCAATCAATGCATGAGCTTACGCATCTTTTACATCCCAATGAGCTTGCTCATCCATAGGCAAATTAGCTATGGCAGGAAAACAATCCTGCCAGCAAAACCTGCAACATCCTCAACATTGCCTACATCCTCAGAACCATGACATACATCAATGCCCTGCATAATATTCCAGACACCCTTTAACACAAGGACATGTTGCATCATATAAGTCCACATAGGGTAATTATCCCCATCCAATCTATCCTCATCAGCAAACATCTTGAACACATATGTGTTGTTGTCGGCCATGGTAAATGTTGCACGTGATGTGAAAATTGCTTGAAAAGAGGAGAAACAAAGCGAGAAAACCATGTGCTATATAGGAAAAACTGCAGAAGACTGTAAGGGACCTGTTATGAAAAAAACGACACTGACAAATTTTTTGCACAAAATGACAAAATAGCCTACACATTAGTGCTTGTAGTGGGAAAGGAGGCCAAAATGAGCACGAATCAAAAATCAAATATTTGTCGGCCTATGGACGCTCGCCAAAGCTCACAAAAATTGGAGAAAGTGAGCAGGTGTATGCTGGAGCTGCTCATGACTAAGCCCAAGAGGATGCAACCTGATCGGATACCAATTGTTGGAATTAGGGTTGCAAGAAAACACACACAGCTGTCTCAAGGTACACAACAGAGAGTGTATTGCTTAGTGTGCAATTGAAAGATTAGATACCCCTAGAGTGATGGGCGTATAGAAAATGCACGGGGGAAAAACCTCCTAGTGAGGGAAAAACTGCCTCGGTGGTCCTAGGTGTGTTCACACACATAACTACTACATGTATATGGTAACATTCTTTAATGCTAAATCTTGGGATTGAGGAAACCAAGACCATTCTCTTCGATTTTTACTCATTCCTAATCTCTCTCTCTCTCTCTCTCTCTCTCTCTCTCTCTCTCTCTCTCTCTCTCTCTCTCTCTCTCTCTCTGTCTCTCTCTCTCTCTCTCTCTTGGATACAAGCATGACCTGCACTTGGATGTTCAAAAACAAAAGTGAAAAATCTATTCTATAGAGCAAGTGGCACCCTTCCGCAAAAAAAAAATTCCTCTTAACTAAACCCTAGTCATGTGCTTATCGACTATATATGATTGAAATCAAAGTGCCGAGTAGGAACCATAGAGATACAATCCCTATTGCCATTAGGGATCGCAAGTGAACTCACCCAATAATAATTTCAGCCATTCAATACCAAATGATTAGGGGATGATCAACACTTGGACTTGCAACATGTTAAAAAATTTGGTGTCCTCTTTCTAATTCCATGCTTACACTTATCCTTCACATTGGAGTAAATTCCTCAAAATTTTGATTGACCTTATAAAGAAGATGAAAGGGATCCCTTAAATTTCTTAACTCCACACTAATACTCCACTCATAAGGATTTTAGATTGTGCTTAGAGTGCATGTTAGATATTCCTTGCTAGATTCTTCACTTGACAGAAGCTATAGATTGAAAGCTTAATATATTGGTAAAAGATGTCTTTCCCTAAATGCAACTTCATATATGATACCCATATCTACATCCATAGACTTGTATCTGATTCACACATATTGTCACGACGTAGCGAGAGATTAACTTAGTTTGATTTTTTTTCAACTTTGTCTAACATGTTTATCATGATGCAATACCATCTGGTTGCTCATTCCTCAAGAAATGTACAAAAGTCAACTACATTTTTAAGAGATCCCATTCATAATAGGTTTCCATATTCTAAAAAATGATATAGCCCTCAGAGACCATTTTGTTGGCAACCCAAAAAAAGACCATGGTTGGACAAAATTGTCACGATAATTTTGCTTCTAAAGAAGAATCTGTTGCATATAGATTTGTTGAAACTCCATTAAAAACATTAAAGACATTAATCATTGATTACTCTACTAAAGTTGTTGAATTGAAATTGTTACAACATGTTATTGACTATTGCACGTTGACTTCACATCAGCGTCGCATCAATAAATTCAATGGAAAATAATCACAAGACATGTGTTTGATACAATATCCTAATGGATCTTGCTTATTAGTTGCTGTCTAGTCATATCACTCGATGCATTGCTTTGTTTGATTGTTATAGGCTAATATGATAATTCAATTTTTTTCTTCATGGAGTTAGTGATTCAAGCCATGTTTTAAGATGTCTAGAGTCCTTAGATAAAGTTTAGTTTTAATGAAAATTTTCCACCTTGTTGAGAGCATCCACTTTGCGCGTAGGTTTTGAGACCTTTGAAGCAAGAACATGAGGAAGTTTTGTATGAGGGAAATGCTTATTTAGTTATGCAGAAAAAATTTGTTTCTTTGAGCATTTTTTAATTCTATGATTTTGATGCTTGCTTTGTACTCTATAAGTGAATGATTGTGTAGATTGATGTGTGTTTAGACCACGTTAGAGCTATTTTGAAACTGTAGGTTGCATTCTGAGAAAAGGCTCATGATTTTGTATGTGGATTGTACCACGGTAGTTGTTGAGTTTCCAGAGATAAATGTTTTGATATCTCATTAGGTTACACTATTTCTCTTTTGTTATTCAGTTACAAGTCTTCCAAAAGGGACCATTTCCCAACATTTAAGAAAGACTCGATCTTTCTAATTTCTATTGTGCACATTATTTTATCTCGCACATGTCTTTTGGCTCGTTTTTGTAGGTAATTGATGCCTAAGTGGACGCTATTTTTGAGTTTTTATGGTAATTGCTTTTTTGAGACAATAATACTACCGTGATTAAAATTGTGATTGAGATTTTTAATGGGCTCCATGCAAGTGAAATTAGCTCGGGGGTGGTCAAGAGGTTCAAGCTTTGCACATAGAGTGCACCTTTTGATTCATTCTAATCGTCAACTTTAAAATTCAAGAAACTTTCTCTTCTTATTGAACTATAATTCTTCTCTTTTGTGTTCATTTAGCTCTGTCTTTTCATAAGTTTCTCTAAAACGTCTTGGTTTTCATTACATCTATAAAAAAATTAGCCTTCTTATGATGTCCTCTTCCCTTTCAAAGCAACTTGAATGAGAAATTTGGAGCCGGTCAACCCTACAAATAAGTTTATTATGTGTGAAAGGAGCCTCAAATAGATGTATCTCATTAGAAAACATTATATGTTAAACAACTTGAATCAACCTTACACAAAACACGAGAGAGAGAGAGAGAGAGAGAGAGAGAGAGAGAGAGAAGTTGATATTATTTTTCATTAAGAGGCCAACACCTTGGATTGACCATCAAGAGGGGAAGCCAATATGTGAAAAAAATAGAGAGGAGGCACTAGAGGAAAAAGGTGGTTGAGGCTATGCAAAAACGCAATAGCTACTTACATTAGATAGTTGTATTGGACACTATGAATGCATGATGGCAAATAGAAACCGCGACAATAGATGGAAAACATGGTAGTATGTTGCTACTAAATGGAAAATGTGGTATAAAAAAATGTGATAGTAGAAGCACGACACAATAAAAGTTGAGCCAAGTAGCTTGATAGTAGTTGAAATGATGAAAGAAGATAGTACAATGTAGCTAGAAAACATGATAAGCTTACCATTGGTAGATAGTACAAAGAGGACATTATTATTAAGTACACAAGTTGCTCGATAAAAGTCCTAATATATGGATTCATTCCCAAAAAAAATCATCAAAAATGGATAACAAAATGGTTGGTCCTTGTAAGCAATGAAAGTATCAGATCCTTGATTGAAAAGCAAAGTATCTATAGCGAGCACAAACAAAACAAAGGTGTTTTTCTTTTGCAGTATCTCTAGTACCTCTAAGACGTTGGTGATGGTGGCGAAGGAGACCATGACCAAGGAGAGAGAGAGAGAGAGAGAGAGAGAGAGAGAGAGAGAGAGAGAGAGAGAGAGAGAGAGAGAGAGAGTTGATAGAGATGGCAATAGGTGTGCATAACGACACTCTCTTTAAAAAATAAGGCTCACTATAGTGTTTAAATACCTCGAAGGCTTATGCAATAATTGACCATAACCTCCCAATATGTCGGACTATTGATGCCTATTTTGCATGCTTTAGGAGACCCATCAAATGGAGAAGGTTTTATTCTAACATTCCCCCTTATAAACACAACTATAGTAGAGATAGACATCTGACAGACCACTTGGCACAAGAATAGAAGTCGGGCCCTTGGACAACAACACAAGGTGTGTATACTTCTCTTTGTATACAATCGCTGGGATAACAAGTAAACTCATGTTAGATTTAGGGTTGCAAGAATGCACACATAGCTTAGAGATGGAGAGGAAGCTCAAGAAACACAATGGAAAATGCATTATTTAGTGTGCAAATACAAGATAAGATGGCACTAAAGTGATGGTTACATATACAAAGCACGGAAGAAAATACCTCCTAGTGAGGGAAAAGAGTGGCCCGACACTCCTACGTGTGTAACAAACCCCCCATGGGAATCATGTAGCAAATGAGAGTTGACACATACAATATGTGGGAGCAGATGATCCGTGCAAGAGAGGGAAGGAGAGAAGGGGAAGGGGACGAGGACGATTCAATCCTGTTTTTGGGTGGAGCTTGTGAGAGAATACCTCCTCACTCTCCTTATTAAGGTTATAACCAAAAGAATGCAAGAGAGGGAGGGCGCCCAACCACGAGGCCTAAAACCCAACAATCTCCCACTTGAAGGCCAACATGGCCCAAGTGGCTAAAGAATGTAGGGGCTACTATGTACAAATTTACAAACATGAAGCATGACTGTAGCTTCACGCTACGCCCATCATCTCTATGCAATGTGTGAACCGCTCTGAGACTAAGCTCTTTGTTAGAAATCCGTTGGGTTTTCGTCCATGTGAACTTTGACTAACTCAATGTGTTTGCTATCCAAAATATCCCATACCACATGATACCTAACCTCTATGTGTTTCGACTTGGAGTGAAACACGGGGTTCTTTGCTAACGCAATCGTGCTCTGAC
The DNA here is from genome assembly GCF_014529385.1 of Adiantum capillus-veneris. Classification (NCBI taxonomy): domain Eukaryota; kingdom Viridiplantae; phylum Streptophyta; class Polypodiopsida; order Polypodiales; family Pteridaceae; genus Adiantum; species Adiantum capillus-veneris. The sequence continues at coordinate 72,734,144 of NC_140950.1, read as the reverse complement.
TGTCACAATGTAGCACTAGAGTCTGGTGTATACCAAAATTTCCCACTAGACGAGATAACCACACAGCTTCCTTACTGGAACTAGAAACCGCAACATTCTATGCCTCAGTGGTGGAAGACAAAGTGCAATTCTGGATCTGTGATCTCCAAGAAACTGCCCCTCCAACGAACAAGAAAACGTAGCCAGATGTGGATCGCCTAGTGTCCACACAACCCCCACAATCCGAATCAGTGTATCCAACTATGGATGCATCATTGTTCCCAAAGTGTAAGCACTCGCTCGCTGAGCCCTTGACGTATCTCAATATGTGCTTCACTGCTTCCCAATGCTTTCTGCCTGGATTTGCCATAAACCTGCTGACCACTCCCATTGTATATACAATGTTTGGCTGTGTGCTAACCATGGCAAACATAAGACTGCCAATTGTCAAAGAATATGGCACCTTTTCCATCTCTGACTTTTCAGCATTCGATTTGGGACAATCATGCTTGCTAATTTTTTTGTATGCTGCCATTGGGATACTCAATGATTTTCCCCCTTGCATATCAAAACGTTGCAAGACCTTGTGATATACTCTTTCAACGAAAGTTCAAGTATACCACGTTTGCAATCTCTCTTTATACGCATACCAAGAAAGTGATGGAACCATCGTTCATCCTCTTTGTCTACAAGCACTGATCCTCTTGACTCCGTACGTAACCCTGGTACTGAATGTACTTATCAAACCTGATGTACCATTGCCGTGAGTCTTTGCTTTAATTCATACAAAGCTTTTTTGAGTCTACGCACCAGTTCTAATTGTGTTGGCTTCTCAGGTCTTATCGCAAAACCTTCTGGCTATTTAATGTAAACATCCTCTTCAAGATCCCCATGAAGAAACGCTATCTACACATCCATTTGGACCAATTCCAAGTCCTTGATGGCTACTAGACTAAGCACAAGATGCAATGTAGTCATCTTGACCACTAGAGAAAAAAATTCCTTGAAATCCACGCTTTTCATTTGCTTGAACCCTTTAGCAACCAATCTTGTCTTATACTTAGGCTCGGGATCATCTGTGATATACTTCTTCTTGTACACCCATTTGCATGGCAATGCCTCTTTACCTGTAGGTAACTCTGTCAAATCCCAAGTTTCATTGGCTAGAATCGAGTTATACTCAAATTACATAGCCTCCTCCCACTTCACACTATCATCCATTTCAGTGGCCTCTTTGTAGCAAATGGGTTCACCGCAATTAGTGACTAGCAAATAGTCCAATCCTTGCTGAAAACGCTCAGGTGCATGAGATGTATGAGTAGATCTCCAAAGTGCATGATTGTTGGTCTCTCTGGAGCAACATGTGTGTTTGTACTAGTGGAAGATGCATCACTAGCACCTCCAACATTTTGTGTAACAGGCAGTGAGGCAACATCCTCAAATCGCACTTTGCGATACTCAATGACTGTCACTAGCTTTTTATGCATCTTAGACTCGTTGAATATCACATGTGAGCTATATATAACTTTCTTTGATTTTGGGTGTCAGACACGATATCCCATCTCTCCATCTATACCATATCCAATGAAGATCCACTTGTGTGATTTGGGGTCCAACTTTTGTCTGAGTGCTTTTGGCACACATGAGAATGCCTCACACCCAAATACACGTAACGTGTCATAATTGGGATCTTTGTCCATCCACTTCTCTTGTGGAACCTTGTACTTTAGTGGTGTACTAGGTGATCGATTGATCAAATAAGCAATAGTCATAACAACTTCTCCCCAAAATTCTTGAGGTAAGTTGGCCGTAGACAACATAGAAGTGACCTGTTTCTGAATGGTTCTATTCATCCTCTCAACCACACCACTTTGGGTAGGTGTATAAGGGTCTTCTAATGCCTCTTTTACTGCAAAAGTCCTTGAACTCGGGGGAGATGTACTCGCGTCCATTGTTACTGCGTAAAGCTTTAAGCTTTCTACCGGATTGGTTCTCTACCAATGATAAGAACTTCTAAAACACACTAAAGATGTCGCTCTTTTGCTTCAAGAGATAAATACACACCTTTCTAGTAGAGTCTTCTATGAATGTTAGGAAGTATAACTCTCCCCCTAGAGACTTGACTGGCATGGGTCCGCACAAGTCGCTATGAATGAGCTAGCTCTAAAGGACTCCCTAACTCCTTGTCCAAAGGCGCTGATGTCAACCTAGTTTTGTAAGGAAGTATAACTCTCCCCCTAGAATGTTAGGAAGTATAACTCTCCCCCTAGAGACTTGACTCGCATGGGTCCGCACAAGTCGCTATGAATGAGCTCTAGAGGACTCCCTAACTCCTTGTCCAAAGGCGTTGATGTCAACCTAGTTTGTTTGCCATAGATACTATGCTCACATAAAGAGAAGTTAGAGTAATCTAACACAGGGATATAACCTAAACACTGCAAGACTTTCATTCACTTTTGACTCATATTTCATAGCCAGCTATGCCACAACTCTGTAGATGGCAAGGAGGAATTGATAGTGCTTCTAGTAGCAATTCAAAGTAGAATTCATGTGGTTTTGCAATGATAGTGTGGATCACACATGGCAGATCTATAACACAATCACTCAAACCCCTGTTAGAGTCCCCAGTATATAGACAATGGAAAAGGGAACAAACATGACTGCTTCATAGTCGCAAGAATCGGAGACAGGAACCAAAAATGTGTGTTACCGGCCAGGAGTATCAATTCAAGCCTCCAAGAGAATTGAATCGACAGTAACCATGGAAGCTTGAATTGTGCAGCACACTATCATAAAGACAAGCATGCATGAGAAATTCATGGTGGAAACATCTTCTTCACAAGTTCGGGGCGAGATGTATGAAGTTCATATTGCAAGTAGCCCGATGTGTACATGTGGAGACTTGGCAAAACGAGTGGCACAAAGAAATCGTATATGGACTGCAAGCATTTACTTCATCTTCTTTCGCTACTTTGGCTTGGATTTAAACCCAATATGTTTATCCATCAGATCAAGCTAACAAATGAGGATCTGCTACGTGTGTTCAATTGTCGTCGTACGACATAAAAAAGGAGTGTAATTGGGTTGTATCACTCAAATCTCTTAGTCATGTCATGTAGTTGTATCGCATGAACTCTAACTGGTCATTTAATATTGTAATTTATTTTTTAGAAATTCACTATATGATGGTGGCTTGTGTCTTCTTGTTTTTTTGCTACATCCAAAGCATAATTTTTTAAAATGTACATATTAGTTTGAAGGTTCTATTGGAATCTGAAATAACAGCAGAAGCTCTCTCTAACCAAGGCATGGAAAGCATTTTCCTTGCAAACCCCCCTTTAGTGAAAGGCTTAGAAAAAGCTCCCTCCAAAGCTCACTCCATTCCCATCCTCATTTAGAGAGATGCAGTGGGTGCAATAAACGATGAGTATGTGGGGTTGGGAGATGCCATGCACACCATGCTCCACCTGACCCTAAGTTGGTGTGGTTGGGAACTACGAGAGAGAGAGAGAGAGAGAGAGAGAGAGAGAGAGAGAGAGAGAGAGAGAGAGAGAGAGAGAGAGAGAGAGAGAGAGAGTTTAATGGCAGTCTCCAGAGAGAAAAGGGGATACTTCGGTTGTGTTTTACAAATTGTTTGAGCGTGTGTGTGTGTGTGTGTCTCAAAACAACGCAGCCGAAAAAAAAGTGGTGGACAACCGGAAAAAAAAGATAGTGGGGGTTACTCTTGCATGCAGTGGTTGGTGGTCAGCCTTGCATGAAGTGGCCAATGCCGAAGGAAACAAGAAAAGGAGGTAACTCACTGGTGTACATCACACAAGGAGGACCAAGGAGAGGCTGAGGATGGCAGAAGGGATAAGGTCATGTATGGATGAGCGTGTTGATGTGTGTGTGTGTGTGTGTGTGTGAGAGAGAGAGAGAGAGAGAGATTGTCGATTGGCCGTCTATTGTGCTACTACATGTGCGACATGTGCATTGATAACATCCCTACAAGGTGTGCCAAATTGGTTCATTACGGCAATGATGAGCGTCACAGTTGTGCAGTGTTGCATGGTGATGAGTGGCACCACACTCCTCCCCTTACCATCAGTGTGTGCGCTTTCATTTTGGATGCCCTTTTTTAGGTTATGATATTGGGGTTAGTTCCCACAATGACCAAGGTCCTAGGGTAGACCTTGAAGATCTCTTAGGATTGTACGGATGAGCACCATATGAGCACAGAATGTCATCCAACAAAACTTCTTGAACTTAGCACTTATTCATACATTCCTCAATGGCTACCGGGTTTGTTTCAATGAAGTTGAAAGATCCATCTTCGTCGAGTCTTCTATTGATTACTGTCTCTATGCACCCATAGTTAGTTAAATATATTTATTGTTTTCCTAATACTTTCTCTACTTGCCTTAGGACGACAGAGTGGAATTTCATTCTATTCCTTCTGGGATAATAGAGATGCACAGGTGCATGCATTGATTTTATTGTCTATCAAGTGCACCATTATTCCTTACATTCTAGCTGGATTGTCTGCATATCGCAATGAGGCAAAAATATCATTTCTATGCAAATAGCTGGAGCAACTTATTGCTGTGAAGTCATTCGTGACCATTCACTTATGCAAACTTTCTTGGATGCATTACCAAATACGTATAAGACTTCTTCTACTTTGAAGCTTGTTGCATAGGGAAATCATAATGTTGTTGCTTTTGATGCGTTCGTCGCTTTGCTATTACAAGAGGCTATGTTAAGAAAAAACAAGGCTAAGCAGCATGCTGCCCATCAGGCCAAGCAGAGTGCTACTTAAAGGGCTTTTATTGCTGGACAAAGAAGAGGTAGCAATAACAATGTTAATACTTCCAATGTTCCTTGCAAATCATTTGTCACAAATGCCTCCCATAATAGCAATGCATCTCATAAATCTACCGCAAGAGGAAAGAGAAAGTTTGTTGCAGCTATTGCAAAGCTGCTAACCATTTGATAGAGCAATGTCATAAGATCCATAGAATGTGTGCGTACATTAAAACCTTTAACAAATGTTCCATACACCCTTGGAGACAAGTATATACTGCATCATGTAAGCCCAAAATCCATCTGGTTTGTCATCACAACAAATTACACCTTGAAAACATCATTGCTTTCAATCATAGTGAAAGATTGAACCTGATGTAGCAAATAATCAACTAAGTAGAAACGAAATGAAAATTATGTGTGACATAGCACAAACAAAAATAGATTGTCAAAGACTTGTTGTGCAAAAAAAATTAGTTGAAGAAATTATGCAGAAAAGGATGAAATTGCTTGTGGAAACAGAGCCCAAAATAAGCTTCAATCAAACTCTTGATTACGTCGAGTGCTAGGAGCTTGCCCAAAGTATTTGTTGACCTATAAATCCTCACTAAAGCTCACCCAAATTGGCAAAAACAAGCAAGGGGCTGTTGGCAACTATGCCCAGGAGGTTGTAACATGTTCTAATACCAATTGTTAAAATTACGGTTGTAGGAATGCACACACAAGCTTAGAGATGGGGAGGAATCTCAAGGCACACAATGAAGAATGGATTACTTAAGAGCGCAAATACAAGATAAGATAGCCTAGAGTGATGAGCGTATATACAAAAGCACGAGAGAGAAAACCTCCTAGTGAGTGAAGAAAGTACCCCAAAGGTCCTAAGCGTATTCACACACATGACTACCATATAATGAGCCAGTAAGACAACAAGATCTCCTAACAATAGGTGACCCAAGGACAAAACTAACAAGATGGTCTTACCTTATGTAGTGTCTACAACCCTTGATAGTTTTACTAACATGATGTAACAATTTCCAAAAAACAAAAAAAATGTAAAATCAAAAATTGAATTCTGAAAAAGATTGGCTTCTTTTAAGTTGGATGGGTCGACATCTTCATCAACAAAATGTGCTTTGCCTCTGCTAGGTCTGTTTTTAAGAAAGCACGTACTAGTAGAATGATTGGTTTTCTCACAAGTAGTGGGTGGATTCTTATTGTAGCACTCATCTATTTTACGATTGGTGCGTCCACAAATATCTTAAGATATTTTTACTTAAGAGACCATTGTTGTGTAGGTCATAGGAGATACTTTTGGAAAAACAAAATATGAAAGTCTTTTATCTTCATCTTGTGCATTTTACACTTTCTAAAGGTGGAATATGCTCTGTTTCTTTCAGTATAATTGAAATTTGACTATATTAGTTTAGCCAATTCTTCAGTAGAATAGCCATTGCATCATTGTCAGGGACTTTATCCTTAACATAAGCGAGTTCTGTGAAGAGGTTTGGCCAGGCTTTTAAGCCTCTCAATAAGGACAACTAGAATTTCATCATGCTCCATACCTCATTGAGTTCAAGTGCATTATCAAAGATTATTTTTGAATGTTGGTAGTAGCATCTAATATATGTTTTTAGAACTTGCTAAGGCCTAATTGTAGATTCCACATTATCTAGAAAATGTATAAAATTATCATCTAATGAAATGATACTGATACATCTAGTCGTTGTTTGTCTTTTTTTTGTAGGCTACCATCAAAGCACGTTTTACAACTGCAAAAGTTCTCGCTTCTTGTGATGATGGTTTAACAACATTCTAGAGTCCCTTTTTCATGAGGTAGCCTTTGATTTTTGTTTTCCTTCTATGAAAGTCAGTTCCATTGAACTTATTGGGGAACTTGGAATCCATGATGTGTGTGAGAGAAAAAATAGATGGTTGAAACATTAAACCTTCAATAAGAAATCATGACGTCGAGCAACCAAACACCTTGGACAATTCATGCAAAAGACCTCTAGTATGAGAAGAGGCTAAAAATAGGCATCTCTCTACGGATACATTGGCTCACTCGTTGTGCATTTTAGTCTTTTGATCAAAGCTTCTTACTGCTTTTACTAACCTCCTTTGATGATTGATGAGGCTTGATCGAAAAACGACCCAAGAAATCAGCTTCACCGTGTAGGACCATGTGGAAGCTTGAATTGTCCTTTCCCTAGCCTTACAGACTTTGAATCAATAGATCACTGCATTTGAAATTGCTTTGTGAAAATATTGGGGGATAAGAGAGAGGAGAGGAGGTGACAACATTCCAATTATGAGAGAAACACAATGGCATAAAGTAATGGAGGGCTTTACTATTTTGAGAAACACCTTAGGATACGAATTAAAGTACTTATGCAAGTACTTTTAGAGACCTATTTAGGTACTTCAAAGTACTTCTAGCTTCCTTTAACACTCGTCCTTAAGTTAGATAGCATTTGTGATAGGTGACTCAAAACTAGAATAACAAGAAACAAACAATATCTAGTTGAAGATTGAAAGGCCTTTGACATGAGCCTTCCCATATTCCATGATGAGCCTTCCCTAACATCCCTGGCTCCTCCCTTAAAGGGAAGTTCCATCATTTTAAGTGTAGCTCTATGCTTGAAGAAGAGTTCTTTTCCTACAGGTCATCAACATTCTCATGGTGTGGCAATGATGTAAGATTGTGTCTCCATAATGAACTTTGGCCATTAAGTGTTTTCTTACTTCGATATGTGTTGGCCCTTCATACATAATGGGTTCTTGGTTAAGCTTTAGCTTAGGTATTATCACAAAGATAGAACTAGGATCTACATGTTCATAGAAACGAAGCTTCTGCAAACAGCTTTCAATGCACATAGCTTCACAAGCTTAGGCTCTTAAGGCTTTGCATCTAGCTTCCATAGAGGAAATGCTGAATGTATTTTGCTTCTTGGAGCACTCTTAGATTATTCCAATTCAAAGAAAGAAATAATTTCCACTAATGCTCTTCCTATGGATCAAATTAGGTGCAAAATTTGAGTCATTGAAGCCATGTAGATGCAAGTTGTCTTCTACATAGAGAAGAGCCCAAGAAAAGAGTATATTTCAAGTACTGAGTACACTTTTTACAGCCATCCAATGAGACATCTTTGGAGACTGCATAGATTAGGCAAATGAGTTGATGGAAAACCAAATGTCTAACCTTCTTATGGTCAAGTAAATTAGTAAAAAAGCAAGTTGTTTATAGAAAGTAGCAACACAAGAACAAAACTTGAGTTTCTTGTGTAGTCTCTGGCTTCTTGAATACCTTCTCTGCATTGGCCTTTGCCTTCTCCTTCTCCTCCTCTTTGCGTAGCCTTGCTGCCTCTGTTTCTTGATACATTGTTCAACTCTTCTTGTAGATTGACAAATTGCACTAGAGAGGGGTTCTTTGTACTTAGCTTCCTCGGCCTCCTTTGCTCTTCAAGGTCCTTGTGTCAAATTTTCCATGGAAACCATAGCTCCAACATGCTCTTGAATTGTGAAATTCACAAGCCCAAGTACTCCATTTTGGGTAGGTATATATGGCGTAGTAAACTACCACCAAATACCTCTCTTCACACTTAAGTCCATCATGTCTTTTGAAAAAATTCTCCATCGTTATCAAACCTTTAGCCCTGAAGCTTTTTGCTCGACTGATTCTCAACAAGTGCAAAGAACTTCTAAAACATAGAGAAAACTTCATCCTTATGTTTGAAAGGGTAAACCCACACCTTTTGAGTAAAGTCATCTATAAATGTTACAAAGTAACTAGCCCCCCCTAGAGACTTGGTTGGCATAGGCCCACATACCTCACTATGCACAAGCTCTAGTGGCTCAACACATCTTCTAATCAATGGAAACTAACCCATCCTAGTTTGTTTGCCATAAATAAAATGTCACACATAGAAAAATCACTAAAACTCAAAACTAGAAAATTATTGACATGTGCTAGAGTTTTCATTTCAGTCTAGCTCATATGGCTTAGCCAGCTATGCCACAACTCAATAGATGACAACTCGGCTATAGAAATATTTTTTCTAATAGAAAAGACTCATGCATGGAGTAAAAAGTACCATGTTTTTTACCTTTAAGAACTAGAAGATTACCCTTCTTGACAATCCATGACCTATTTCCAAACATAGTAATGTATCTCAAGCTATCTAGCTATTCAACAAAAATTAAATTCTTAGCTACCTTGAAAACATGTCTGACATTCTTTAGCATAAATTCAATGCCACTTGGAAGTACCAACTTTATGTCTCCAATTTCAAAAATCTAAAGTGCGTGAGAATCTCCCAGTTTGACTATACCATGGTAGCCCTTTGCATAAGTGGAAAATGCGATGTAACATGAAAACTTTCACCAAAATCTATCATCCCATTATGTGCATAGCTGGCATATTGTGTGAAAAAACATTTTTAGTGAAATTTGAGGTGAAAACCAAGATGTTTGAGGTATGAGTAGTCATAAAAACATCATGAGTCTTAAGAGACTCTACAACGTTGATTTCCACGTGCTTAGCCTTGCCCTTTGCATCATTGTCAAACTTCTTAAGTCTCTTGGGGTGAAAGCATGAATGGGTGGTACACTTTTAAGGGCTATTTTTTTCAATCGCTATTTTTTTCAAAAGTGGAGACCGGTAAATGCTTCTTTGAGCCAAATGCAACCTCACAATGCTTATGTACACATTGTGAGCTGAAATGAAGCTCAGCTAATGTTTCTCTACTCCAATTTACTTCAGATATGAGCAATCCCATCTACACCAAGCTCCAATGGCGAGCTTCCAAAATGGCCACCTTTTCATTGATGCACCAATGCTCGCACATCACAAAGTGAGAGCTCTCTACATTAAGCTCCTTGCGTCGAGCCGAGCGCTCTGATAACAATTGTGAGTGTGAAGTGTGGGAGCGTGTGCGACGATGAAAGATGAGAAGACTGAATGCAAGGAATGGGTGGAGTCCAATAGTGAGCAATGTCGCGCTGGCCTTGAAGTAGCTGACGTATACATGTACATGTCACAAAGGTCAAAAGTCAAGACAATTTTGAATGGATAAGGGACATACTAGTTATGGTCATAATAATGATAATATGTATGAGCATTGAGAACTTGGAACTTACCGAGCCTTTATGAAAGGGATATGGTCGTGATAAAAAAGCGGGCAACGGAGGCATCCACATCCTCCTCCTTTTTTGGATCCCAAGACACATCTAGAGTTAGGTTACGATGGGTGGGAAGAGAGGATGAAATTGTTTTAAAATGATGTTTGAGCCGCCACACTACTACCTCCAACGGAAGCTTGCGAATGAGTAGTAGAAGAAGGAAAAACCAAATCATTGGGGTCAATGGCTTGCCGCTTGGGTCGATCATTTGCTTTGGATCTCATAGTGTCATCCTTGATCTCAAGCTCCTTCTTCTTCTCAGCCGTCACATTCTTGCAATGCTTCACTTGTTCCCCCACTACGTGAAGGAGGTGTGCTCGAACCTTGCTTGTCCCGGATTTGCAATGAAAGCCACATAGTTTGCATGTCCATGATCTTGCACCACCGTCTTTGCCCAAGACTTCATAATGCACCTCATCGCACCACGAAGGCTCATCCTTCTTTCCTCTCTTAACAACCAAGGGACCTTCATGTGATGCGAAAGCTTGTGCCATATTGATGGCGCTTGAGGCTTGAGCTTTGAGACTTGAAACTCGAGAGAGGGATGAAGGGATGGAGCTTGAAAGTTGAGAGAGGGATGCGATGGAGAAATGGAGCTTGTGAGAGGGATGAAGCTTGAGAGCTTGTGGCTTCAAGCTTGAGAGAGAGGGTGAGAGTGGCTTGAAGCTTCATGCTTGAGAGAGCGGGTGAGAGTGAGACTCAAGAGTGGCTTGCCGCTTCGGCGCTTCAAGCTTGAGAGGGAGGGTGAGACTCGAGAGAGTGGCTTCAAGGTGCTTCAAGCTTGAGACTGAGGGTTATGAAAGTGTAAGGGGTGAGGGTGAGATTTTATAGAAAAAAAGACCCCCCCCTCCCCCCCCCTTAGAGTCTTGTAAGCTCTAGTGTGAACCACCCCCGAAGTTAAAACGGACTGGCGCCCCGCTCGTTTTCAAAATTTTGAAATGTCGTCATTTTTCAAATTTTAAATTTTGCCCCTCGTCGTTCCGGCCCGTTCCCCCCGTTTAGGCTAGCTGGAACGCCATTCCACTGTCAGGTATGAAAACCAGAACGCCTGTCCGTTCCCGACCCCATTTCCCTAGTAAGGCCGATTGGAATGCTGTTTCGGTACGGAATGCCACCGTTTTGCTCGTTCGCTGTTACTGTGCTTTATATGACCCTTGACGTGACTTTGATAACATTGAATTTCCTTAGAATTAATGATTTATTCTTATGGCATTATGTATCCTCCTATATTTCTTTGTGAAGCTTTTTCATCTGGGGTGAGCTTAGGTTTAGCAGGTGTGTTAGCTTTACCCTTAGATTCATTTTGAGAGTTCTTTTTCGAAGGATTAGAGGAAGATGGGCTAGAAGAGTTACCATTCTTACCGTTCTGTGGGTTATGAGGAGTCTGAGAGGTACTGGGAGAAGGCTTGTTCTCGTTAGGCTTTCCTTTGTTGTGCTTCATCTCCTGTGCGAGAGCAATCGCTACCGCCTTGTTGAGATCCACGGGGTTGAGTACTTTGACATCAAACTTGATATACTCGTCCAACCCGAAAAGGAATGCCTCTTTGCACTCATCATCTGATTTGCGTAATTGGGTGTCGAGCTGCAAAACACGGTTATAAATCAATTCTAAATCATGCAATCATTACAGATTTATATTTCCCTTTCGAAGAGCTATCCAACGATATATAACATGTCCTATATTTTTACATTTCGTTCAACTGTATTTGTTCAAACCTTTCCAAAAATAGCTATGTCTCAGGTACAACTTTTTTGTCCATCCATTCATGATTTCACCCCTTGAGACTTATTGTCTCTTTGTGCAGCATGACAATCCTTCTTCATATTCCCTTTCTTATGGCAATAAAAGCACACAATATTATGTGCATAACCACAAAGACTTATTACAAGAGTTCTTGCAATCCTTCAACTTGACATGATCATAAGAGCGACCTCTCAATTTGCAAGACTGTGCAACATAAGCATCACTAGTCTTGGTAGGCTCAAGAGATTTCCTCCAAATATCCTCAGAGAGCCCTGGGGGTTCCACCTCAAAATATGTAAGTGTAGCACGTGAGCTCACTCGGAGGGGGTTTTTTATATACCAAAGAGTTACATAATTACATGTACAAGAGGGGTTTAAAAATGGAATAAAACAAAGTTACATTTTTATGAAGGAAGAGGGGTCTTGTAATTCATGAGGAAGTGTGTGTCTACAGGGGTTTTAAAAATACCTCTTGAACGCAGGTGCTATAAGTATTTTTGAAAGGTGGACCCCCATGCAAAGAGCAAACTACTGACTACATCTTTGTAGACCAACTTGCCACTAGTCTTAGAGTTACCTATGGTTGTGAAAAAAGTATCCCATGAGAAAGGTAGAGAGCATAACAAGAAGACAAATTGAACCTCTTTATCATTGAAATTGAGTCCTTATGACGCCAACTAACTAAAGGTAATAATCAAGTGTCCAAAACGTATCCCATGAGAAAGGTATAAAATAGAACAAGAAGATAGACCGACCACTTCATCATTTTGAGTCCTTATGACTAAAGGTAATATTGAACTCGTTCAATTGTCCCAAAATGGTGCTATCTCTTTTGTACGAAGCTGAAATACCTTCTTCATCAAGTAAAATTTATTACTTGCACTCTTGCTCTTATATGTGCTACATAACTTATCCCATAAGGCACGAAAAGCAGTTTCATCAATAATAGTGGAATACATTGACTTTGCAAGATGTAAGGGAATAGTAGATCTACCTTTAGCATCAAGCATCTTCCAATATGCCTCAGTGTATTCACTACCCACTGCATGCTCAAACAATGGTTCCAGTTGATTTTTGTGGATCAATACATCTTGAATTTGCTCCTTTGAGAATTTGAAGTTTGTCATCAAACTTTCAGATGCTATAAATGTCCTTCTTAGAAGAGAAAAAACATCCAGCTACAAAGTTGTAGAGCACGAAAAACTGGTTAGGCCATGAGGGAATTGACGTAAAATGAATTGTGCATAAGGGGCAGAATAAAAGTGCAAAATGAATTGGAAATTTGTTATGAAAATCTATCCACGCATACACTCCCAAATGCTTCTTTGAGCCAAATGCAACCTCACATTGCTTATGTACACACTGTGAGCTGAAATGAAGCTCACCTAATGTTTCTCAACTCCAATTTAATTTAGATATGAGCAATCCCATCTACACCAAGCTCCAATGGTGAGCTTCAAAATGGCCGCCTATTCATTGATGGACCAATGCTCGCACATCACAAAGTGAGAGCTCTCTACGTTGAGCTCCTCGCGTCAAACCGAGCACTCTGATAACAATTATGAGTGCGAAGCGTGGGAGCGTGTGCAGCGATGAAGGAGATGAGAAGAGAGAATGCAAAGAATGGGTGGAGTCAATAGTGGCAATGTCGCATTGACTCCTTATTCTATAGATTAAAAAAATAGAATTAGTATTAGTAGATGGGGGTGTGATTGCCCGACCAACCACTTGGTTGTTACCCTAACATTCAACAAATTGAGAATAAGTTTTAAGGGACTTTGTGAGGGAGATGTCGTCTCTTGGTCTAATCTAATTGCAGAATATGTTGCAAAAGCATGTAGTTGCTTACAATGCATGAGTGACACATTGTGTTTGGTGAATCTTTGATCAAAATGTATGCCAAGTGCGACAAAATTTTGAGAGCGTAAGTGTGGTAAACTATTTAAACTCTAGTAACTCAAGGGGATTTGTGAGAAGATGTCGTGGCTAAAACTATATTGGTTGACACATATGCCAAATACAAGTTCTTGACGACCTTCTGAGCTTCGTGTTTGGGGTTTGGTCTCTTGTTTGCACTCATTATTGGATATGTCCATGAGAGGAAGGGTGAGAACCTACTCTTGCCTCCATGCAAAAGGTGCTTAATAAGTTGCTTGCCCATGATGTCATCTCTTGAAATGCATAGTAGATTGCAAGGTAAGTGAAACATGGATAAGGCAAGTAATCCATTGATGTTTTCAAGACATGCAAAAAAGTTGCGAGAACTTCGGGTGCAGGAGGTTATCTCTAAATTTTCTCTAATTATAGAATATGCTGGCAGGAGGTTATCTCTGAATCTGCTCTAGTTATAGAATATGCTAGCAAGAGGAAAGTTGCAAAAGCATGTGTTTGCTTTTGATGCATGAGGAAGATGTTGTGCTTGGCAAGGGTTTGGTTGACATGCATGCGAAGTGTGGTAGACTTTTGAAAGCACCAAATGTGGTAAACATTTGAAACTTTTTGCAACTCCAAAGCTATGGGCTTCAATTAATGAAAGTTATGGGAAGGTACCAATGTGGTCTTGCATGTATGTCAAAGCGTTTTATTTAGCGAAAGCACAAGAATATTGGACAAGTTTCTTTTTTGGAATCTCCTCTTGGATTGCATCGAATGCAAAATATACCGTAGATCAGGAAGCTCTAGGCTCTTTTCAGTGGGTGCCTACAGAGGCAATTTGGTAGAATTGGAGGGTGATTGCTCATCTTGGAAATATGTACTTGTGCTAGAGAAGTGACTACTTGTTAGGTCAATGGATTCCTTTTTCGTTGCAAATCCAAAAAGAAGTACCCCTCCAACACTAGAGGAGATACATGTTCCCTATGGTTTATAATAACTCGATGAGGATGGTGCCACTTCCGAACCAGTATGGTTGTTTTATTTTTGGACACAATCATTTCGTGCGCCTAATGAATTTCTCACGATCCTTTAACATGCTTAAATTATTTCTATTATTAGCATTAGCAAACTCTTGATGTTCCAATATTAGCATTGAATAAACTCCTTTAAAAATGTTGGGATCAACTTACAATGCAAATTCAGGTATACTATTATTGCTACTTACCATTACTTGACTTTTGAATGTGATTATACCATGGTTATTTCTTGATTTAATTTTGATTATGCTCATCATAATTGCACAATACGCCATTATAGCATTACTGAACCATTACCATCATTTCTTTTGCGGAACCTTCTTAACAAATACCATTAACTTCTCTTGTCCACATTCACAATCTATATAATAAGTTGTTCATCTCTCACAAATTAATTTTCATACCATTTGTTGATGTAATTCATGAATGTCTCTTTATTGACTTGAATCATTTTTATTTCTTTAATCAATTACTTAACCGATAGCCAATATCACTACTAAATCATTCCTTGTAAAGAAATCAAGGCACAATAATTCTGTGTTTTTAAAGGGCAGCACACATGTGTCGCTTCTTAGGCTAGTCACAGGGTTTGTTGGCATTGCCTGCTTGCAGGTAGTGATATAGGCGTGGTGCCTACCAAATTGTGTACACATTTTTTAAGCATTCTTTTAGACTTTTTAAGCTATTTTTTAGGCTTACTAATAAAGATAGCGTAGATCTCTCTCTCTCTCTCTCTCTCTCTCTCTTTCTGTGCCGATCAAAGCTGCAAGCTGCAGCCTCTCTATTCTCTCTCTCTCTCTAACAGCAGGCAGTGCCGGCTTGTTTTTCCAAAAGCTCGTTTCTCCTCTTTCAGGGTCGATCTCTCCACATGGACGTCCAACAATACCTAGGTGTGAAGTCAAATTTAGAAGAGGATTAAAAGTCCAGGCAGCTCTTCGTATCTCGCTCGCTCGCTCGCTCGCACGCACGCAGAGAGAGAGAGAGAGAGAGAGAGAGAGAGAGAGAGAGAGAGAGAGAGAGAGAGAGCGTCGCTGCTGCGGCTGTTGCTGTCTACCAGAAAAACACGGCTAGTACAGCTTTGCCTGATAATGATGACAACCCTGAAAGAGAAGCAAGCGGATACGTCCACATCCAAGGAAAATTTGCAGTCTCCTAAGAATGTTCCATGCTCGATCTGTTTGGACGCAGTAGAGAGCGCGGGTGATAGGTCAGTTGCTCGGCTCAAATGTGGACACCACTTTCATCTCGGTAAGTCGTCCCTTCCTTTCTTCTCTTGTCATTAGTTGAAGAGATTACCTTCTTGCTTGTTTATGGGCTGTGCACCGGCGATTTCTCTTCATTGTGCTAGCCAGTATCTGTTCTACATAATTTACCTTGATTTTTTTGTTCAAAGCATCGGGTATTCTATTGGGAGATTCTTTTTGTGAAAAATCTCATGCACATAGTGTTTCTTGTAAGCTAGTTTCGATTGATATGTCAAAAGCAGTTTCTTGATACATTTGGCATGCTATCTTCTGTTAAATGGAGTATTCGCTTAATTGCAGAAGTGCATGCACAATGATGCACATTCCAAGTGTGTTGTGCAGATTTTGTCAGCAAAGGTGGTCTGTATGTTATTTTCCCAATCCTACAATTTCCATACTCTATTGTAGCGAGTTTTTGTCATTGAAATTATTGAATGGATTGGCATGCTATAACAAATAGTGGGTAATCTTCAGCTTATTGAATTGTAATGAAAAGTGACAAGAAGGGCAAGGATGGGTAGTGAGAATATTCCGACAAGATTGTGTTGCATTATAAAGCAATTTTGAATGATTTCACGGATGATGGAAAGGGTGGTGTGTGCATGCTAGTCACGAGGTTACTTGGAAGTGAAGATACTCATGATGGTAATTTTTTTTGAAGACGATCAGGTTTTGTGTGAGTATAGTAGGGGGACGGATTGCCTACTTCCTCGAGGGGACACACTGGGATAAAGTTGCTCTTTGAGTGCAGATCAAGTGTTTAAATTGTATAAGCCACAACAATAAAAAAACCCGCAATAGCAAAACTCTTGTGGAGAAATCATAGGTTTGACGTAACTTTTTGCCATGAAAGTGAGAAAATTCATTTCCGACGAGGATGCTGCAAATAAGGTGAGATTTAAAATCAGTGCGCCACTTGACAAGGCTGTAGAAACATTGCAACAACATCAAATTGAACTTGAAATTACATTGTAGACGAGAGACAGAGTGGTGGAGTTCCACTTTCAGAAGCACGAGACCCTCAACTAAGTGCCCCTCGTGTTTTATTGATGAAGAATTGTCCCCGATTTCAGATGTAATGATTGACATTCACAAGATCTTTCACAATTAAAGTCGCAATCTGATTGCTAGTGCTACCATGGTCTCTCTTTTATAGGCACTTGGCTCTAAAAGCCCCAAAAGCGACTAAAAATCGCTTGTTACTTTGCAATGTGCTAAAAGCACATAGAATATCAACAATTGGATTCTAAAAGCTGTCAAAAGTAATTTGTTTTTGCAAGCTGGCGCCCAACAAGCAATCTCGAGCGCAAGATTGCCACATTAGTCTGTCTTTACACGTCATGAGCTTCCTAGCATGCCACATCAACATGTTCGTATTGTCATATGAATCGCGGTGTGATTTTCGTGCTGTAAGGCTAGGATTTGGACAATCGGGTTTTACTCCGGGTTCGCTCTATTTTGTACATGTCATCCCTTTGACATACCCCCATGTAAAGGAAGAGTTATTGCCCTTGATTACGTATTCAAATCAAACATAAAACCAATATCAAGTAGACACTAACTTCGTGCAGTCATGCCAATGATGATCCCCACTCGCAACGCACGCATTAGCACATATTGCAATACCCATTGGATTTTGGATTTCAATCATGCACTGAACAGTCACATCTTAATCCACACTTGATTTCAAATGACATTCCACTTTTCAATTTCTCATCTTTGTCCGTACTTAACTTCACATGTCACTTTATACCTGCACCAGGTACATCTATCTAATCATCACATCCAGGTCCGCATTGACCTCTCTATGGATGTTTGATGAACTAGAATCAACGCATTTGTGAGTTCTCTTGACCATAGTATCCTTGATTATGCTAAAAAACCTGACCTTAAGGCTTCCATTCACAATCTTGGTGATCTGTTATGCACGGAGGAGTCGCTCCCCTTATGCAACAGGCATTGCACCATAGTACTCAATGACTAGACAAGGGAATACTTGGGTTGAGCTTTATTATGAGACTCCTCAAATTTCTATATTTAGAGGCAATCTTTTCCCATTGAGCATTATCTGCTTAGTCATCCCCTCCTAATCCAAACTTTCAAGAACCTTGTTGGCTCCCTTTAGATACAATCCTAAAGGATACCTCTTAGAACATGTCAAATCAAGTAGCTTAAATTTGAATTATCTTTCACTTGCACCTGTTGCCTATATTAATGGATGTTTTGCATTCAATTCTCATGCGTATCTTTAGAAATTTGTGCACACGCAGACAATTATTGTGCTTGTGCCTTGCCCTCCTTGGCTTTTCTTCTTCGACTTTGTCTTCCTCTTTGGTCAAGCAGTGTGGAGATATATGCCTTAGTTCTCTATAAGTGAAATATTGCCGTTGCTTGAATAACTTTAATGTCTATTCTGAGGTTAGCTTGGATTCGGTTGATTCGGCTTTCCTCTTGCCAAACCCTTTCTTCTTTTGCTTGTTTTGTAACTCTTTCATCGAACTCTAATAATTTTCTAGCGAGCAATGGATAGCCTTCCAGTGCATGGGCTATTATTGAAGGCGTTTTGTGTTAGGCAATATGCCACGAAATGATAATGTGTCACGACTACCCATCCGGAGCAGAGTAGAGTCGAATAGCTGTAGGATTTGAAGTTCATATCTAGGAACAATTGGCCGAGTTTGCCCTTGATCTCCGGAGTCATGACAGAAACTCAGTAGGTTGAACTTTGTGTTGATGTATGCTCATGTGCGTATGCGTGTGGTGTGTTGTGTTGGGGAGCATATGTTAGTACCTAGTTCTACACCCACTATCGGGCATTGCAGACGTTAATGGGGATGTCGTAGTATTTAGTCAATGCTATGCATGATGGAGCTGATAGATATATTGTCTTCTGGGTGACTACCATGGGTCTATACCTTGCACTTTCCTTAAGGGTGAATCTGGGCTTATCCTAGATTCATCTAGGTACATGTCAATTTGTACCTCTATGCACTATTGTGGAGTTCGGCAGATGATGTGGCAAATGTATCGATTGTTGACGTGATTGATGGCACGGCAAAGCATACAAACAAGCTAACATGGCTGTTTTTATGTTGAAGATTGCTTTTCAGGCGACGATATTGAAAGTAGATGACTTTTGGGTGCTACTAATTGATGTTAGATGGTATATGTGCTTCTGAGGACTTTATAAAAGTAACATTGAACAAATGATAATTTATGTTGCTTATGAGTAGAGGTCGAGTGCCTATGAAAGAGAGGCTAGTGTATCATTAGTTCTCAAATTTACAACTTATTGTGTCTAGTTGTGAGTGTGAGCACTCAAAACAGTAGTAATTGTGACAATTCATCAATAAAATAAAGAGATATATCCAGCGGTTGATCCACAACTTCAACGATCGAATGTGGAAGCAACACTTTTTGATTATTGGGAAGCATAGGAGGTTTATTAGTATGTGGAAGAAGACGTTTGGAAAATTAAAGACTTTGAAGAGGTCGATGAAATAGAAGGATTCTTTGAAGTTGAGGAATTGCAAGCGGATGTTGACGATGATCTGTTTTTGGATATGGAGCAATAGAGAATTGCAATGGTTGACATGCTTTTAAATCACTTTTTTTGTTTAATCCAAGGATCCCAATTGTTGAAGTAAAAACTAGAGGAGAGCATGAACTTGTTTTCACAGTGAAAAGAATGTTTTGGGATCTCAAGTGAATTGCCCAATTTATTTAGTTTGGCTTTTAGGTATTTATTTTACTTATTTGTCAAAGTCTGGGTAGGGCAATTTACTGAGGTCGCTATATAAGCAACCCTCAGTCCCCATTGTATTGCTGGTTCAGGAGACCCCCCCTCTCTCTCTCAACGCTTCCGCATTGTCGACTTTGACATGGTATCAAAGCGGGGTGATCCATGACCCTGGTGGAGCAAGGCGACATGTTGAGAAGAGGAGATTCACCGTGAAGAAGAGGATTTGAAGAGGCCTTGGAGCGTTTTTGGGTGAGTATCAACATGCACCAAAGGAGGAGGATGTAAAGGCAACGGCGTTCTAAAACGCAAGCAAGTCGACGCCCTCCCTAGCTCTCTGCAGCGCTTTAAAACGCTACTGCAGTAGAAGCTCACTTGTAGCGTTTGGAAATGCTAGCACCTTTGCATCGTTGCCATTCAGCGTCCCTGCGCGTGCCAGCGTCGACGGCACCTGACGCCCCCTCGTCATCGAGCGTTTTAAAACGTTGCAGCGCGTTGCTTGTGGACCCATGGCCCGCCTGCATTTCGAGAAGTAGTCTCCAAGGCGTCTTGTCGACAACGAAGCTCCTTGATGGCTCAATATTTTAAAACGCTAGGAGCAAAGTACATGGGCACATTGTCTTGAGTTGGCTTGGGGGAGTTTTGAGGAGCATCTTCGAAGGAGAGGACTTTGGTGCCCAAGGAAGTAAAGGCCCTCAAGAATCTCCCGTTTCGGCACGGCTAGAGGACGACAAGCCTAAGAGAGGGCATTGGATGAGTTTTTTCCCCTTGTGGGGCTTGGGAGACAAAGAGGCAGAGTTTCAAGCTGAAGAGTGGGACAACGGATTTGGCGGAGCTGTTTGGGAGTAGCAGAGAAGTGGACGCGGCTTGGGAATTCGATCCGCTTGGTTAGTGCGGCCACCCTTGGATTGCGAAAAGGATTACAAGATTTCCAGATCTTGCAACTGCAACATGGCCCTTCTCTTGCTTGAGCGCCCGTGACGACAACCACCAAAACTAGTTATCGGCTATGGATAACATGTTAACCATCCAGTTAGCTTTGACATAGTTCTCAAGGAAACCGGCAAATTGTTTCGCTTGAGATAGTGAAGCCAAAAGCAAATGGACGAGTTCGCTAGAGGACAGAGGCAAAGGCAAGCTTGACAAGGATGGCAGTACTAGTACTCAGTTAGCCGCCCCGTTACCCATGAGGTCCGACAACCATTGTTATACATGTGACATGACGCTTTGTGTGGCTCGAGAGATTGAAGCCAAAGGCAAAAGCAGGAACTCACAATTAGACAAAGACAGAGGCAAGCTGGACATAGATTACAATAATAAAGCTTTGACAAAGGAAATTGGTATGGCTCACGTGGTGGTTACCACAGTGGCCACTACACCAGATTTCTACTCAAAGGGTAGTTGCCACCACTAGCTTCAGCCAGGGAGAGGCTTGTGAGTGGCAGAGAGGGGCAAGAAGTGCTCTGTATAATTAATTTGGATCCTTGTGTTGGAGTTCAAGTTATCGGTGTTTGAACCCGTGGGTTGGAGTTCAATGCACATGCATTTGGCAGGGAAGCAATCAGACGTATCTAAAACACTATGGATGAGTGCGCCAATCCATTGTTGTTGGTCGGATTATGGACAGGTTGTGTTTCAAAGTTCATTATTCAGAAAGTATTTTTGAACGTGATGTGTTCACTCTGTGTTTATAGCTCACGAATGTGGATTTTGCACAGTGTGATCTACAATTCAATTTTCTAAAAGGCAACTGATGCTCAAGATGGCATTCTTCTAAGGTACAAAGTTGAGAGTAGCAAATCCGAGGTGTATGCAGTGGAGTGTACAGTTGTTGGGGTGTCCATGGTTTCTTCTTCATCGACTTGGTCTCACTATTTATGTCCACTATGAGTTGCAGAGAGGGTGTTTTGAGTTTTGGCATCTCAAGTGAACTGCCCAATGTGATTCCATTATTTAGTTTGGCTCTTAGGTATTTAGTTTACTTATTTGTCAAAGTTTGGGTAGGGCAATGTATTGAGGTTGCTATATAAGCAACCCTCAGCCCCCATTGTGTTGTATATGAGTTATTTCATTGAGACTCTCTCTCTCTCTCTCTCTCTCTCTCTCTCTCTCTCTCTCTCTCTCTCTCTCTCGTGCTTTCTCACCTTGGTTGCTACGCTTCCACATCGTCGACTTTGACAAAGAAGTCAAGGCATCATTAGTCTCTCTAACACAAAGAGAGTCGTCGGCAATTATAGATCTTATTGTTCTGACATTGCCTCAAATCATATTTGATTAGAAACGTAGTTATTATGGTTGGGAAAGTAGTTAAGTTTGTGAGTGCAAAGAATTAAGTAAAAGGATCTATTGTTCAAGAAGGCCAAGACTTCTTCAAGTAAAGAAGCTGCACAAATCACTCCTTTTGGATTAATTTTTAGAGAACCTGGATTTGGATTTGGAGAAGGTGTTTTCAATGGATATGGCATGATCCTACATTTTCAAGGCTATCCATAAGGACCTTTGTATGGGATGATCATAGTAGCCATGGAGGCTAGAAACGGGAGGTTTTGAATGGATTTCAGAGGTTTTTGGATGGTTTTGGTCCATGTTTGAAACGCCATCCGATAGGTTTTGTGAGAACTGTAAGACAAAAAGTTAGACACTAAATGATCTTACACATTGTACAATATGTCAAAGTTGACACAAATTAGGTGAATAAGGCGCAAGAAACTTACGCTTATGGGAAATGTAAAACTTCAAATAGAATACATGGAGGCAACCAACAATTGTTCGCTCGGTAGAGGGTAATATCTGCTAGATATCCAACATCATGTAGACTTAGCTTCAAACCTGTTTCCCATAGGAATGGCAATTGGTTTGCAATCATCAAGTCCAAATTTGCTTAGCAAAGTTTGCACATACTTTGTTTGACATAATGAAATACCCTCATCACAAACTAAATGAGGAAAAAGCTACAAAAAGTAGCAAACTCTCTACCACAAATGTGGCTCGTGCAATTGTGGAAAAAATGGATCAATTTAGTGGAAAGGACGAATCAAAGTATTCAAGGCACTATGTAAAGGAGATGGATGCAACCATAAAAGTGAAAATGCATCAGAAACGCAAGATTTAAAAAACATCTTCTCAAGATTTTTTGTGGAAGAAACGGGTTTCGTTGCAATTATGCCCATGATATGGGGCACGTTTACGGTTTTAGACATTAGATTGTAATAGGATACTTTTATGTCCTTAGACCCTTTTGTGTCCTCTTAACTCAACAACTTCCTAGAATTGTTGCTTGAGATGTCAAGGAGGCTCTAAAGTGCTCTATATCCACAAAGCTAGTTATGACTTGAAAAAAACTTGAAATTTTTTTGGTTATTGATTCCACTTTCAGAGTTGGGTTTGAATAACATTTTTAAACCTAAGTCAAGCCAAAAAATGTGTGGTTTTTTGGTCAATCTTCATGGAATTGGCATTAGATCACCCGAAAACACAACTTAGTGACCTCTAAAGTGCTACATAGCTAGCGTAGGTAGTTCTTAAGGTGGTGTTATGCTCCTAAAAAATTGGAAAGCTTATGTATTTGTTTCTATGGCCCAATTATGGAAAATTCTTTGTGCTGGTTTGCTAGTAAATTCACATTTTAATTAATATTTTTGAAGTGTGTTTGTAATCAAAAGGCAATTTTGAGTGTGGTTATGGAGTTCTGACTATGTAACTCTTCTTCCTTGAGTTTTGAGGTACCTAATACCCTATTTAGCAAACAACACAAGGCGGGGGTGATGTTTCATTTAACCAGAATTGGACTCATTTGTGTTAATACTATGTTGTCTTTAAATTTCTAAATTTCAGTCAACAAACATCAAGCTTAGGTTCACATATAAGCGTATAATTCCAATTTGGTGCCAACTTGATAGGTTTACATGCCATACAAAAGGCCACATTGTGGAAGCAAAATTTCCTAGTTTTTGTACTTCATAGGTGTGTTCCAAATTGTCTTAGTAGACATATTGTGATGCCGTCTATGCTTGAACATGAAAGTAAAGAGCCAAATTTGTAAAGTGGAAGCATTTATAAAGGTAATGATAGGTGTACGCATAAATACATCGATGATAGGTCAATAGGATGCGAAAAACTTTTTTTGTACTAAATTCTATGTTCAAAAGTATTTTTTTGGGCCTACAACAACCATAGACTTTGGTCAAGAACTCATTGAGGTCTACGAGAAAAATCTGGAGGTTTTATGTAAAATAGGGTTCACCTAGCAAATATGTTGTGTTTGGTCAAATTGAGCACTCCTTTGGCTTTGAGAGCTCCTCATGACCATACAGTCAAGAGTTGTGAGAGTTTCTTATTTTTCCCACATAAAGTACGATGTTAGCATTGCCTTGAGGACACATTTAGGGTTGTCACTGCACGTTTGTACCATAAAGTACGGTATGGTTTCGTACGGGAGAATACGGTGTGTTTCAAATCATATCATAGGTTTGGATAAATATGGTGTGTTTTCTAAAATAACTCTTTAAAGCCATAAAAGCCATGTGCAAATTACCTCATGACTTAGGACTATACGTAGGTCTAAGGTTAGAGGGCCTAAGAAACTTATGAAAAATGACCTAGAGAATGGGCACGAAGACCAAAGACTCAAAAGTAAAGGCTACAATTAAAAAAAAAAAAGGTTGGACCGTATTTCGGTCGTACGAATGTATACAATACGATTGTACGATATGGGCATCGAGACGGCATATGAAAATTTCCATGTACACTTTTATGTCGTGTTAGATTACCAAACTAGTGCTAAGTGGTATCGTACATCCAGAAGACCAAACTTTCGGGGACAAAGAACAGAAAAAGATAAAAGGCAGGAATAAATCGACCAAGGTAAGTGTGCCATTTGTGGAGACAAGGGACATGTTTTCACAAAGTGTCCTGCCAAGGACTGTGACAAGACTACAAAAGAAAGAAAAGCCAAGGCATGTGCAAAATAGGTGCTTGTGAAGACATGATTTCAGGGATTGGCAAAATCTCTTTGGAACTTTGTTTTTCAGCGATAAAAGACAAGCTTTTGAAAAGATTGAGAATTTTAGTTCGTAGGAGTGGAAAAGGTTGCAGTGTGGAATAATTTTTTGAACAAGGTATACATTAGAATTGGATAAGGAGCGTGGTGCCACGTGTTGTTAGTTGCATCAGCATGCCATGTTAGCCTGTTCGTCGAAATCTTCTGAATCGCGTCATTACTCTGGTATGATTGTCATGAAGGAATGAAGAGAGGTGCACACGAGAGAGGGGAGAGACAATGGGAGTGCGAGAGATTGAGAGGGAAGAAGCCAAGAGCAATAATTCAACCACTCAACAGAGTGCTCGCGCAAATTGAACGAGACCTAGGGAATTTACATGTATGGGAAAAGTGACTAGATTTTTGGAATCAGGGGACTCCTAGTGTAGTTGATTTAGGCTTAGTAAAGTGCCACAAGAGCATAAAATCTAATTTATGAGATTATGGGGAGATTGACTTAAAATGCATATGTAGGGCCATGACGGCCATACAGACATGAGATACAACCTAGATTTCCACCATCAGGTAATGACATCTCTCCAACAATTTCAAACTCAAGGTGACCCTTTTTTAAAGAAATTGAGGAGCACTAAAATAAAAATTGAACAACACTCTTTGGTCTAGAGCGATTGAACTATTTCAAACACTCCCCAGAAAGATGTGGGTTCAATTCGCAGGAAACCTCTGAATGGGTGAGCACCATAGCCAATCGGTCAAGCCGTGGGGTAGTAGGTAGAAGGGTAAATGTCCCAAAAAGGAAGGCCCTTTCACCGAAACTCTTTAACACTCTCCCCGGAAAAATCACGAATGGATTAATATATGAGAAAAGTTGTCAAAGAAGTTCAAGCGTTACTCTTGGTCTCCACTCGTCATCAAACACGTTGAGATGTCAATGCACAAACCTTCACATTGCAAGCTGACATATGACCTCTTTGCGGCTGGAATGTCTTGCCTTATCGACATCTACGCACTACTTTCTCTCTTCTTTGTTGGATATATTGCAAGAGAGGGAAGCATGGAGAGAGGTACTCTCTCTCTCTCTCTCTCTCTCTCTTTATGTGAAAGTGTGAGGGAGAAAAAATGAAAGTAAACGGCGAAATATGACATCAATTGAATTGATTGCCTATTGTTGTTCTTATTCCCAATCTAGCAACTTTGAGCATTAATAGCAAAGTTTGAGAGAAAAATGCCCACACACAATAATGATGACAATTATAATTCCTTTGCCACTGATTACTTGCACACACCTTAATAGAAATATCCATCGATCTTAAAAATAAAATTTTAGAGTTGTAGACAATATATGTACTCCTAAGTTGTCCACATAGTCCGTAGTAGAAGCAAGCTTGCACTATTACGGTGAACTATAGATCGAAGAATCTCCTTGCTACCTAGATCGCTGTAGACTTCATTGGATGAACCAAATTGTTAAACCATGCAGGGCGTATCACCATGTGTCACTCCCTTGGGGTGACCCCAGGGCCCATAGCGATCTAGCTTCATTAGGTAGCACTCTCGTAATGGTGGTGGACATCGCAAAGGAGTTTTATTGCCTCCGAGTGGTCTTGTTGACGCGAACGTGCACTTGGATAGTAGACATTCATGTAAAGAATGTCCTAGACTAAATCTCCCTTCCTATGGTGTGGATATAACAAAGAACAACAAAGGGACTCTAATGCTTCAGATCTAAAAGGAATTGATGTTCACCACCTCCCTTGTACATGGTCTCCGTAAAAAACTTTGATAGAGAGAAAGTCTTTAGTGCGCTTAAAACCTATGTTAGGATTGTGGTCTGCAAGAGCAAGACAAAGATAAAGTAATCAAAAGCAAAGTTTAGTTTTGTTTCTTTGTTGGAAATGGAAAATAGACTATCTTTAGTAAAGAGGTTATAGAGATATCTAGTGTCAAAAGGAGAATATTAGGTGAGGCTTAAGATTTTAGGGCCTAGGGGTGTGGGTGCTGCTAGGGTCTTTGGCAGTCATACTTTTATAAGCTCCCTTCAAAAAGTGTGACCTTCGAGTAACGAGTTGTCATAATAGTCCTTGTTTTTATTGGTAGGGCGAGCTAGTATATTCGAAGGTACTCGTAGCTTCTCATGTTCAATAGCTTTGCATTGGACTATGAGAAAGATGGAAACTACATTGTGTCCCTATGCCAAAGCTTCATGGCGATTTAGGGTTTAGGTTTAGGTTTGTTTTTTGGTTTGTGCTTCCAGAAGGATACTATATTGCTCGTCGTGTTGTATGGCTCTATGACATACTGATTATCAATGTTGAAGCATGTAATTAAAGATTTCCCGAGAAGATATTTATAATTTTTTTCTGTAATTGATTATTGTGCCATGCAAGGTTTGTGATATTTATGAATGTATGATTTAAGGATCTCTGATATGTTGTGTGATGGATCCTTTATGTTGTTTCTGATAAAGTGTAGATGTCTTCTTTTTAGTTATAGAGATTCGTGGGATTTTGCAATATCTTTTGAGGTGTGGGGTCCTCTACTACACAATAGAACTCTATATTCCTGTATGGAATGTTCTTGTTGTGTGAGAACATTGGAGGTACTATTTGTCTCCTCCTTAGCGTTAGGAAAAGGGCAATTGATATTTGCTAGACTTACTCTAGATTGTCTCCTTAGTGATGGGAAAAGGGCAATTGATATTAGCTAGACTTACTCTAGATTGTGTTTAAATCAACGGTTTTCAAATGTTCTGTTTGGGTTAGGCTTGTTGTGTCTTAGGTTCTCCCTCTAGCGAGTTGAATAATCCAATGGGTGTATTTTTAATGAGATTGCTAAGGGAGTTGGTCTCAAAGGTTGCAAAGACGTATGTAACCAGACGTGTGTGCTTGCAGGGTCCATTTAAAATCCAATCATCGTGGATGCATTCTTCGGGGTTTTGAAGCTTCTCCAAGGACTTTCAACTTTGACATTTCAAAAATAGGGGTGAGCGGCTAGCGTTTGGGCACAATTCTCTTACAACTCACCACCTTCAGGGGTTCAACCGGTCAATCAAGGGCAATGTTCAACATTTTCTATGAAGATTTTTCTATCAATTCTTCAGAAGCAACACTCTTGAATTTTCGGAGGAGCTTGCGCGTGGAAGTTTAATGTCAATTCACTGCAACAAGCTTGCTTACTGATGCAGAGAAGACCTATGGCAATTCATGTTTTGAGATCACCTACAATTGAAGTTAATTAGTGTGCAAATGTTTTGGCACTTTTGAATAGAGCTAGCAGTTAGTTGACATAAAATGTCCTCCATGTGGTATACAATACCAATAAGTCCACTTTAGAGTTTGGGCTTTTGTCTTTGTACTTAGTGCTCGCTCACGTAAGGTGTATTGAAAACATGTTCAATTGAATGCATTATTTTCAAATCTTTATATAACATGATCTTGACGCTCATTGATTCAACCTCCTTGTGTTTTAGTTCGTGTTGTTGCTTTGATAAAGTGCCTTTTTTTTTTGCACAACGATTACGTAATTTATGTAATGAGAGAGGCTAACAATGATTACAACATGGTCAATTGCACTTAGTCTTCTCATCTCTTTATGTAAGCATTTTGTTTACCTTTCATGATCTAACCCTTGTGTGTTTATTTTGACTCACCTTATATATTGATTTGAACATGCAAAGTTTTTGCATATAATAGTGCGAACCATGAAACTTTTTGGATCCTCCTCTTGTCTTACTTTTTTATGTTCGCGATGAGAGTGGTTCATAATCCGGAAATTATGAGTTTAGGACAAGAAAAGTTCTATGCTTGGTTTGGGAAGGCCATGTGCCTCTAGCAAAGTTAGGGTCATGCAAGATTGGGAAGTGAGCATATTGCAATTTGTCACTGATGATGAGCTTATTGTGGGGCTTTGCATATTTCTTGGTATGCAAGGACATGCGTGCTTTTAGTTCATCCCTTATTTTATTCTTTCTCATGAGACTATTGATGTAAGGAATTTTGAGTTTAGGAATCAACACGTTGATGCTCTCATTTTGTTGCTTTACCTTTTCTTGTTTAGTTTACTTTTAAAGTTTATCTTATTAAAAAAATCTAGATTAATCTTACAGTTATTCGCACTTGGATTTTCTATATATTTTTGTTGCTCTAGCCTTTCTCTAATTATCGAGTTTAGATTTCTTGACCTATGAAGTTAATATGCAAGTACACATGTTGTATATGATGTTGTTGAATCTAATATCTCGGCTTTGCTGGATATATATAGTCTAGATGGGCTTGTTGTGGCTGTGCACGTAATCAATACCTTCATGTATACATGGACCAACATTCTTTGAGTGTGCTATCTTAGTCATAGCTTGTTACTGTTTGAAGGAGGATTATTTGTATCTATTCATGGTTATTATTTTTTCGGTGTAATTCAGTTAGATGTTATGCAGATGCATCTATGTACGTTCATAAAGACTTGATCTAATTTTTGCATACATTGTGAAAATCTGGCACGCTCATGCATAGTTATTTGACAACGAGCGAGAGAGAGAGAGAGAGAGAGAGAGAGAGAGAGAGAGAGAGAGAGAGAGAGAGAGAGAGAGAGAGAGAGAGAGAGAGAGTCACATGCACATCTAACCCTATGTGCATGGCATGTGGACAAGCTATCTTAGGTTCAGGGTTTAGGTCAGCTTAGGAAGTGTTTTGGTACCTTGTGAGCCTGTGAGCAGGCCGTGGATGTCCAGGCACTTAGATTAGTTGCATATCCTTTGGTTGCACACAACATGATCATCAACATGACATTCAATACCCATCATGAGCATTTTACAGAGCATATAACCCTTTTTCCCAAAATACACATTTTTCACTTATTATTTAATAAGTGACTTTTGTTGGAAAAGTGAGTAGGGCAAATTGCTAAGGGGTTATACAAGAAAACCTAGCGCTAGCATTTTTTAGCGGAAGACACATAAGAATTTCCAGTAACTCGCAGTGCTTTCTTCTCAGCAAGACTGGTAGAAGACAACGTAGCGTTTTCAGCCAACTGAAGCAGATAGCGTTTTTGGATGCAGATCCTCTAGCGTTTTTGCTACAGATCAGCCTGGCATTTCCAGTTTGCAAATCAAGCCTAGCGTTTGTAGATTCCGGCGCCAGGTCAGCCCAACACATCAGCGTTTTCAGTTTTCAGCACTTGGCCATTGCAGACTTAGCCCCTAGCTTCACAGATCTCACCTATACGCAGCAGATCCTCGCCGTACCGTCGCGTCAGCCAGCGTTTGCAGTTTCAGCCCGCTGTTTTCAGTTTTCAGCATCTCCGTTTTCAGCGCATTGTCGTCGAGTCGTCATTATCGCCATCCTCCCCGACACTGTCAAAGATCAGCAAAAAGTCAGCGTTTTGCAGATTTCAGCATTTCAGCCCTAGCGTTTTCAGTTTTCATCACGTCCTCGTCGTCATCATCATTGTCGTCGACGTCGTCGTCAAGTCCATTACATCTAGACCATTGTACCAGATTTGTGCAATTTGTAGCATAGACCTCTCTTGCCATAGAGAGGGGGGCCCTTGGAGGAGGGTTTGAGAACCGTCTAGTGTCATATTCTCTCTCTCTCTCTCTCTCAGTCTTAGCCTGTTCATTCACAGTAGCATTTACTTTGTTTGTAATCATTGCATTCTCTCTCTAAAGGAACGGAAAGCTCTCCCTTCCGTAAGTAAAAGGAATCTTTGAGCACAGTTCTGAGCACTCATCTTTAGCAATATCAACATTCACTTCCGTTGCACCTTACATTGGTATCAAAGCTTTGGTAGTGTTCTGTATCACTCACGGAAAGAACCACAAGAAATTTTTTGCTTGTTGCAATCGCATGTAACCCAAGTCTACTTGGGCGTGTCGATTCCTAATCGTGTTTTTGAAGAGTGACAGGTAACCCAAGAAAGAAGGGCTTGTCTAACCTCCCCTTTTTCCTCTTTTCACTCATTGAGAGCGGACTGTGCACTTAGCGGCCAATCGACGTGAGGTGAGAAAAGCAACTTTGGTGTGAGCGCAAGGCCGCCAAGGGGTGTGCCCGCAAGGAAGAGTCGAGCTCGGGTAAGAGAAAAGCCTTCTCAAACACCGATGGCAAGCTACAGAACCTCAAGAACCTCAAGAACCCAAGTTCCTCGAGAACTTAAGTACCCAAGATCTCAGTGTATGGTCATCACCCGAAGCAGAATGGATACTTTGCGTGAAGGTGATGAGAGTGGAGGTGGTAACAAAGAATTTTTCCCACTATGAGGATTTTTTTCCGACCCTTTCCCTTCCCCATCTACGCCACGGGTTGCACCAAATCCTATGGAGGCTTTGGTCAAGTCGATGACCGACATGATGCTACAACAAGAGGCGCAACACGCCGCCTTGGATCGCGAGCGCGAAGAAAGAAAGGAAGACTTGGATCGCGAGCGTGAGCAAGCGCGATTGGTGACCGAAGAAAGAAAGGCAGCCTTGGAGCGTGAGCAAGCGCCCTTGGTGGTTGAAGAAAGAAGGGCAACTATGGATCTTGAGCGTGAGCAAGCATACGAAGCCCAATGCATAGCGGTCGAAGAAAGGCGAATGGCTTTGAAATTAGAGCGTGAGGCGCAGAGAGACCGACGCATGCAAGAGTTGATCCTATAGGTACTCACCTCGAAATCCGAGCCAGTCAAAGATGTGGGTAGTTTCTCAAGTAGCTCAAGTCGAGATGCGGACTCCAACAATCCAGTCAATGAGAAGTTGACGTTCAGTAAGTACGACGGTAAGATGGATGCTAATGTTATTCATTCTTGGTTGCATCAATTTAATGCTTATTTTGCGACAACTAAGAAATCAGGGAATAGTAAAGTTTTGACGGCAACTATGTATCTTGCCAGTGGCGCCATTAATTGGTATCAAGCGTGGCAAGAGGCATAGTTGGCTGCGTACCTAGAGGAAGCCGAAGAAGACGTGTCCCTTTCTTTCAATTGGGCCGACTTCCAAGACAAGCTCAAGGTGCGGTTTATGCCACCTCAGTACTTAGCGCGGTTGAAAGAAAGATTGGCGCAATCTCAAGCAAAATGGTACGCCAGTCATGTCTTTCTCTAACCCCATTTTGCAGCTCAGCACCCAATCACGCAAATCGGATGATGAACGCAACGAGGCATTTCTTTTTGGGTTAGACGAGGATATATCAAGTTTGATGTCGAAGTACTCGACTCAGTGGATCCCAACAAGGCGGAAGCGATTGCTCTCGCACAGGAAATGAAGCACAACAAAGGAAAGCATAAGGAGAACAAGTCTTCTCACAGTACCTCTCAGACTCCTTAGAACACACAGAATGGTAAGAATGGTCACTCTTCTAGCCAATCTTCCTCTCATCCTTCGGAAAAGAACTCTCAAAATGAAATTAAGGGTAAAGCTAACACACCTGCTAAACCTAAGCTAACCCCATATGAAAAAGCCGCACAAGGAATTATAGGAGGATACATAACGCCAGAAGAACAAGTCATTTATGCTTAGGAAGGTCGATGTTATCAATGTCACGTCAAGAATCATATTAAGAAGGCTTGTTCTATGATAGCACCACCTAAAGAACCGAAAGCACCGACAGCTACCACAAGTACTTTAGTGAACCAATCTACATGTTTCTGACACATTAATGAGTCTCTCTTTAAATGTTATGGTCATGTGAAGGGTCAACGTTTTGTCATATTGTTTGATTCAAGCAGTATGCATGATGCGATTGGTGTCTGTCTTGTAGAGAGAGCCCGCCTAGAGGTTAGCCACAGACAACTCCTCTCAAGGTGTTGGGCTTCGCTCCGGGTATGGACTCTCTCATTACACAAGAGTGCCTTGATGTGTTATTCACTGTTCAACAAGCTTCCTTCCGTAGAAAATTTATCGTGTTTCCTCTCTCAGGATATGATATGATTTTAGACATTCGATGGTTTCGTGAACATAATTTTCTCATTGATTGGGTAGACAATATGCTCACTCTAAACGCCAAAAAGTGAATCTCTCATTATCATTCGTGGTGCGGGGGATCTTCATTCTTTATCTCTCATTTTTAATGTGCAGGCGAAGCTTGAAAAGAAACAGGAGACGGAGACTCTCTTAGTCTTTTCTTCTCCAAAACACGACACATTTTTTTCACGATAGAGGTGTGATTGTTCGCAAGGATGATGGTTTGAATGATGATGTTTCTAGTGAAGCTAACCTCATTGCAGATACGATCAGTCACAAAGGACCGATCTTGGCTCTCGAGTGGAGGTCCAAAGAAATCACTCTGGAAGTATTGTATGTTCGCATGATTAGTCAGCACGCATTGTCGAGTTTTCTATTTGTGACGGTTTCTTGTATTTTCGTCACCATCTCTACGTGTTCCCTTTTCATAGGCATGTCGTATTGTACGATGCACATGATTCCCTCATGGATGAGCAGGGATGTATGCGGATCACTCTCGAAAAGAAAAAAAGTTTGCATTCCAGAAATTCACATTGTTTACGGATTGTCCGTTTTGTCAAGCGCTTTTACATGTCTCTTCCTTGGCATGACATAGTCTTAGAAAGAGCACGAGAAAGATTGTTCATCAAGCATCGGCATTTTCGTTACTTTGTTCATCTGCATTGCATGCACAGTCATTTAAGAAGAATAGTATTCTTCCAGTTACTTTACATGGAGTGGGTATGTTTACGGTTTTGTGTTGGAAATGGTTTCAGGATATTTCCTCGTCAAAGATTCTTGAAGAAGATTGACCCACGTCCATAGACGCAGTTGGAGCATTGAAGCCGCCACAGATCACTTTGTGTCGCTTTCGGCGCGGCCCAAAGAAGCAAGCATTGTAGACCTTCATGAAGTTCAAGTATCGCACGACCCACGCATCAGAGTGGGCCAGCGAAGAGTTTTTCAGAGATTACCCCGAGAGTTGTATGATTACAAGAAACCCATGCTACTTGGTACCAGTACCTCACTTTAAAAAGGAGGGGATGCCACGTGCACATCTAACCCTATGTGCATGTGGACAAGCTATCTCAGGTCTAGGGTTCAGGTCAAGCTTAGGAAGTGTTCTGGCACCTTGTGAGCCTGTGAGCAGGCCGTGCATGTCGAGGCACTTAGATTAGTTCCATTTTCTCTGGTTGCACACAGCATGATCATCAACATGACATTCAATACCCATCATGAGCATTTTACAGAGCATAGAAGCCTTTTTTCCAAAATACACATTTTTCACTTATCATTTAATAAGTGACTTTTGTTGGAAAAATGAGTAGGGGAAATTGCTAAGGGGTTATAAAAGAAAACCTAGCGCTAGCATTTTGTAGCAAAAGAGATGGAAGAAGTTCTAGCAACTTGCAGTGCTCTCTCCTCAGCAAGACCGATAGAAGACAACCTAGCGTTTTCAGCCAACAGAAGCAGATAGCGTTTTTGGATGCAGATCCTCAAGCATTTTTGCTACAGATCAGCTTGGCGTTTCCAGTTTGTAGATCAAGCCTAGCGTTTGCAGATTCCGGCGCCAAATCAGTCGAGCACATTAGCGTTTTCAGTTTTCAGCACTTAGCCATTGCAGATTTAGACCCTAGCCTTGCAGATCTCACCTATACGCAGCACATCCTCGCCGTACCGTCGAGGCAGCCAGCGTTTGCAGTTTCAGCCCACTGTTTTCAGTTTTCAGCATCTGCGTTTTCAGCGCATTGTTGTCGAGATGTCGTCATCGCCATCCTCACCGACATAGTGTCAGAGATCAGCGTTTTGCAGATTTCAGCCCGTCCTTGTTGTCGTCATCATTGTCGTCGACGTTGTCGGCAAGTCCATTACATCTAGACCATTGTACCAGATTTGTGCAATCTATATCAGAGGGGGGTCCTTGGAGGAGGGTTTGAGAACCGTCTGGTATCGTATTCTTCTCTCCCTCTCTCTCTCGCTCTCTCTCAGTGTGAGCCACAGTAGCATTCACTTTGTTTGTAATCATTGCATTCTCTATCTCAGTCTCAACACCTTCATTCACATTAGTATTCACTTTGTTTGTAATCATTGCATTCTCTCTCTAAAGGAACGAAAGGCTCTCCCTTCCGTAAGTAAAGCACTCATCTTGAGCAATATCAACATTCACTTCCGCTGCACCTGAGAGAGAGAGAGAGAGAGAGAGAGAGAGAGAGAGAGAGAGAGAGAGAGAGAGAGAGAGAGAGAGAGAGACCTCTATAGGCTTGATTTTCTTTGGTAGAGATACCACTTGCATCTTGGCCCATTAGGGTATCTTGGGATTCTACTAGGCCTCCTCCTTGGATCGATTAGGATACCTAGTGCCTTCATGCAATTTTGATAGTGATGATGTTCTTCTTGCTATGTGTATGGCACAGTTTGAGGAGAATGGATCACAGAAGAATGTATATAGTAGTAGATATGAGAGAATCTCTTTGAAAATCAAGAATTAGTCATGGTCATTCATCGTATATTTATTGATATTTTTGGGATCACAAATTTGGAGAGACACGATAAATTATTTGCCAAAAGCAAAAGCTTTAGTTGTATAGAAGATTTGAGAGAGAGAGAGAGAGAGAGAGAGAGAGAGAGAGAGAGAGAGAGAGAGAGAGAGAGAGAGAGAGAGAGAGAGAGAGTACTTGACTATGGAGGACCTAGCCAGTATTGAAGGCCACAAGACATTACCTTGAATGGGCACTGTTCGGCGCATGGTAGGCCTCTCCCCCTCTATGCGGCACAGTTCAGGGGTGGCTTCGATCTTCCCTTGGTGGATTCGAAGGCAACATCTTGGAGTTTATCATGCTAGGCCGTTGCATGTTACTAGGTACTGTTTTTAGATGACCGCTGCACCGAGTCTCTCTACAATTGCTCTCCTTTTGTTGCAGGGACTCAGCGGTTGGTTTTTCGGTCTTTGTCTCCTTTCCATCGCTACCAGTCCGTCTTTCTGGTTGTGTTAGTGGTGTAGCGGCTAGGTGGGTCTTGGTTATACCAGGCTCACTGGCTACAAAGATCAACACACCAGAGATATAGGTCCACGCACCAGGATACACCCATTTCTTGGATACAGTATGACTGGGCGATCCTACCACAAAGCAGGTCCGTCTTCAAAGGTTGGTGGTTATTATTCACCTGGATCAATGTCTCAGATGCCATCAAATTGGGCACATGGTGAGAGACTGTCCTCATCGTTGTCAGCCACAACATCCTCCACCATAGGGCGTAATGGAGGGTTGGCAGAAGGTCCCTCGTTGCCATACCTTTCGGCAGGCGTCGCCTCGTGCACGATCACACCCACCACCTTGACAGCATGTCTCCTCGACAGTCTCACAACTCTTAGCTACTTTGCCGGTTTAGCCTCCACAGGACATACCCTCTACTTCGCGCCTAGAGCTTTCTCACGTTGTCTATGGAGAGAGACTTTGCAGTGTGCACCTCTTCCATCTTCACCAGCCTCTGTTTCCCTTCCACTCCCACCCACTGACACTGTAGCACCATCATCCCCTCCCACTCACCCTTCCCCCCCATTACACTCTATCCTCTCCACCTCTATTGTGTGCCTTAATGCCCTTATGTTCCTAGATCCTTCATAGCTTCTGCGCCTCCATCTTGGCAGTTTTCTAGAGTTGAATACGACGGTGAGAGCACTGTTATGTTATTGGTTCGGTTGTACATTTTACGGCATGCACAAAAGACACGCTCTCTTCTAGGTAGTAGGCATAGTCCCATGCTCTCCTTCTCCCTACCTTTTACTCGCACGGAGACATGGACAAAGGTATCAATTATGGATTTTGTTCTTCGCCACACCTTGCCGGCTATCCAGACTTGGGCAGGTTGCATATAATCATACATTGCTACAGATAGATTGACATAGAGCATAGGAGCCATTCATTGGCTACATATAGAGGATTGCTATTCTTTACAATTGATTCCGTGTGTTTACCATACTTCTATGATCCCTCGCACTATGCGAGTATGGTCGGAGTCGGTTGTAGTCTCCACATTGAGATGCTCTTTTGAATACGTTGGTTCTTGGCTTACAACCGTTCGCTCCTTTGCTCCAAGATAACTCCTCCGACCACTACCACATGACGAGGATGCGCTTCCTTTAGCTCTTGTTCCACGGCTTCAGCTAGGGATCAAGAGAGCTCGGCATTGATCTTTAGTCTTGTAGCGGTTGACACAGCTGAGGTATGCGTATGAGGTTTCAGATTCACCATTGGTTGACACATGGATTGTCACTTGGAATGTCAATGGCTTGCATCACATTAGCATCAATGGTTTCAGAAGTGTTTGCTTCATAGAGATTTGCGCTCTCATGTAGATCAAGATGTGGATATATTTCTTGTGGAGGAGCACAAGATATATATAGATAGTTATCGTAGATGTGGCAAGTTGTTTCTATGGGATTCTCATACATTTCGGGAAACTGGGATTGGACCACAATATTCTAGTAGAGGTGTATGCATTTTTGTGGGACCTTGTTGGTGCCACTATGTAGCTTTGAGAAGACTGCTGGGTTGAGTCTCTCTAGAATCGCTCTCCTATTGTTGCAGGGATCCAATTGTTGGTTTTATAGCACTGACATCAAACTTCAACGTTGAGGAGTTTGATCACCAGTAGCGGATCCCTCGTTTTCCGGTCACTCTCTCCTTTCCATCGCTTTGAGTCCATCTTTCAAGTTGTCTTACTTGTGTAGCTGCTAGGTGGGGTCTGGTTATACTAGGTCCACTTGCACACCACATATATAGGTCTACGCACATGGAGACGCCCATTTTCCGATTATGTTATGAATTGGCGATCCCACCACGAGGAGGTCCGTCTACAGAGGTTGGTATAACCGGCCCGTACAACGTAGAGGGCGGTACTATTTCAATTACCTGTTAACTTTACACAGAGCACTGAGAAGGGAAGAGAACACAGTTGCGTCCAGCGACTAGAATGTCACTGCGCACACGAGACCGACACCCTGTAGGCCCCAAAGACTGGCGCCCCTTTCGGTATTTCTTTATTCAAATTAAGGTAGACGATCCGACCACTTAGCACAAGCTTTCACAAAGCTGTCCAAACCTGGCGAGGGCTGAAAACGCAGGTTTTCGACTGGATTTCGACAGCATAACGGCGCAAAAACCCTTGTAGGTCAAAAACACCTGTCTAGGACGGATTCCCTCGATATCTGGAAGCTTTCTGGTGAGCTGTCACAGAAATTCAGCGGGCTGTAATTCTCTGTTTTTCACTGCCGGGAGCCCAAAAGCTTGTACACGCATCCCAAGGCTCTCACGAGGCTCCCCCGATGTTCCCTTGCAGTTTAGGTGCGAAACCCTAAACCTGCAGAAAAACACAGCAGGCTGTAATTCCCTGTTTCGGATCGTTTTTAGCGGAGCAAACACGCCTACGCGTGTCCCAAGGGCTCCTGCACGCAATGGGACAGTTCCCCTGTGAATTGGACGAGTTTTCACGCGAGAAAACTCTCCAAACTCGCAATCTTTCGTGATGGAACTGTGCGTACCTGTGGGGGATTAGCAATTAGCTAATCCGGTTCCTGTTCAGAAGGCTCTTGCCTTGGCAAACGCGCATAAACCCCCAGAACTGTACATAGGTCAAATGAGAAGCCCACTAGTGGGGCATAACATACTCTACGTAGGGGAGAAAGAGAGCAGTCTGTAGCGTGCGGGGCATCACTCCTGTCACCATACTGTGCATAGAGGGCAAGGTAAGCATTCCATAGCTTCTGTACCTGCTACAATCCACCTGAGGCTGAAAATGGCGCCCCCTTTGTTGATATGCAGCTCGTTTTTGCCTCCCAGAGTGGCAAAATCGCTCACAGGTTGACACGTCGCCCAGTTTCCGAGTTTGGGCTTTCCCTGCTAAAAATATCTCAACTGGTGCGTCAGTTGACTTGGCAGCAGAGCAATAGAATGTTCCCCTTGTCATTCGAGAGCTAATGACGCGAACACATTTTCCGGTCAAAAATAGCAGTTCTTTAAATTTTAGGAGATGCTTCCATGGCGTCCCTATCGGTCTCCTGACCATCATTGAAGACTACCATTTGACCAACATCTACAATGTGGGTTAATTTACTGGCCCCTTTCAACTTATAAAGTTGCAGTGACTTGACGAGTGGCCCAAATTCCAGTTTGGCGCACACGAGCTTCCATACTCATCAGAGCCCAGTGCTAACTGGCCCGGGCAGTCCCTGTTTGACCGACCTAGATCCCCGATGTGAGAAACCCATTTGGCTGCAACCGTTTCACACTGGCCATGCAATGTCCACTTGCACCTTTCCAAGGGTTCCGGGACAAACAAGTAAAAATAAAATAAATATATCTAATACTTATTTACGGAAGGCAACAGGAAAAATACACCTCTTGGTGACACACCCCACCCTTGAAATATTGCAAGCGACCTCGCTTGCATGCCAATAATACATGCGGATATCTCCTGATATCACATATATTCTATGATGGGAATCCAAGATATACATGCTTCCGGAAATGTAGCGTTGGACGATTAATCAATCCCACCAACCTGGCTACGACACATATATCAAGCATAGAAGTCTTCTAGTATACTCATGAGCACAAACTTCTCTAGCTAAATTCTGTATGGAAAGAGTAGATACAATTGCTTAACTACTCTCTTGAGCATCATGAACCATGCTCTTGCCTTGCTCCAAAAAGGCTGCATCAAGTCACTGTGGGTTCCATCTGAAAGGCTTCAAGATACAATTGCAATAGCTGAGGTGAATCAACCAATTCAGAGTCTTCCATCCATTTGGCATCTAACGATGGATAGTTTTTGAACTTCACCAAATAGCGTCTTGCAACTTTTCCTCTAACCTTTCTTTCTTTAGGTGCCAATATCTGTTCAGGAACAAGGATTTCATCCAATTCTTCCACTTCGGGTTGTTCCTCATCAAGCATATTCTCTGGCACATCACCAACAAAGGGCCTTAGAAGGCTGACATGAAAAGCATTATGTATTTTCCAGCCTTCTGGTAGCTTTAACCTGTAAGCTACATCGCTGATCTTTTTTGAAATCTGGAAAGGACCATAATATCGCATACTGAGCTTAGGGCGTTGCTTGCCTTTCCTTTTCCTTAACCTGGCCTTTTCAAAGCGCAAATGTACCCAATTACCAAGTGAAAATACAAGTTCACGACGGTGACGATCAGCAACTTTCTTTTGCTTAGCCCGAGTCTTCTCAAGAGCAATCTTTATCTTCCTGTATGTTTCATCCATATCTTGCACATACTTGTCTGCCTCAAATATCTTGTCCTTAGTCTGCAAAATGGGTGGGACTTTCTTTCCTCCTTCCACTATCTCAAATGGTGCCTTACCTGTTGATGTATGCACAGTGTTATTGTAAGCATATTCAACCAATGGGAGATGGTGTTCCCAAGTTGCCTTGTGCTCTGAGACATAACATTTGAGTATGTCCAAGACAATAGAATTTGCCTCTTCTGACTGTCCATCAGTTTGCGGATGAAACGAAGAAGAGAACTTGAGCGTAGTGCCCATGTTCTCAAACAATGCCTTCAAGAAAAGACTCGTCATACGTGGATCCCTGTCACTGACAATTGATTGAGGCATCCCATGATATTTAAAGATATTGCTCATGAATATCTTGACCATGTGTTCTGGCTTTATCTTCTTCCTAACAGGAATGAAATGAGCGTGCTTACTGAACCTACAAATGATAGTCCAAATCCCATCGTTTCCTGTTTGCGTCCTTGGAAGATCAAAGATAAAGTCCATTGCTATACTTTCCCATGGCCTATCAAGGATCGGCAATGGCTGCAACAATCCCGGTTGCTTTTGTCTGTCAAATTTGACTTTTTGGCATACTAAGCATGATCTTACAAAAATGTCAACGTCTTGACGCAAAGCTGGCCAATAGAAGAATGCCTCAACCCCTTTCACTGTCGCATCAATTCCACGATGCCTAGCATAAGGTGGAGCATGACTTTCCATCAAAATCTTTGGCCGTAACTGTTTAGTAACGCATAACTTTCCATGCATCATGAGAAAGTCATTCTTAAGCATATAGTGCTCATGATGTTGCCCATCAACAAGCTGGTCATAGATCCTTGCAAAATCTGAATCTTCAGCATATTGTGTCTTCATTTCGTCTAGTTCACAATGGTATGGAATTGACATTGCTGAAATTTGGGGCTTTCGTGACAACGCATCAGCCACCACGTTCTTTTTCCCTTGCACATGCACAATCTGAAAATGGAACATTGACAAGATGTTTGCCCATCGCATGTGCTTCTCAGACAACTTCGTCTGTGTAAGAAAATATCGCAAAGTTTGATGATCCGTTTGGACAACAAAATCAGCCCCTAGCAAATAGTGTTTCCAACTAGTGAGAGCATGAATTACTGCGAGCAATTCTTTCTCATAGACTTGCAAGTTCCTTTCAGTCTTCAAAAGAATTCTGCTCTCATATGCGACTACTCGGCCATTCTGCATTAGAACTGCACCAAGACTATGGCCACACGCATCACATTGAACCACAAAGGTTTAGAAAGATTTGGCAAAATAATTACCGGATCTGAAGTCAGCTTCTCTTTCAAGTGTTTGAACGCTAAATTTCCTTGGCTGTCCACTTGAAAGTAACTCCTTTTCCTTGCAGTGCATGGAGTGGAGAAGCAATCTCAACAAAATTTCGGATGAACCTCCTGTAGTAGGAACATAAGCCTAGAAAGCTTCGAATGTCATGTACGGACTTCAAGTCTGGCCATGACCTAATTGCTTCCACTTTAGCGGGATCCATGCGTACCCCATCCTTTGAAACAATGTGCCCAAGGAAGTGAATTTCTTGCAAAAAGAACTCACTTTTCTTCGCATTGATGAGTAGCCTATTCTTGCGTAGCTCATTGAAAACTGCGGTCAAGTGATCCCTATGCTCCTCTTTAGACTTTGAGTAGACAATCATGTCATCAAAGAAGGTACCCACGAAGTTTCTATGTGGTCTAAAAATTCTGTCCATCATTCTATTAAATGTGGCAGGAGCATTTGTGAGACCAAATGGCATGACAAGAAACTCATAGAGACCAAATGTTGTCCTGAACGCAGTCTTATGGACATCTTCTGGTCTGATGCGTATTTGATGATACCCGCTCTTTAGGTCTATTCTTGTAAACAATGACGCTCCCTCAAGCCGATCAAGAATGTCATCTATCCTCGGTATGGGGAACCTGTTCTTGATGGTAATCTTATTCAAGGCGCGATAGTCAATGCACATGCGCCATGAACCATCCTTCTTCTGCACTAAGAGTACAGGCGAACAAAAAGGGGATGAACTGGGCTGAATCAGCCCCTTCTCTAAAAGCTCGTTGACCTGACCCATAATCTCTTTCTGCTGGGCTGCACTAACCCTGTATGGTGGTCTATTCGGTGGACTAGAACCTGGCACAAGATCTATAATATGATCCTCAGGTCTCTCAGGAGGTAACTCCCCTGGCAAAGAGTCCGAAAAACAATCACTGAAACCACTCAAAAAAGTTGACTTGTCTTTATCTAAGGTAGACAAATTAGATACAACTTGAGGTACTTCTTTTGCAAAGATCAAGTACGCAGAAAGATGATTCTTTATTACAGATGAAATAGCAGAAGCATAAACAACTGGAACAGACTCACCTTTAAGCTTTACATCAAGGACATGAGTCTTTCCTCTATGTACAAGGGTAATCTTTTTGTTGTAAGTATCCACCATAGCATGCAACCTGTAACACCATGGGATACCCAATAACACATCACAGCCCTCAAGCGGCATAATATGAAATTCTTCCGCATCCACATAGCTCTGAATGTGCAGACGAAGCTTTCCCAGAATGGGAGTAATAGGCTCTGAATGTCCTGGGCATGCCAAACCTGCTTCGCCTGTCATACCCATCTCCTCTGCACGAATGCCCAACTTTGATGCCAATTCTGGTGATATGAAATTTGCACGGGCTCCTGGATCAAAGAAAACCAGCACTGTCTGGTCTCTAACTTTGCCCCAAGCTCTGCAGAGCTCCGTGGCATCTGTGTTTGGCTGGTCTCCAACCAAATCTGGAACAAGTCCTGCACTCGGCTTTGGCTTCTTGCCTTTATGGTCTGACTTGTCATCCTTATCATGTGACTTCTTCTGTGGGCACTCATTTGCAAAGTGTCCTTCCTGTTCACAAATGTAGCATTTCTTGGCCTCCTTAAGAGCTTTCCTTTCTTGAAAAGTTTTGCCAGAAAAATGCCTTTGTTGCCCTTGTCCTCGTTCCGAAGAAGATTTAGACTGCTTCTTGGACGTATCAGCTTCTTCAGTGGAGGGCTTCTTTGCGGGAGACTCAGAAGGCTTTGCTGCAACATTGCCCTTGGCTGAAAACTGTTTGCCTTGGGCCCCTTTCTTGTGGCTATTAAATCCATCGGAATCTCCCTTCGACAGATTGTTGGCCACTCTTGCATTCTCTATCAACTGAAACATATTCATGACAGTAGTCTTTGTGCAGTAGTCCCTGATTTTCTTGGGCAATCCGCAGCAGTACTTCTCAATCTGTTCTGACAAAGGCACAAACCTGTAAGAGGTGACTGGCAAGAGTGCGGCCCAAAACTGTTTATTGTATTCTTCCAGATCTGCACACTGTTTAGCATTCAACTCGTGCCATTCTGTCATCACATCCACTTCAAAAGTGTTTGTCAACCATGCAAGCGCAAAAAGCTGTTTGAATTGGACCCACGTTGTTGGGGCTTGACCTTGGTTCAACAATGCGGTCCACCATTGAAGCACATTCCCTTTCAAGAAAGTGGCAGCCTTGCGTATCTTTGAAGATTCCGTGAAGTTGCCTCCAGCATAAGCTGCATCGAACTGCTGTATGAAGGTCAAAGCCTTTAATTGGTCCTCAGTTCCTCTGAAACTTTTAAACTTCACTCCCTGCCCACCTTCCTTGTAATCCTTAGGCTGACTCAAAGGAGCCACATTATCATAAACAGGTGCCTGTAACAGTGGTGCTCCATGAGTGTTCATTCCAGCACTCGCATCAACTGTTTTCCCTGTCATATCTGTATTTTGTACGTATGGCTGCGAAAAACCGGCCATACCAAATTGTGTTCCAGGCACTTGAAACTGGCCATAGGCACCCTGAAAACTTGGTTGGACACCCATGTTCGCGTACATAGGGTTACCCATGCCTGTTTGCATTGTCCCGAACACATTCCCTGGCATATAACCTGTGGAAGGTCCAACCATAGCTTGAAACACTGAACCACCTCCAAAATAACCAGGATAAGTATTAGGTAATGGAAGGGTCTGACGCATAGCCTGTTCATTGCTCCCTTGACCATTCACAAACGGTTCCTGTCCAGCTAAAGCAAGTTGCTTTGGATCATTGGACACCGCTAGTTGCTCAACCATATGGGTTTTCCCTCGAGCATCATGAGTCCTCTGCGCATTGGAAATCTCCTTTTCCTGCAACCGCTCAGTCATGCCCTGTGTAGGAGGCTGAAAACCCTGTGTCGGAGCCTGAAAGAACTCCTGCATCCTTGGGTTGTTAGCCAATTGTTGAAACATGTCCATGCAACAACGCAGTTGAGTTCTAAACAACCTGTCCTCTTCTTGAAGAGTTGAAGGAATTTTCTCTGTGCCATGTGAGGAAGATCCCTCTTCAGGTACTTGGTCTCTCTTCT
This sequence comes from Adiantum capillus-veneris, assembly GCF_014529385.1. Lineage (NCBI taxonomy): Eukaryota > Viridiplantae > Streptophyta > Polypodiopsida > Polypodiales > Pteridaceae > Adiantum > Adiantum capillus-veneris. The sequence continues at coordinate 72,689,962 of NC_140950.1, read as the reverse complement.
CTGCCATATCGACAAGCTCTGTGTTGCTTTCACCCACAACAATCCACGCTGCACTTTTTGAAGAAAAAGTGACTATCCCGTCGTTGGAACCATATAACCGGCCCGTACAACGTAGAGGGCGGTACTATTTCAATTACCTGTAAACTTTACATAGAGCACTGAGAAGGGAAGAGAACACAGTTGCGTCCAACGACTAGAATGTCACTGCGCACACGAGACCGACACCCTGTAGGCCCCAAAGACTGGCGCCCCTTTCGGTATTTCTTTAATTTAGAGAGAGAGAATTACAAAAAGAGCCCCTGGAAGACAACACCTGCATCCAGCTAGTACGCTCCAGATTCGGCAAAATGTCGGTAGCATAACGGTACCGAAATCAATCCGAATCAGTTTCTAAGGTAAGCCCTCTGTTCCACGAACATATTCGCTCAGTCGGGAGCACAAAACAGTAAATTGCAGGTAGCTGTAATCTCTGGTTCAGCCCTGTTTTTGACTTGATTTGGGCACACGACAGTCCCCGCACTGTTCCCTGCACCTTGGGCTAAGTGCCCCTCGATTTTGGAAACATTTTGGGCTCAAAACAGCCCCAAAATAGAGTAAAAACAGCAAGCGTACAATGCTGAATTTACTGTGCAATCGAGAGGTTATCACCCTCTCGTGTACTTGCTTTGGTGCAGTAGCTAGCTACACCGGTTCCTGTGCAAAGAGGCTCTTGCCTCGGCATGAAAGCATATTTCCCCACAGCTGTACATAGGTCAAATGAGAAGCCCACTAGTGGGGCATAACATACTGTACGTAGGGGAGAAAGAGAGCAGTATGTAGCGTGCGGGGCATCACTCCCGTCACCATACTGTGCATAGAGGGCAAGGTAAGCATTCCATAGCTTCTGTATCTGCTACAATCCACCTGAGGCTGAAAATGGTGCCCCCTTTGTTGATATGCAGCTCGTTTTTGCCTCCCAGAGTGGCAGAATCGCTCACAGGCTGACACGTCGCCCAGTTTCCGAGTTTTGGGCTTTCCCATCTAAAAATATCTCAACTGGTACGTCACTTGGCAGCAGAGCAATAAAATGTTCCCCTTGTCATTCCAGAGCTAATGACGCGAACACATTTTCCGGTCAAAATAGCAGTTCCCTAAATTTTAGGAGACGCTTTCATGGCGTCCCTATCGGTCTCCTGACCATCATTGAAGACTACCATTTGACCAACATCTATAATGTGGGTTAATTTACTGGCCCCTTTCAACTTATAAAGTTGCAGTGACTTGACGAGTGGCCCTAATTCCAGTTTGGCGCACACGAGCTTCCATACTCATCAGAATTCAGTGCTAACTGGCCTGGGCAATCCCTGTCTGACCGACCTAGATCCCCGATGTGAGAAACCCATTTGGCTGCAACCGTGTCACACTGGCCATGCAATGTTCACTTGCACCTTTTCAAGGGTTCTGGGACAAACAAGTAAAAATAAAATAAATATATCTAATACTTATTTACGGAAGGCAACAGGAAAAATACACCTCCTGGTGACACTTGAGGTCGCCTTTTTTGGTGTAGACTTCTCCTTTTGCAGTAGTCCCTAGAGGTTTGACTAGCTTTGACATTCGCAGACGCTGGGACTTCTTTGACTATAATTTCACTCGGTTCCTGGGTGACTCTTTCCCTTACCTGGAGGAGGCTTGCTTTCGAGTCCATGTCCTCTTTCTTGGAGCTATAGGCATTGAGACTCTGGACACAGCGGTGGGTTTCTCCTTCCCATTGTGCGGTAGAGATTTCACTGAGTGGACCCAGCACACAGTTCTTGACAAGTAATAGAATCAGCCTCCTTCTTTTGTGTGTGTGTGTGTGTGTGAGAGAGAGAGAGAGAGAGAGAGAGAGAGAGAGAGAGAGAGAGAGAGAGAGATGATGATGTATTTACGTCCTTGGGGGGCCAAAATGACCCATGGGACCCAAAATCTCATATATGAGACTCCTCCCTTCCCATGTTAAGGAGGGGACGTGTCATGATTCTGTGGTGATTTTGTTTGTGAGTGTGGTGTGATGTTCTAGCACTTTGGCAAGATAGATGCCTAGTGCTACTGGAGAGGGATGTGTTCTTGAGAGAAGCTCCTCAAATGTAGTACATCCTTGAATAAGTTGGGGAAAGTCGACCCGAATGTGTGCATATGCTGGACATTCAAGGGTTACATGTGCCTCATTTTCCAATGAGTTCAAGTTGCATTAAGTGCATCTCCTCATGTTTGCATCAATATTCAGCCATCCTCCCGTTTCACTATTGAGCATGTGTGATCTTGTCGGCATCAAGGTGATGGCCCGTCTCGCACGGTAAGACATGGGTGTCCTGATATGTATTTGGGTTTCCCCGGTCTTGTACTCTTCCCAGTATCTCGTGTTTATGTGCTTGCAATAGTATTCAAACTTGGACCTGTGCATTGCATTCTTCCATTTGCTGTGGAGAGCCTCAAGTAGTTGTAATTTAAAATTCAGCTCGTGCTCATGCTCGGTACCTGCCTCTACATGCATGTCCACATGTGCTCCCACATTCCATTTAGAGAACCATTTCCTGATGTCCTCAACAAGGCTAGAGGTGAGAAACTTGCTTTTGTGGTTCTTTTGCGGTTTACATCCTACCTCCCATGCTATGTGAGGCAAACGGTTATGAGGCATCAGCTTCACCTTCAAGAGATATCTATGCATTCTTTGCAAGGCAAGCATTTCCAATGGTCTTTGTCTAGTCTCCAATAGCATCACTGAGTATGGTGTTATGGTTTTTATCCCCATATGTCTACATAAGAACTTTTTTTGAATTTTCTCAATGTCATTCCATGTGCTGGCCGGAATACTTGGTCCCCATACCTCTACCCCATACAATAGCGTTTGGACCACACACGCATTGAAAGCCATGGACTTAATTTCCCATCTGCTAGTGACGCTTTGTTTGCACATGTTTTCAAACTCGTAATACCTTGCTTGTCCTGCTTCAATTCTTGTTTTTGCACATTGCCCCCATCTATGATTCGAGGGTATAATGATGCCCAAGTATTTAAAGCTGTCCACTGCTTGAATCTCTTGTCCATCATACATAAGGGCGGGCTGATCCTTTGATTTGTGTGTACAAATCCCCATACATTTTGTTTTCATGACATTCATTGAGAGTCCTGTGGCTTCGCAGAAAGTATGTACCGCATCCAAAAGTTTTTGCAAGAGAGACATGCTATGCGCTAAAAGAACCACAACATCAGCATAAATGAGGAGTAGCAAAGTAATGAGACCTATGTTTGGTGCATCTCCATTATCGTGCGAGAGAGAGAGAGAGAGAGAGAGAGAGAGAGAGAGAGAGAGAGAGAGAGAGAGAGAGAGAGAGAGAGACGGTATCGTTTTCTCTTTATTGATGCCCCCTTGTCCACCACCTCCCTCTCCCCCTTCATCCGATCACTCCTTCATATTTGGGTTTCCATGCGATGGGCTATCATACGCTCATTTCCCTCATGTCGTGAGGAGATTGAGTGCCAGCCTCTCATTTGGAATGCTGCAGTTCTTGATTCTTCGGTTGATCCACCCCGTCAGCTTGGAGAGCGGACTCACATTGATTGGGCTGCCTGGGACGCTGGCCCTGCTGCCTCGATGCGGTTGTTTCATGAGACATGGATGCTAGATACTGATTTTGTGGCAGAACATTATGACATTGGTCGCGGGGTGACAGACAGATTGCTTGAGATTGATTCCGTCCTTCGTTCACAGTGGGATGCAGTCATGCGAGGCACGGTTCAGATGCCTCCCCATTGTGGCTGGGAAGGCCTCTTTGCTCAGAGCACTCTCTTATTGGTTCGTTTAGACACCATGCTGTTCACAGTTGATACTGACCAGCCTGAGGGGATTCATGCTAGATTGACATATGATGCCACCTTTCCGCACCCTATCCTTCCCGGAGCTCGATGGGAGGCCATTAGAGTAGTTGGCTCCCGCGGGAAGCGTCGTTGTGTTGACCCTTGTTTCGCTTCCGCTGATGCTGCACTTTGGAGGCTTTGGGTGTGGGAGGGTCGTGCCCTATCTCAGCTTTATTGGGACCCAGGAGAGTGGCATTGGCCTTACTCTGAGTCTACCTGTGCACCTGTATCCTTCTTTGAGTACACTGTCAGGATTGGACGGTTAGCATTGATGAGACAGCAGCTAGAGCAGCCCACTCGTATGCGTTTCTGGTTACATTCAGGTCTCTCTCATGCCTATCTGCAGCAGGTTTGGTCCGCCATCTGGGACTTACATGCGGCTCGTCGTATTTCTTTTTTCATGTGGATGATTGCGCATGCGGGACTTCCAGTTCGGACTTGGCTAGCTACTATGGGTCGTGATCTGTTATGTACTCGGTGTCCTTGGCAACTCCCTGAGTCACCTACACACTGTCTTTGGTCATGCTCAGCTTCCCATGTAGTTTGGCTTGCAGTTTGCTTTCTACTTAGCAGAGCAGGTGTTCAACATGGATTTCTTACTTGGGGATCTGTCTCATGGTTGATGCCGATGCCCGGCCCCCATCTTTTTTACGAGGGCTCAGAGATAGATCCATTCTTTATGCTTACCTCGGCTGGTTATTGGCGAGGGACTTTGGCTATGCTACCACAGATTGCTTGGCAGGGGGATTCTCAGACACGTGATGAGGTTTTTTCAGTTATCACTAGTATTACACTATGGAATGTTTGGAGAGCTCGTTGTCTCCACATTCTCAGTGCGGCTCCACAGCTCCTTCAGGATACCCTCACTGCCATTTGGCTGGACATCATTCACACCTTGATTTGGCAGTGGGATTCTTCCTCAGGTGCATCTCGAGCAGCCAAGGCTCGCCAATTTGCCTTCCTTTGGCATTGGGCACGATCCCCACTCTTCTTTACACTTACAGGTGGACAGATTACGTGGCATTATGCCCCTCCTAGGTGGTTTCTCCTCCATTCGTCCCACCTACCACCATGAGATTGTTTTAGTTGAGTTGTCACTATAGTGGCTCTCCTCCTTACATTCAGCTTGTACACCCCACGTGATAGGCTATTTTGGCATCCGTTGGGGATTACATTGTACTCAGTAATATACAGCCTTGACTTTTTCCAAAAAAAAGAAAGAGAGAGAGAGAGAGAGAGAGAGAGAGAGAGAGAGAGAGAGAGAGAGAGAGAGAGAGAGAGAGAGATGAAATGTTATATTAACGTCTTCAAAAGGCCAAAATGACCTATGAGACCAAAAAGAGAGAGAGAGAGAGAGAGAGAGAGAGAGAGAGAGAGAGAGAGAGAGAGAGAGAGAGAGAGAGAGAGAGAGATGAAATGTTATATTAACGTCTTCAAAAGGCCAAAATGACCTATGAGACCAAAAAGTTACAATTGGTGAATCTGATACCATGTCTGAGTACCGAAATTACAAAGTTACAAAGAACTAACACTAAAACACTAAGGAAAAAGGAAATGGGGGGGGGGCGTTCTGTGGGTTAAGATGAAATCTCTCATCGGTCGTTGTCGGATCTCATCGACCTCCTCCATGGTCAGTACTCTGGTTGGGCGTCTTGCATGTCGAGCTAGAGTGATCTGTATCTTCTGTTGTAGCCTTCGTCGATAGTGGGAGACCCCTCGAGGTCATGGGCGTCCGGATCTGCCAAGCTCAGTGGCTCGGTCAAGTAGCGTACCTCTAGTATGAGTAGGCTCTGAGATCTTCTGTAATGACTGCTTCGTTGGCTCTCCTTTGGCTGGTGTAAAGAAATCTGTGATTCGTCTTTGAGATTGTCTTTCCCCTGCTACCCTGAGCAAGCTCTCCCTAAGTCCGCGCAGCTCTAGCAGGAACAATCCCAGACACCTCTGATCCTTGTATCTCATGACTCTAGAAAAAGGTCCGAAACCTTCTCTGAACAGGCAGTGGAAGCGGCTGCATATCTCCTAGTATGCCGGGTAGTGACATGTGTAGTGCAGCTCCTTCTTTGGCTCTAAGCTACATAAGTGACATATCCTGGCCCCTGTCGGCATCCCTCGAAATCGGCCAGTCTCGATCTGGAGTTGATGTGAGGATGTGCGTATCTGTCCAATAGCGCATCTTATCCCATGAGATAAGTGTGTATCCATGTATGCATGCCTAGTCACAAAGACGTCCTCCGTGAGTTGGAGAAGATGCTCTTTGTAGAAGGCCATCTTCGTGCCCAACTCCTGTGTCGGTTGTATCCATGTGCTCCTGGTATCTAGCTGAATCAGATCCTGGCGTATGGGTCTGGTGATCTCTGCTCGTGTGAGAGACAGGGAGGGTGCATCCAGGGAGTATTGAAGCGGAGGTAATCTATCCATGTTGAGACCATGCGATTGAAACCATGCTGTCATCTGTCCATACCAACATGCTCTATCGCCTTGTAGAGCTAGTTGTCAAGATGACTCCAGGGCAAGCCGAGCGTATCTGTCCCTGGGGAGATCCCATAGACTGTGCATAAAGGATACCGATCTAGTCAATGCCTCCACCATGCGGGGGGGGGGGGGGGGGGCGGCTAGCTCGGCTTGGATAATCTCATGTGGTACTGAGGCCTTAGCTTGAATCATCCGAGCGATCATAGAGACCAGAGGCCTCTCCATACATCTCCATCCATCTGTGTTGCCAGATCTCCCATGGTGGTCTACTGAGGGTCCCCACGCCTGAACTCCATAGAGCATAGCTAGAGTCACTAGAGTGTCAAAAAGCCAAAGCTTTGTTCGCGGTTCCTAAAACTGAACCTGTGAACACATCCTCTCCAGTCCTCTCAAAGCTGCATATGCTCTCGTCAGTCTAGTCTCTGATGCTCTCCTTAGCGAAAACACCGGTCCACCGAAGACTACCGCAAGATAAGTATATGAATCTGTGTACTCCACAGTCTCTTGGCCATACGTAAATGTGGGTGCTGACCTCTTGACCCACTGTGGTGTGGTGTTGAACACCATAACCTTGGTTTTCCCCAGATTGACAGACAATCCACTGTCACAAGCAAATGTATGCAGAGCATCCAAATGACGCTGCATCCCCTCTAGAGAGTCAAAAATCAGCACAATATCATTAGCATATAGTAACAGCGGAATCCATGTCCCTGCTAGCTGAGCCCCCCTATCCCCCTGACGCTCTACATAGTCTGAAAACTCATCCACATACATCCCAAAAAGAGTCGGGGATAGGGGGCATCCCTGCTTTACTCCAATAGTGGAGTGGACCATGTCAGACATTCCCTCAGTGGTGCGTACCTGCCCCATCACTGTCATGTATAGAGCCAGAATACCCCATGTCAGCTCTGTAGGCACATCCATGTCCTGTAATCTGCGTATAAGTCTGGCTCTCGGCACTGTGTCAAAAGCTTTGCGGAAATCCACAAAGCTACAATAGATCCTCTTGCCATGGTGTCTACCCTCCTCAATAATAGCTCTGAGTGTCAGAATCTGGTCAAGAGTGGAGAAACCTCTCCTAAAACCTGCTTGCCCTGGTGCTCAGAAGAAGAAGAAGAAGAGTATTTTAACGTCGTGGGAAACATGCCTTAAGGCTGCCCCTGTACGGGTGCCCCCTAGAGGACATGGAGATCATTGCTCTCCTACGCCGGCATGATAGGTGCTGTGCCTCTTTGATGTGATCGCCCATGTGGCATTGGCTGCCGGAAAGGATGCATGAGAGAATGCACTGCCTTGTGATAGGGATGCCTCCCAGGTGACATCGCAAAGAGAGTGCTGCTTCAATAGTAACGTGGGATGTCCAGTTATTCCCCCATTCTTCGTCTCCAGATGTTCCCCTTGTTTCAAACCTCGTGTGGAAACAAGGCTCCCCTATAAGATCCTTCCCCTGTTCCCCATCCTAGCCGCATGGGATGTGTTGCATATTACCATGGCTGCTCCATAGTAGCCATCTGAGGGAGGTTGGCCCCAGAAATGCTGGGGTGGACTGCTCAAACGCTAGGGGCTGCCCTCTTTGTAGGGCTCCCCTAATGAGGCACCGCATTCTGGAGGCTGAGCATACACTGCTTTAGAAGCCTCCCTTGCGCTCACCCATGTAGGCCTCCAGGCATGCTGCCCAACCCACACTCCCAGTCCGGCGACATGGAAAACCAGGCCAAAATATGAGAAGAGTGAGAAAGAGGCACCAAAGGCTCCTAGGGCCCAGTGAGAAAAAATAGCCAAGGCTGGGATAGCCTATCGCAAGCCTGTACTAGGCCGGACAGCCTTGGAAATAACCAAAACCCGGGCTAGAAGAGTGAGAAAGAGGCACCAAAGTCTCCTAGGGCCCAACGAAAAAAATAGGCTAGGCTGGGATAAACTATCGCAAGCCTGTACTAGGCCGGACAGCCTTGGAAACAACCAAAACCCGGGCTAAACAAGTCTTAACATGACTCGACATGAGAAAACCTATGCAGACTCAGTCGGGCACAGCCGCAAAGCAGCCCCTATCACCTCTCCCTACTGAGCTGGGATAAACTATCGCAAGCCTGTACTAGGCCGGACAGCCTTGGAAACAACCAAAACCCGGGCTAAACAAGTCTTAACATGACTCGACATGAGAAAACCTATGCAGACTCAGCCGGGCACAGCCGCAAAGCAGCCCCTATCACCTCTCCCTACTGAGTCCCTTGCGACCTGGTAGACAACTCTAGAGAGATGCCAAATCCTAACACTGGTAAGAATAAAAAATGATTCAGTTTTTGATTCTAATTGCTTAACAAAGCGAGTGATGGTGACACTCAAAAACCAAGCAAGGCCCCAAAATTGTTTGGGGAGGCTACCACACAGAACTCTTGTTTTTCGGATATTCCTTGCTCCTATCCATGGTGTGGGCTACCTGGAGATCATTTAGAGTCGCTCACAAAAATCAGGACTCTCCCTCTCTCTTGTTATTCCCACGTTGCTGTCCATCTATGTATTCTCAAGAGGCTTTGGATGTGAGTTTCTGCAGAGGGTATTTACTGATATACATGATGGCAGTTTTGCCAAAGAAACATCTGGGTGGGTCATTGAAGGCACTGGCCTCTTCCTGGGTCTTTTCCTGAGGAAAGCAATTTGTTTGTTTCTCTTGTTAAATCCTAATATGAAACTGGCCTTCAGTATTCAAAGGGACAACAGAGGACTTTAGCATTCCCATATCTTCCAATAATCTAAAATCTGTAGCCCGTTGCCAGAGATCTAATCTATTATTAGAGCACAAGTGCAAATGAAATGGTGGAAAACTTCTCAAGAATGCTGATGGATGGCTTTAGAGAGAGCATGAAGATGACCTTTACCATAAAGGAACTGCTGCGAATAAGCTTGCGCAACTCAATTGCCTTTTGCATAAGGGTAGGAGATTAATAAATGCACTCTTAAGTACCAACAGATAGACTTTTGCTTAAGAATAGAAGAAGAATACCTGATTTTTCCAGATGCACTAGTACTAACAAATATAAGAGCACTTTGTCATGATGAATAACTACTGAGGTTTTAAGTGTTATCAACAAGACTCACCATGGTTGCTGTGCTTGGACTCGCTCGTAAGGCATGGTAACAAGTCAAGAAGCGGCATTTATACTAGGCCAGCTCATTATTTTCCCATTGGTAAAATAGAAGGTACTGCTGTCATTTTTTTGCTGTCAGTTCTGTGCAATATACGGCAGGAAGGTATTTTCTGCACGAACTCTGTGAACAGCTTAATCCTATTCTGATTGTGAAGATGGTTCAGATAGATTTTGGATGAAGACCTCTGCGGTTGAGGCCAAAACTTTATTTGACCTCCACCAACCTTCATGATTATTTGTCTAAGGTTCAGGGTGAGGCATTATTGAAAAGCTTAGGCTCTGATGAAAATAGTGTAATTTGGACACTTGTTTTGGTAGAGATTCCAAGCCTTTTATCAAATGAAATTCGAAAATGCCGAGTAGGAAACCACCTTAATCTACCAAGAGGACACACTTCAACGTAAGTGATGCACATCCAAGTAGAAGTGGTTGAACATGTACTTGGAGATCTCTGGAGGTCAGCAGGCTACAGTTGGTCTGAAGGACAAGGGCATTCACAACAGCAAGCTAGGCTGCTTCTGCTAGTGCCACACATATATGCACTCTTCTCAGATTGAATCCACTGGTGAGGGCTATACAGAGTTGCACTTGCAGGTACCTTCCAACAACTGAATTTCACGTTCCAGAAAAAGCAATCTTCTCCTTACTCCCATCTGGCTGTCCACATGGTTTATGACAGCATTGAGCAGACTGTTAGCAGATGGAACTTCATTGCAAACTAGCAGCTTTTTCTTCAATAGAAAGGATTGGCCTTCTTTCAAAGGATGCAAAGCATCTTTCAACACGAGACTCTCCTACATCTTGTCAGAGGGAAGAAACTGGACCTTTTCGAATGTAACATTTCCTTACCTATTTTCACTTAAAAATCCTCACAAGCTGATCATCCAGAAGGCCATTCTTTACGTAGGCTCCAGATGAATATCTGCAAGCTAGTGACAATGGATTGCTCAATATTCTCCATTGTAGATGGGCCTCTGGAGGGTCTCTTCAAGGTCATTTCGAGTATCTGTTGGGTGAATTTCTTTGCAGCCATGATTTGCTAGCCACTTTCATAGAGAAGAAGCTGGCCAGAATAAAGCGAACTTCTGCTCGCCTCATGATCTCAAAACAATGGAATTGAAGAGTGTCCACCACAGAGCTGCAAACCTTCAGTGTAGGTGTGCTGAGGCGGCAACCTTCCTGAAAATTTTACTGTCAGCAGTTTCTATTTTCCTCCTGTTTTTTGCCTGCTTTGTGCCTTCAAGGAGTCCATTCAACATTTGCACCTACAAGTGATATCCATTGTTTGCACAGAATGCGAGCACATCAGTGCTCACAAAAAACCTTTTTCTTTTAAATCAAATTACCTGCTTCTTTGGGAGTTTGGTGAGTTTTATCCTTTTTCAGCGAGTTCATAAGGACAACAAATCAAAGATATTTGTTTGCTTATTCCAAAGATGACCAATCACTTTACATCGAAAAAATCTCTTCAAAGAATCTGAGCTTCTTTATAACTGTGCACTGTGGCCAACTCATTGCCCAGTGCTTGAAGTGTTTTTGTAGGTGCATAAAGACCCATAATTAACTCTTGGAGGCTTAATCAGAGAAACATGCACAATGTGTTTTTGAAAAACATTAAACTGTACTAATGACAGATTGTAATGCAATTACGTCTCTAAAACACAGCTTAGTTTAAGGAAAGCCAGGGTTTTAAAGTTTTTTGGCCGGTGTGGTGTAAGGGGATGGTTTTAGTTGAGCTACTGTTCGGGAAAGGTTTGCCTCAGCTTAGCCTTGAGCCGGTTGAAATCGAGATTAGCAGGTTGTAAACCATGATAAAGGGAAGAAAAACTCGTGAAATATATGAAATAGTTCGAAAGTCCTGCAAATTTGGAAATTCTACTAGTATTTTTGGAAACATCTTTACAAGGAGGAAACTCGGCTGCTTAGAAAAAAAGACTTTCCCGAACATGGAGTTGAGCCAGTTTCTCAAATCCTAAGCGAGTACAGGTAGATTATAGGGCTAGCTTTTGTAAGCGCTGATGCGCATCCACACGTGCGGCAATCGAAAGCATGGGTTGAAAATAAATGGCGAATAGCTCAAGCCTGTCTAAGTCAGTTCTTAGCATTTGATGTCATAAAACTACCACTGCTCCTGGCTCCGTAACTACAGCAAGTTACAGCTTTTCTATTCCAAAGCAAGCGAGTAGTGTGGAGTTCTTTCTTACCTGAATGTGCCAAGGCAACTCAATCTTCTGCACGCTGTGTTTTGTTATATGGTGAAGACAGGCATGCGGTCTATTGTTGATTGAGAAAGACCATCCATTCACAGAATCAAGAGCTAATGGCTTGGGCTCCGTCCAACTGCCACTCGTCTGTGGAGGTATTTGTAGGTGGTCTTTTTGGCACGCCTTGTTCTATCACGTGAACATGTGAATCAAGAATGCAATTTCCTAATGTTTGTACCTATCCCATTTTTGATTCAGCTGAGGCATGGAAACTGGAAACACTGTGCACCAGCTAATGCTGGACTAAAAGCATTGGGTAGGTGAAATCGCCAGGATGGGACTACTAGTATGTTGAATTTTTCCAGACAATTTGGGATATTATTTATGATAAATCATGCACAAATCACCCCCGATCTGTGGAATCATGGTTTGCTAATTCTACTTCCAAAAATGCAGCCAGCTGAAAATTTGAATGAATGGAGACCGATCACTCTTGTGCTGGTAATCTATAAGTTTGTGAAGAAGGATAGTACATCCACGGAGAGCGAGAGGGAGAGAGAGCACACAAAATTTGTGGGTGGAGCTCTTGCAGCATGCGAGTGATTTGTAGCTCCTTATTTTCTATGTAATTGAGATATGGACATAATGATTAGTATGAAGCTGGGTGGCCGGACATGGCTCTTCAACCCAACAATCTCCCACTTAAAAACCAATGGACCTTTAGCAAGATCTGGACATATAGACAAGGTATGTAGTGTCTCGATCTCTATCCAATACCCATAAACATTCGACAATGTTTAAACTTCTCGGAGGGTAAACCTTTGGTTAGTAGATCAGTAGGGTTATCAATTGTGTGAATCTTTATAAGATCTATGCGCTTGTCCTCAAGCACCTCGCGAATGAAGTGATAACTCACATCAATGTGATTTGTCTTTGCATGAACCATTGGATTTTGTGCTAGTTGGGTAGCACTTTGACTATTGCAATGCAAAACTGGAACCTTTGCTCTGATGCTCCATTCTTGCACTAGACGAGTAACCCATATAGATTTTTTGTTGGCATGTGACGTCGCTACATACTCGCCGCAACATACGCTTAGATTTAGACATATAAGCTTGTAGACAAGATCGCCATGAAACTACTCCATCAGTAAATGTAAAAACATAACCTGTCGTTAGATCTGCTGTGTCCACATTCCATGCATAATCTGCATTTGTGTAGCCAACTACACATGCGTCTTTGCCTCCAAAGGAAATGCACAATTGTACGATTCAAATATCTCATCATACGCTTCACTACCTCCCAATGCTTCTTGCGAGGATTCACCATAAATTTGCTCACGACTCCCATTGCTAATGCAATGTTTGTACGAGTCCCAATAATGGTGTACATCAAAGAACCAATTGTAGATGCATAAGATTCCATCTCAGGCTTTTCCTCATCTGATTTGGAACAATTCTTTTGACTTGGTTTCACATATGGAGGCAATAGGATAGATAACAGCTTTCCCCTCTCCAAATTCTTCATGTCAAAGCTTTCATGCAACATCAACCTCAATGCATCTACCTCAAGACTGGTTGTCCACCGATATGCGTATTTTCCACATAAAGGATCAAAATAAAAAAAAGACTACCATCTACAGCTTTCTGTGTAGAGTCAATGATCAATTTTGCTACGTCTATACCCTTGAGACTTCATAAACTTATGATCCCATTCCCGCGGTGCTTGCTTCAAACCATCAAGGCTTCTCTTAAGCTTACCCATCACCTTTTCTTTGCCTTTTCTCCACAAAACCTTGTGGTTGTTGCATGTAAATGTCCTCATGAAGATCACTAGGTAAGAATGTTGTCTTAACATCCATTTGGAGCAAATGGATGTTAACCTTGCAAATGTCGTCATACATGTAAACGTTGTAAATGTCCTCATGAAGATCACCCTTTAAGAACATTGTCTTTGGAGAAAATCCATGTCCTCTTCAGCAACCAAAGCAAATACTGTCCGCAAGGTAGTCATCTTGATAATTGGCAAAAAAACCTTGTTAAAGTCTATGCCTTGTTGCTTCTTGAAACCTTTGGCAACCAATGTAGCCTTGTTCTTCGGCTTTCTATCATTAAGTCTAGCCTTCAACTTGTAGACCCATTTACACGTGAAAACATTCTTCCCTTTCGCCAAAGGAACTAAGTGCCAAGTTTGATGCTTCTTCAAAAAATCCATCTATGGTTCCAGAGCACTCTCCCACTTAGCTTCGCAGCACATAACATAACCTCATCACAGTAGGAGGGATCACCACAATCCATCAACATAATGTAACCCAGGCTTCCCACAAACCTCTCAGGTGGTTTAGAAACCCTCATTGCCTTTCTCACCGCAGCAAGCTCTGCATGAGGAATATGCCGTCACAATGGCATTTCACTACGAATCGATGTCTTACGACTACTGTCTGCAAACCACAAGCTGTCCATGTGCCACACGGTGAGCAAAGTGTGCATAGTGATGATGCTCCTAGTAGCTCTGACCATACATGTGGCGTAACATCCTGAAGCGTAACTCTCCTCACCTCAATCTCTCGTGGAGGAGCTTTGTGCATTTTCTTTTTATTGGATATCACATCATTGCTACATGTAATTTCATGAGAAACTGGATCCCTTAAGTGATAACCCATCTCACCCCTTTCTCCATAGCCAATGAAAATGTATGTAATGTGCAACAGAAGTGATTGATGATGATAACTCAGGATGAGTGCTTGGTAAGCACTCAAGGTTCCTTTTACTTCAAGAGAGAGTTCTTGTTACTTCATGAGACAGATGTGCAATAGACTAGAGAGAGAAGAGAGAATGATATTGTGAGTGATAGAAATAGAAGAAGACTAACACCGGATGCGGTCCCAAACTCCCCAATAAGGGCTCCCCTCTCTATCACTAGTGAGGTATTTGCTTTCGATTGCACAAATGATGATATAATGGTCCTAGATGTTGAGATGCTGATGGGACCTTGTTGTAGGTGCTTGGATCTGTGCGGCTAAGGGATGAAAATAGAAAACGCCAGTGGAATTGATGGGATTTGCAACTAACGACGAGGCTATGGGCCGATTTGCTATGGCTGATGTCGAGGATGCTGATGATGACGATGAACATGGGCTGAAAACTGAAAATCGTTGGCTGATCTGATGGCTAAATCTGAAAACGCTGGGCTGAAATCTGCAATGGTGGATCTACTTGCAAAAATGCTATTGATGCTGATGGTCATGCGGGTGCTAAGGGTGCTGAAAGGGCTGATGCTGAAAACGTTGGTTGGATCTGCTGTTAGGCAAAAGGCTCGGTCATGCTGCTCCTGAGAGGTGTTGGGTGCTTAACTTCTGATGATCTAGGTGACCCCAAGGGTCTCCTCTATAGGGCAAATGATCTGGGTCATGTAGAGTCGTAGATGTAACCCCATGATTTAGTAGATCATGCTAATGTGTCACTCAATAATAAGTTGAGAAATTTATTATAGGAGGTGCTTTGTATGTAGATTACTATCTAGGCGTAGAACTAATGCTAGACTATGGGAACACTCCCCAGTGCCTACACCTAGCAAACATTGGTTGTGCTCATGTGCAGTCAGAGGGTACGCAACTATGTTGAAGTGCCTAGTCATGCACATCTTGCGTACAGGCTCACAAGGATCCCAAAACACTTCCTAGGCTATCATAAACCCTAGAAGTAGGAGTTAGCTTTTCCACGCGCTCACAGGGTTAGATATGCACGTGAAAATGTACTTTATAGACTTTAGCTCTAGCTTCTTTCTAAGCTCTTTGGGTATGTACACAAATGTTTCACAACCAAAGACTCACAAATGATCGTATGATGGTTTTCGCCCAAGATTCTTTTGGAATCCCACCATTAAGAGTCTTACTCGGTTATTTATTGATTATATGAACTGCAGTCTTGAGAGTTTTAGCCCAAAAACCATTTGACAACTTAGCACGAGATAACATGGTGCGAATTCTTTCTTGAATTTTGTTAATCATTCTCTCAGCAACTCCATTTCAGGCAGGTATATGAGGAGAAGTAAGCTCTCTCCTAATGCCATGTGTATCATTGAAACTCTGGAACTCATTAGGGAAATACTCTCCACCATTATCAATCCTTGACCACTTAAGCTGTCTGACTGATTTTGGACAAATATCTGTGTGATACGAAAGGCATCATCTATGAAAGCGAGAAAATATGCAACATCACCTAGTAGTTGGTAGGCATAGGCCCACATACATCCGAATGCACTAAATCTAACTTCTCAAGTTTCTTCTTGTTTGACAGACTAGATTGGGCTGATCTAGCATGCTTATCATACATACAATGGATTTGTCTCCTTTTGCCAAGAACAAAGATCCCTTTTGAATCTTCCAAGTGCCATTGCCAAAGTATATATGATAGCCACATCATCTAATTGCTTTGTGGAAATCAAGCTCTTACTGAGAGTAGTTACGCATCTCACATTCTTGAGCACAAAGAACCATTAGCAAACCTCAGATGTATGTCACCCTCACCAACGACATCACAAGCAAAGTCATTGTCCAAATGTACGATCCACGTTTGCTAATATCATTGTTAGAAAACCATTGTATTAGGAGTAATATGGAAGGATGCGCCATAAGGCAAGATCCAATCTTGGCTAAATGAGCCATCTTGCTCATTTAATAATATGCAGGTAAGAAGATGCAAACAAAATGTCATCATTGTTACAACTGACAACATTTATCTCCTCTATCTTTGTTTTGTCCTTGTCATCCTTACACTTTTCCTTCTTCTCTTTGTTCCATTGAAAGCAATATTTTTTGATGTGACCCTTCTTGCCACAATGATAGCATTCAAGATCTGGATATCCAGACTTATTGCAACGTCCATAAGATGGCACATTTGCTTGCCTTGATCCACAGACTTTCATCTTATCTCCGTAGAAAGCAAGTTGCTGGCAACATCATCAAACTCTAGGGAACTGGTAGCCGGAGTAGAATTACTCATAGCTACATATTGCCCCAAGACGAAGACAAGGCATAAAAGACGTACAATTTTTACTTCCTTAACCAGATTCAACTTTTAAGCCTGTAACTCGTTGAAAAGGACATTAAACTCATTCAAATGAGAAGTGAAAAAATTGCCTTCTATAATTTTCAAATTGAGGAGTTTCTTTGTAAGATAGACTTAGTTCGATGTAGTTTCTTTTTCTTAGGTACTGCACAACTTGTCCATAAAGACGTAGAGGTCTTCTCATTGATCACACTAAAGTAAACTGAATCTGCCAAGTGAAGTCTAATCGTAGACTTAGCTAATGCATCTAACTCAAGCCATTCTTCATCAGACATGGTAGCAGGTTTTGATTCAACTTCAAACTGCCTTAGTTGCTTCTTTATGGACAAGAACATCTTGAACTTTTTTACAAGAAAAAGATTCTTCCATCAGTTAATAAGACTGCCCAAAGGGCTACAAACGACCTCTGCTAGAGAGGGCTACATCAAAGACGTGGGGAGACACTCCCAATGAGAAGACAAAGTATGTACAATGAGGGCCAAATCATGAGATGTAAGGAGGAAACAACCACACTGGTGGCCCGTAATGCCATCTAGGCACGCCTTGAACCATGGTGAAGAAAGCCCTCGGGCGCCCAAGTCGCATGAAAGCCTTGCGGCACTCCCGCATGCGGTCAGAGCTGCCCTGAAGTCTCTCAAATTGGCCCCTGAGTGTATGGATCAGCTCCAGCTAAATGTTACAACCAGTCTCTGCTGGTGGGACACAAGGAGCCTTGAAGATGCAAAAGTAGCGGGCCCGCCTAATGAATCAAAGTGTTAGGCCACAGATGAGGTTCTAACACCACTATTACTGCACCACTCTTGGGGATGAGCTCTGTGGCAGGGCGGAGTGTAGGTCGACCCGCTTGAATCTCTATCATCCTACTGGTGGAAGCCGTCTCAAATTGCATCATAGGTCCTGTGAGTGTTGACTAGGCTGCAACACACCAAGTGTACTGTCGGGTTGTAGATAGTGCCGGCATCAGTCGAAGAATCCGAAGCCAAACCTATTGTGCCCTGGGGCAGTCCCACAAACAATGACTTTGAGTCTCCACTGGGTGTCCACAGGCTGCACATGCTACCGAGAAGCCGCTATGTACCAACCGATTCCCAATTGCAGTAGCTCTATGCACAACTAGCCACTGAAACATGGTAACTCTCCTCGGTTGTCTGTCGTCCCACAATGACTCCTAGAACCCTGATAAGAACTCGGGTGTGAGACCCTCCTCCTCCCAGTGTAGTGTTGCAGCAGGGCAAACCTTGCTCCGTGCTTCCGGTATGTGGCGCCCCAAACGAGCGGCGTACTGGAAGAAAGGGGTCCGTGGGTGATCGGCCGAAGAGAAAGGATCTCGCCAAAACCACCCTCCTGGGTCCCACTGCACTTGTACCAAAGGGTGGCTCTCTCAAGCTTACAGTCGTCAATGTCCCGGCTCAAGATCTACCGGGTTTGGATCTATGACACAAGTCCTCCCACAGATGCCCACAACTCGAATCCTCTGATAACAACACTCTGCAACCTGCGGTGCCTCTACTAAGACTCTGTGAAGACGACGCTCTCCTCAAACCTCAAAAAGGTCTTGACTCTACGTAAGCGCTAACTGCAATGAGAACCTCTAATCGTGTGAAAGCTCCCATCCAACTGGGAGCTGCTGTCTCAAGAGGGATATGCCACTCAGTAGGTACAACCTTTGTAATATCCGGACACTGCAAAGCCCTCATGCCTCGTAGCTGGTTGCTCTAAATCTCCTCGGGAAGACCTGACAACCCAGTCTCCAAAAGTGTGGCCTGGACCCTCCGCCACGAGACCCTAAGAAACATGAGGCTTGCTACCAATCAAGTGGCCTCGTTGTGTGCTAACCATGGGGTTGAAAACAAGAGGTTGCCTCAAGCGGGCTTCAGTGCATGTGGGCTGGTGCTGCTTTAGGCCACTCCGTAACTGCTCCCAAGACCAAAGCAGGCTCGCTGTAAAGCGGTCCTCCCAACTCTTGCTCAAGCCAACTCTGCGCATCTCTGTGAAAATCCACCTGAGGGACGGGCTCCAAGGGCCTCCCACATGAGGGACTCGGACACGAATCCGGTGTAGCAACAACTCGTTTTAGGGCTGCTCCCTTGGAAGAAGTTCTCTACAAGCTTTCCAAGGAGGACTTTGCTCTTTCGCGCTGGGTCGATAATCCCCAGCCCTCCGTGAGAACATGGTAAAGTGATTACCTGCCAGGGCACTTTGGCCCTGGCAGGACTAGGTGTCGTGCCCTGACCACAAAAAATTCCTGATCAGCCTCTCGAGCTAGCTAATGTAGGAGCTCAAGAAGATCCAGCACGGCGTGATGTACCACATAGTAGCCAAAAGCACTTGGTTGGCCACTACAACCATGCTAGTGAAAGAGAGTCGTGCTGAGCTCCAATGTAGCAGTTTCCTCTTAATGGAAAGGAGGAGAGGAAGTTGGAACAATCTACTGCTCTGGAGACAGATCCAACCAACCTGAGAGCCAAAGTAATGAACAAAAGTCCTTGAGGGGATCCACTTGAAGCCCACTCTAGGCGAAGAATGGGGCGTAGGAGCACTGCCAACCCACAAAGCCATTGTCTGCCTGCGGTTGATCAGTGCTCCCGATGCACAACAAAACACCTCAAGAGCCTGCTCACACCAGTGCAGATTGGCCTACTGGCCCTCCAAGTATATACCTGAGTTGTCAACAAACTCAGTGTCAAGGAGCTTGTCTCCCATAATAGGAAGCTCGAAACCACGCAAATCAACCTCCTGTGAAGTCAAAATCTGCTCATCACCTCAACATAGAGAGAAAAAGGAAGGGGGCAAGAGGGCAACCCTGTCTAACCGAATGCGTGAGCATGAAGCGTTCCACTCTACTCCCTGCCAAGAGCACCTGACTGTGTGCACATTTGTAGAGAGCTGAAACTCCTCTGATCCAAGCATCCAAAAACTCCATCTTGTGCAGAGTACCCTCCAGGAAATCCTAGTCAACTCTGTCATATGCCTTTTCAAAATTGAGGAGTATCACAGGATCCTCTCCTCGGAGATGTGCTATGGCAGACGCCTCCCAAAAGGTAAAGATGTTGTCAAGGATACTGCGCTCCTTTACAAAACCTGTCTGGGTCTCATGTATAATGCTCTCAAGTAGCGGTTGAATTCTTAAACTCAGATCCTTTGCCAAGATTTTGTAGGTTGAGTTGAGAATGATGATGGGCGTTCATTGCTGAATCTCATCCAAGGAGCCTCCCTCCCTAGGGATAAGGTATATCAGACCCTCACTCATACTATCAGGCATCTCACCAGTGTACATAATGCCTTGGTAAGTGCTACAAAGTTCTGGACCAAGCAGCTCCTACTATTCCAAGAAGAAGCGGGCAGCCACCCAGGGGGAGTGCTCTGAGGGCCTCGTGGAGCTCCTCGAGTTGGAGAGGCACAAACCTGCTCTCTACATGCACCGTGGTGCTCTGACTGTGGCTCATCTAAAAACAACTCATGGTAAAAGTCAGTAGCAACTGCAGGATATTCTCAGGCTCTGTAGCAACTAATCCCATCAGGTCTCCTCAACTGACAAACACAGGTGCGCGCATGGCGAGGACCCACAGCGTCAAAGGACTCACCAATAACTCTGTCGTCCACGTGGGTCCAATGAGATGCCTGACGATGGAAGGCAAACTCATGACGTCGCTCCTCAATGGTGATCAGCTCCTGTCGAGCCTGGTGTATCTGCTCCTCCAACCAAGGAGTATCAGGGTGGCGCTCCTGCATCCATTGTAAGGAATCAATGCCCCAACAGAGACACTTCTCCTCCTCCTTAGCTACAGCCAAGCGAGTTGCAAACTCCTAGAGGAAGAAGCGACTAAGCTTAGAGCGGCCACTCTACTAGCAGGGGTGTTGTGCCCAAACTCTCAGTCCAAAGTGCCACCACCCGCTCTCTGAGCTGTTTATCGAGTAGAATTCTCTTGCGGATGCGCAGCATGGCACTCCCACTCTTTTGTCTGTTTGTCACAGTAAGAATCACAGGCGCATGATCTGAAAAAGTAGTCCCTGCCAAAATGCATACACATCCTCCCATGCCATTGTTGCGGTCACTGGCGTAGACTATCTATCCAAGATAGATTTACTCCCCCTACTCTGCGGTCAGATCAAAAAAAGGATAGGCTGTCTGGGGGTCGCACAAAGCGTGCATGCTGCCAAACATCTGAAATCCTCAAGATCACACATAAGCGCTCCCAAGCTGCCAACTCGACCGTGTGCACGGTAGCATGGCTGCCTTCAATCCTATCTGAGGGGTCCTCCAACATGTTGAAGTGCCCCCCAATACACTAGTGCTCTGCATGAGGCAGACTCTACAATGTGTGACCAAAACTCAGCTCATGCACTCACGTGGTTGGGCGCATAGATGTTCAAGAAGCCCATGGGGCTACTGTGAAGTTGCATAGTAACCCACTAGGCCCTACCTGCCACAATAATACCTCTGTTCACAATGGCCCACTGCCATGAGCAGTTGACCAAAAGGTCTCATAGCGGCCACATAGAATCTGACCACAACACCGAATGCGGCTCTTACAAACATCTTGAAGCATAAGTATATCAATTATATCGCTCACAAGGCATTTATGAAGCTCCTGACGCAAGCAACCCCTCTGACGTTGAAATTGGGGTCCGCCTAAACCCTGCACAGTCCATGAGACCATCCTCATGGAATCAATGCGAAAAGACCAATGCTGCAGTAGTAGCAAACCTCGCTATCTTCGACGCCTCGGTTGGATGGGGAGTAATCCTCATTCGAGCGACTGTGAGATAGGGGTGTCTGGAGTGACTGTCCCACCCAGGTCCAAGCAGAGCGTGCAGTGCGTAGAGCCACATCCTCTACCCAAGAATCCTCATGTACATATACATAGCAAGGGGTACCCTGAGTGTCGGCAAAGAAGTGAACCACCATGTGCCTACATCGAGCTGCATCCGGTGGTGTCACATTGAACTTGGCTAGCGGCCAAAGTGTCTGTATCAAACCTGAACCAAAAGTGGCGTCCTCAAGTAGGGTTGTCCCTCAGGAGCCATTCGGCTCGTAGTGAAAGCACTACCAAGAGAGCGTCGAGCTGCGGATGAGTGTCTAGTGCCTTGTGTCGGAGGAGTGCGGGATGGGTCCGGTGATGAAGCTGAGTGATCAACGGGGGGGAGGGGGGGGGGGGGGAGAGGTGGAGGGTGATGTGGAGGTGGGGCAAAGGAGTCAGTAGACGGAGGGAGGGAGGGGTTGGTGGCGGTGAAGTTGTGGTGGAGAGAGGCTCCTCAGGGTAATCTTGTTGCAAAGGGTCAAAACGGTTTGCTGTGGGAACCCAATGCTACTGGGCTGGAGGAGATTGGCCATCAGGGGGGCGGTGTGGCGAGCCTTGCCTGTTGACAACAGCTATGCACTTGTTGCGAGCCATCAGTTGGCTGGTCGCTGGCCTCTGACGAAGTGCCAGCATGTGTGTCCTCGGTACCTGTCTGTTGTGCATGTTCAGCCTTGAAGGGCTGAGCATATGACGCAGGTCGAGATCTCCTGCTAGGACAGGCCTTCGCTAAGTGGCCCATTTGTCTGTAAATGAAGCATTGGTTTGGGCATCCCGAATACTCCACCAATAAGAGAGTGGCTTGAAGGCGCTCCACCTCTGTTGCAAGGCTGGCTTGCTCTGCTAGCAACAGAACAATTTGGATGGTGGGCTTGGCGGGGTCAGACGAGGAGACTTCATCTGAGTCCCTCTGGGGCAGAGCACGAGCTTCCGCTACTGCAAATGAGGTCGAAAAATGTGTTCCTGCTGGGGCGAAACTCGTCGACGAATTCGAGGAGCCGCCGGTGACACCGAACGAGGAGAGGACTCAACAGGAGGGATCGGATGGGGAAGGGGAGGTATGGGGCGGAGTGTGGGAGAGAAAGACAACGCAGGGGGGTGGGGGTAAGGGTTGCGGGCAGCGCGGGGAATACGAGGTGAGGGCAGCGAGAGGAAGGGGGGAGGGGGCAGTGGCAATGGCGAGGGAAGGAGGTGTATAGGCGAAACATAGCAGCAGTGACCACGGTTCATAAAGAATCAATCTCAGAACATCTTGAACTTGCTCTTTCCATAAAGAGAAGTTGCTACCATCAAACTTATGGATATTGTAAAGCTTTTTGTCTGTTGCATAACCCACGATCATCAAGCATGATACTATGGCAAATTCACAAGTAAATATTGATAGTGTTTTGGCAGTAATGGGGCAATATGTCAACCAAAAAACTGCAGAAGAAAACTCATAAACCAACTTCAAAGCTATGGCAAGAAAAATTGGCTAAAATTGGGCAGAGTTTCGGCACGAAATAGACTATGTCGGCCAAAAAATGCTAACAAAAGATGCACAAACTGAGTCATAATTTTGGTGAAAATTGGGCAGAGTCTCCTTTGTATGGAGAGAAAAATCTAAACCCAATAGAGTCAAATAAATAGCATGTAAACAACATAAAATCACAATCTGGTATCAAGAGGTATAAAGCTAATCAATCTCTGATCGCATAAGGCATGCATACTCAATGCATCAGGGTCGAAAGCCAACTAGGATGTAACAAGCGCTTATAATCACTATCATACATAGCCTATGAGGAGGTCATGTATAATGGGGATCTCCAGTAACGTTTCTCACCAAAACCAAAAGGCTCTTAACATTCGAGAAGTCTCCAACTCAAAGAAAACCTCACACAAGACCCTCCAAAGGCTAAGCAAACTCAAAACTTAAGATGACTGCCATAATTGCCAAAATTGGCACCACACGAGCGTACTTGGTAGTATCTCCAAACTTCGTACATTGAGCGTGAAAAATAGATCATAATCTGCCGACAGCTTCAGGTATGTGCAAACAAGCAATAAGTCAAGCAAAAAGACTTTCAGTCTTCCTGCTCAGCTGAACTCTCCCTCGATCACGCATGAGAGGCTTCAACAATCAGGACTGAGGAGACTCCAATACTGCCAAAACAGTGCACAAATCTGCCAAGAACTGATCAATATGCATAAGAGACGTCAAGAGAGCAAAACTTTGCCGGTGTCCAAGATCTGCCCTATACAAGCACTACAAGACCATATGCAAAATTGTCTTGCAATGGCATCAACACCACGCTATGTCAATACATAAGCCAGTATCCGTAAACTATGCACATATTCTAGCACCATAAGAACAAGACCTTAAAGGCATCAAAAGTTACAGGGAATGGCCATTTTCAGATCTCCCTTCCCCATTCCCATTCCGAATCCCTGTTCCGTGTTTATAATGTGAGTATCTGTACCTTGTGAATGCCATTTCACACCCGCTGCCCTTCCCCGTTCCCCATTCCGATTTCCCGTTCTGGGTAACTATGGCAATAACAAGAGAATTTTTGCTTAGGGTCACAAGACCATAAGCAAAAAAGAGCAGCATCAATCTTGCTATAATTGCAAAAGCGCATGCCACCATACATGGCATCCACAATACCAGCTTCCCAAGTTTTGCAAAAATTTGATGCAAAATCTTGTCATTGGCATCAATCGCAGTGTGTACACAGATTAGTAGCAAGAGCATCCATCGCATATGGGATACTTGATGGTCAAAGCATTGCTCAGAACGACTTCCAAATCAAGCACCTTTTGTGCTTTCAAAATATACCTGATGCCAACACTACACACCCTAGTTGCCCCCTGCTGCCAGTGTTGGATTTATCTAACACTCTGTTTGCCTTTTGTTTTAAAGCCAGTGCTGCCTTATTTTATTGCTAGCATTAAAACAATTTCCCACGGTGCTATGCTGCCTGCAAGTTTCAGTGTAATTACAACCTGCTGCCTAAAAACTCAGCACTGATTTTTTCTCCAACTTTTATGACCTTGGAAATTATCCAGTGCTGTCCCTTACAGCCTGCTACTAAAAACTAACACCGCCTTCTTTCTACATGGTGTAAAAAATGCCAGCGTTGGATTTGTGCTTACTTTCAGAGTCTCAGCATTGCAGGATAAAGGGTTGGAGTCACCCACTGAAGCTGCTTCAATACTCCAATGTACGACTGCTGGTGCTTAACCCGTGTAAAAAACACACTGTATTTATTGGCCTCCTGTGTTAATTGAGTTTTTGAGCTCCTGAGAACCACAGTAAGCATGCATCTCTTGACCGAGCTAAAACAACTCCTGAGCTCCCATCGTTGAACTCGACTGTCTTTGTGCGCTCAGATCGAACATCAAAGGTCTGATAACACTTGAAGTGAGGATCGTGCATGCACCTTGGGTGTGGGGGGGGGGGGGGGGGAGAGAGAGAGAGAGAGAGAGAGAGAGAGAGAGAGAGAGAGAGAGAGAAATGAAATGTTATATTAACGTCTTCAAAAGGCCAAAGTGACCTATGAGACCAGAAAGTTACAATGTGGTGGATCTGATACAAAGTCAGAGTTAGAGTAACAAGATGACAACAATGACAAAAATGAAATGACAAATGTCACAATAAAATACTATGGAATCCTAAATTACTAGGTGTGAACAGCAGTTAGCTGGGATAGCTATTCTGGGATAGCTATATCACAAGAGATCCAGCATCGGTCGTTGGCGGATCTCATCAATCTCCTCCATGGTCAGTAGTCTGACCGGGCATCGTGCATGTCGAGCCAAAGTGATCCGAATCCTCTGATGCAGCCTCTGCCGATGCTGTGTAGTCCTCCGCAGTCGTGGGCGTGTGGATCTTCCCAGCTCAGTCGCTCGGTCGATCAGTGTGCCTCTGGTGTGAGACGACGAGCTTTGCTATGGTAGTAACTCCTCCGGGTGTCTAGTGGTAGCTCTAAAGAAATCTGTGATCTGTCTCTGGGACTGGCTAGCCTCTCCTCTCATCAGGGGAGAGAGAGAGAGAGAGAGAGAGAGAGAGAGAGAGAGAGAGAGAGAGAGATGAAATGAAATGTTATGTTAACGTCTTCAAAAGGCCAAAATGACCTATGAGACCAAACTGTTACAAAATTGTGAATTTGATACCATGTCTGGGTACAAAAAGACTAGAACAAAAATACTACTACTACTACTAGAATCCATCCTCATCAGGGGAGAGAGAGAGAGAGAGAGAGAGAGAGAGAGAGAGAGAGAGAGAGAGAGAGAGAATGAGAGAGAATGAAATGTTTATATTAAACATCTTCAAAAGGCCAAAATGACCTATGAGACCAAACTGATACAATCTTGGTGGATCTAATCCAATGTTTGGGTACAAAAAAAAATAAAAATGAAGTAAAGTGAAGACTAAGATCATCAATGCTCAAGGATGCCCAACATCAGGCGTTGTCTGAGAAAGTATTGCATCGCTGAAGAGCTTTGTCAATGTCAGCCTCTGTAAATAGTCGTACTGGGCGTATCCCATGTCGTGCTAGAATAGTCCTCATCCTCTGATGGAGCCTCCGTCAAGTCGTGGTCGCCCTCGTAGACGTTGGCGTCTAGCTCTCCCGACCTCAATGGCTTTGTCAACTAATATACCCCTGGTATAGGTGGGCTTTGAAGTCTGCTGTGATGCATGCTCATCTGGCTGCCGAGTCTTTGCTCTAAAGAAGTCAGTGATCTCTCTCTGTGAATGTTCCCACTGCTTGATCTCCTCAAGAGACTCTCCTTGTGTTTGCGCATCTCTAGCAACAACAACCCGAGGCATCTTTGATCCTGATATCTCATGACTGTAGCCAACGGTCCAACGCCCTCTCTGAATAGACAATGAAAGCGGCCTCGTATCTCATAGTATACCGGACAATGACAAATGTAATGTAATTCAGTCTTTGGCTCTATATGACACAACTGGCATATCCTGGCCTCTGCTGGTACTCTCCTAAATCTGCCAGTCTCAATCTCTAGCTGATGCTATGATGTGCGCATCTGACCAATAGCACATCACATCCCATAAGATAAAAGAGTGTCCATATAGGCCGGTTTGATCACATATCCATCCTTTGCTAGTTGGAGAAGATGCTCTCTATAGCAAGCCATCTTCGTGCTTAACTTCTGTATCGGCTGTATCCATGTGCTCCTGGTATCAAGCTAAATCAAATCATGATGTATGAGTCTAGTGATCTTTGTCCTAGTGAGAGACAGGGAGGGTGTATCCAAGGAGTACTGGAACGGAGGCAGTGTATCCATGTTGAAACCATGTGATTGAAACCATGATGTCATCTGCTCATACCAGCATGCTGTAGCGTTAGCTGTCGGGACGACTCAAGGGCTAGTCAATCATATCTGTCTCTGCGGAGGTCCCATAAACTATGCATGAAGAATATTGATCTAGTTAGTGCCTCTACCACGAGACGGGGGCAGCTAGCTCGGCTCGAATAATCTCATGTGGCACCAAGGCCTTAGCCAATCATCCGAGAGATCATAGAGACTAAAGGCCACTCCATACATCTCCATCCATTAGTGCTACTAGATCTACCATGGTCCCCAAATTTGAACTCTCTAAAGCATAGCTGAAGCCACTAGAGTGTCAATAAGCCAGAGCTTTGTTCGAGGTTCTTGAAATTGAACCTGCGAACACATCTTCTCCCATCCTCCCAAGGCTGCATAAGCTCTCGTCAATCTAGTCTCCTCAATAAAACACCGGTCCACTGAAGACTACCCCAAGATAGGTGTATGCATCTGTATACACCACCGTCTCTTGGCCATATGTAAATGTGGTGGCTGACCTCCTGACCCACTGTGGTGTGGTGTTAAACACCATAACCTTGCTTTTCCTCATGTTAACAAACAATTCACTATCATGAGAAAATGTGTACAAAGCATCTAAGTGACGTTGCATTCCCTCTGGGGAGTCAGAAATCAACACAATATTATGAGTCTATGGCAATAGTGGGATCCATGTCCCTGCCAATTGTGCTCCTCTATCACCATCCCTCTCAATGTAGTCAACAACCTCATCCATATACATGCCAAATAGTGTAGGAGATAGCGGGCAGCCCTATTTCATCCCGATAGTGGGTTGAGCCAAATCAAAAATCCCCTCTAGAGTGCGTACATGCCCCACTACTGACTTGTATAGAGCCATGATCCCCCAAATCAACTCTGTGGGTACCCCCATCTCCTGCAGTTCATCAATCTAGCTCTGATCTAGCTCTGGGAACTGTATCGAAGACTTTGCGGAAATCCACAAATCAACTATAGAGCCGTCTCCCACGTGATCTTCCCTCCTGAATAATGTCTCTAAGTGTGAGAATATGATCTAGAGTAGAGAAACCCACCTGTTCTTTTTCCCATACACCCTCTCTCTCTTCCCATCACTATTGTTCAAGGATGGATGCGTACAACTGTGCCAATGTGTGTCCAATCATGATAGTGCGGGCTCCATAGGGTCCCTAACGTAAAGATAGGTACGATAGTAGTTAAACTCCAAGTAACAGGTAGGCCCTCGCACATGACACGGTTGAACATTATTGCTGAAAGCTTTGCAAGTTGTTCTCTAGGAGTATAAAATGCTGTGCTACCAGGCCATTGTGATCATATGATCTCCTAGTCCTAATCCTGTCAATGGCCTTCTTTACCATCTCGGCGGTAAAGAAAGCACATGTGTGTGGGCATGGCTCTGGCAGATTTGGAAAAGGTGGCTGCCCCGAGACTGTGTAGAGAGAGGATGCATATTGACCCCATACCTCTGTAGAAGTGATCACTGGTGGGGGAGGATGCCCATGGAAGAGTCGCCATTCCTCGCTTGAATCCTGGCTCAAAAACAGCTCGTATAAATCGTGCTCTAATGGAGCTAGAAACGCCCTCTTCTTTCGTCGCACCAAACACCCGGAAGCAATCCGTAATTGTTTGTGAGTGATAACTCCTAGAAGTACCTCTCTCTGAAGTTGGGCTCTGTTCTCTCTACACTCCTGATCATACCAGCTATTTTGGGGTATGCTCCCGCCCAGGCTTAGCGTGTGGGTATGCCTTTGCTGCTGCATCATGCAGTGTCTCTGTCAATTATAAGTGGGCTCCTCAAGAGGTCTCCCTGGATCCTCTATGCATAAGCGTTTTTAGATACCATCTATGTAGAGAGAATCAGTCTTCGAAGTAAAAGTGTATTGGAATAAGATGGTAAACATGAGGAGGGCATGATCTACTGCTACCCCGATAGGCTTGGGCCCGATTGTAAAGTCTTGAATAAAGGGTATGAAACTGGGCTGAGCGAAAACATAATCCATTGTGCTAACCCCATGTCACTGAGGAAAAAAAGTGAACCCACTCGACGCTGGAAATCTCTAGAGGCCATTCAAGATGGCCAGGCTAGTCCATGTGCAGTCCCCATATTTGTAAGATATTCCTCATATCCAATGTGCTTCTCATCGTCCGAACACCTGGCTAATCCCATATCAGTGACATTCAATTCTTTCAACATTTCCTGTGAGGTATTGTAGAAAGCTGTCTAAGACCTGCCCGTCTTGGCATTAAAGTCTCCCAGAAGAACAACATCTCCATCCCTAGAGAACTCCCATATGTCCTCATCCAATATCATGTAGGGAGGGGTGAGGGTGATTGCCCCTTGGGCGATGCATAATGAGATGTGCTGCCGGCAAAATAGCATATTGCAATGTAGAGTGGCTTCCTTGTCTCCGCTCACTCTGACCCACATATATCTGGCCTGCTCATCTCTCCGAACAATACGAATTAGGGGCTGAAGCTCCTCCCTGAATAGGACTGCCACACCTCTGACCCACGTCCTCTACTCGTTGATCTCACATCTTGCCTACAAGTAGTCTCCCAATGGTATCCCGTCACTCTAGGTAATGTGCCGCCAGAACTTTGATGCGTTTCCGAGTAAAAAATAATGTCTCTTCCCTTGAATCTATTTTCAAATGCGCCTACATCTAGCTTCATTGATCCATTACAATTTCATGCTCCATTTTTAAGGTTGGTCCCATAGGTCTCACACCGTCATGCGGTGCGTTTTTCCAACACCACTACTCTCCCTCCCTCGTAGAAAGCAATTTTCCCTTTCTCCCTCGTTGCCTTGATCTCTGACATCCACACACACACACAGAGAGAGAGAGAGAGAGAAAGAAAGAAAGAAAGAAAGATTTTTAACGTCTATGTCAGGCCGAAATCGGCCTATGAGACAAATCAAATGTACATTGTGTGTATGTCATCCGTCTATCGGAAAGACAAATGAAACAAAATTGATACAAAACTGAGCTGAAAGTAGGTAGTGGAGTATCTGAGGAGGGATGGAGCTCTATCTCTAGGGGTATATGCATGTCTGTATGCTCAAGGTAGTACAATCATGAGAATGCATCAAGCTATCTGGCTCCATCCTGTACTAATGGGGGGGTGTAAGATGTGGTACATGGGTGGGTCTGGTGCCAAGGCTACCCGGATGAAAGCTGTCGGGTCAGCCCTCATCTGAGCCACTCGCTCCTCAGTGGCACGGCGCTCCCGGGCTCGGATCTCCTCGATCTGTCGGTGGTGGGAGCTCGCGCCCCTGTAGCCTGTGACTCGTGGTCGTCGTCTAGCTCGGTTCACCTCCGCCTGTGGGAGTGTCACTCCCCTCTGAGTGTCTGGTGAGGGGGGGGCGGAAATCCTCTGAAAGAAGTCTGTGAGCTGCGACTGTCTCCCCTCTGTCTGTGTAGCTGTGTGTGGCTGTAGTAGTGTGTCCCGATGGCTCTGTATCTCTAGTAAGAAACGTCCGAGCTGTCTCTGATCTCGAGATTCCATGATCTCTCGGAGAGTGGGCTGTCCTCTAAATAGGGCCTCATACCTGCCTCTGATCTCAGTGTATGCTCTGCATCTACATACAAAGTGCTCCTCACTCTCCACCTCCTCTGTGCAGGCTCTGCAGATTCGCTCCCCCCTCGGAACACCAGTATGTCTCCCGATCTCAATCTCTAACCTGTGTGAAGCCACTCTCAGCTGACCAATCGCCACCCGTGAGCTATGTGGCATATATGTGTCCATGTAGCGTGGTCTCTGTATGAACCCCCCAGACAATATGGTGAGAAACTGGTCTCTGTAATCTGACATCCTTGTCCCCAAGCTAGGTGCCTCCCAGACTCTCCTAGTGTGTAGCTGCCACAGATCCTGTCTCAATACCAAGTTCCTCTCACTGCGAGAGAGGTGAACATATGGTGAGTGGGGGTCGTACTGGAATGGTGGTAGGCTCTCCATGTCAAGACCGTGTCCCTCAAACCATGCTCTGACCTGTGAGTACCATGCTCTCTCATGTCCACTCTCTGAGAGCTGTATAGCTGCCTCAAATGCTCTACGGGTAAGTCTGTCAGGAGGTAGCTCTCTCATCCTCTGGATGAAGCAAACTGTCTGGAATAGTGCCTCTACAACCATAGGTGGTGTGGCGAGCTCGGCTCTAATAATGTCGTGTGGCACTGTCTTCTTGCTGCGGAGCAAGCGTGAGATCATATATACCTGTGGTCTCTCAAGTTGTGTCCACTGGTCAGCTGTCAATCCTGGTGCCCATACTGCCGCCGAGTACATCAAGGCCGGGGTGACTAAGGTGTCGAAAAGCCACCCCTTCGTGCGGGGCTCCTGAAAGTGTGCCTGGTGGCACCTCCGCTCTAGCATGGCCAGAGCTGCATATCCTCGGGTGAGCCTGTCAACAGCAGCCTGCCTCATAGTGAAGGGTCCTGGTAGGCTGGTGAATGTGATGCCAAGGTAGACATAGGAGGTGACTACATCAACCTGTCCTCCTGCTGCTGTGAAGGTGGCGGCGCTCCTCACTGCACTGGATGTGTGAAAGATCATAACCTTGGTTTTGCCAAGGTTCACAGTCAACCCCCTGTGTGTGCTGAATTCGTCCAAGGCCTCAAGATGGCGTTGCAGGCCCTCGGGTGACTCTGAAATCAACACAATATCATCAGCATATAACATGATGTGGACCGGAGTACCTGCCAAGTCGCTCCCCTCTCCCCCTGCTCGCAGTATGTAGTCGGAGATCTCGTCGATGTATAGCCCAAAGAGTGTCGGGGAGAGTGGGCATCCTTGCTTAACACCAATGGTGCTAGCAATGGTCTCTGAAAAACCGCCTGGGCAACGAACCCGACCCGTCACCCTCTCATATAGAGCATATATGGCCCAAATCATCTCTGTTGGTACCCCAATGCTGTGAAGGCGCTGGAAGAGTCTCTCGCGTGGGACTGTGTCAAAGGCCTTGCGGAAGTCCACAAAGCAGCAGTAAAGCCTCTTCTTCCGCGCCTTTGCCCCATCAATGAGGCAGCGCAGAACGAAGATGTGGTCAATGGTGGAGAAAGCTCGTCTGAAACCTGCTTGGCCTGGAGCTCGTAAACCCTCGATCTCTGCGTAGCAGCTGAGCTGTGCCTCAAGTAGTGCTCCATATAGCTTGGCCATCGTGTGGCCAATCATGATAGTCCTGTAGTTCCCTGGGTCCAGGGTGTCGCCAGATTTGTGGATAGGCACTATGGTGTGCTGTGTCCACTCCTCTGGGAAGCCCTCCCCTATAGCCCGGTTGAAGACATGTGCAATCAACGGGGCTATAGTGGAGGCCGCATAAATGATGTGCTCACTCTGTAATCCAGTATGGTCAGCTGATCGTCTGTGCTGCATGCGGTGTATGGCCCTCTCTACCATCTCTGCTGTAAAGAAGGAGGAGCACGTGGGGCGAGGCTCGTGTGGTTGTGGAATAGGAGGCTGCCCTGGCACTTCATAAAGTCGCTCTGCATAATCATGCCATCTCTGTGGATCCTCAATAGCTGTAGTCGGACGTGGCTCGCGCAGGGTGCGCCATGCCGTCGCGCTATCCATGCTCATGAATAGGCGGTATAGCTCAAGTTCCTGTGCCTCTTCGAATGCTCGCCGCTTTTGGCGTGTCAGCGTCTTCATATGCCGTCTGGCCTCTCTCTCTGTGATCTCTCCTAAGGCTCGCCGTGCATGGAGGCGTCGGTATAGCTCTCTGCACTCATCATCATACCAGCGGTTCTGAGGCATAGCCCCGGGGGGGGGAGTGCGTCCTGTGTGAGTGGTGTGTGGAAAAGAGCTAATAGCTGAAGTGTGGAGAACGGAAGAGATATGTGATGTGAGAACTGAGAGTGGTGTGGATGGGTGGAGGAGACATAGGCCATGTTCGACCTTGGCCGAGTAAATAGAGGCTAACTCATGTGTGAAATGGATGGTGGTGTGTGGAGTGCGTGTTGTGGAGCTGTGTGTGATGGTATCTCCGGTGATAGAGAAAGAGAGGTATGTGTGGTCGGCTCCGATGGGTATGGGTGGAATGGTGAAGGATGTGATAAGGTGTGTAGCCTCCCTGGGTCCCAGAATATAGTCGACTGTACTCCCCCCTCCTTCTGCAACTCCATGTGGCATACAAGTCAGGCCCCCTGAGGTGGGCCACTGGACCATCCCGTTATAAATAACGAGACGGTGCTGGGAGCCAAGTCGAAGTAGATGTCGTCCATAAGCTGTGACTGGAGCTCTGTCTGCTGTGTCTCTCATAGTAGCCTCCTCATCTAGAGTGTGTAGTGTCTCTGGGTCCTCATGGTCATATGTCTCACACTGCTCACTGCGTGTACGAGCATTGAAGTCTCCCATAAGGAAGACTTCACCCAGTGTGGAGTACTCCATAATCTCCTCCGTGAGGCATGCGTACGGTGACTCCTGCTCAATAGGGGCGAATCTGGAGCCTGTGGGAGCAAAATAGCAAAGGGCAATGTAGACGATCCTGTCTCGTGAGAGCTCGAGGCGAATCCACATGTAGCGGGCCTGTGGGTCCCGGGCAACAATCTGTAGTCTGCTGTGAAGCCCCTGTCTAAAGAGTATGGCCACTCCTCCTGAGCCGCGAGTGGTGTGCTGGCGCATACATCCTCGATGTAGAGACTCCCACTGAAATCCATGTATCCGTGGTAACCCTCTCTCCGGGCTCTCGTGTGTCTCTGTAAGTAGAATGATGTCTCGACCTCTCATCACCTCCTCAAGTCTCTCTGGGTGTGTCCATAAGTCTCCATTGCAATTCCAAACCGTGACATGAATCTCCTCGTGTGTCCCACAGGCCGCGAGTCCCTATGCGATGGTCTTGCCATCAATGATAACCCTACCATCCCGATATACTGCCTTCTTCCCTTCTTTGCGGGCTTGGTGGACTCGAGGCATGCACGCGCGACGGTGATCTTGTTGCATCTTTGTGAGGTCATCATCTAGATAAATCGGTGGGCCGTCGATCCCTCTCAAGATGACCCTCTTTCGGAGGAAGGAAGTTCGAGACTCCTCGGAAGCGAATTGGAGGATGAGAGCTCTTTTCTTTGGATCTTTGCCGGCTCTCCAAACTTTGGAGAAAGGGATCTCTTCTTCCTTGTATCCCACTTTCTTGCATAAAGCTTTCCCATCGCTTTCGGGTGTAGACCCTTCTTCTTCTTTGATGCCGGTCACTCGCACATTGAGACGGCGAGCTTGTCGCATCTTCTCCTCTTCGATGGTTGTGTGTACGATGAGTACTTCATCTTTTTGGGCTTCCTCTCTTGCTACCTTCTTGATGTTCTTTTTGACTACTTCGACCCATCCTTCTTTGGTGGCCTCTAATTTGTCCTCAATGCTTGCGGTGAGGGCTTTGGTGATCTCCTCCTTGAGGGCTTCCTTAGCCTCCCCTTTAATCTCTCCTTCCTCGGGGGTGAGGGATGTGAGGGAAGCATGAAGGAGATCGATTTGTGCCTTCATCTCTTCTTGCTCTTTCCTCCATCTCTCCCTCTCCTTCTCGTTCTCCCGTTCCCTTCTCTCCTTCTCCTCTTTGAGATTTTGGATTTCCGCTCTCATGTCCTCCTTCTCTTCGTTCCATAGCTTGATGAAGTTGGCTTTCTCCTCCTTCCATATTTCTCTCTCCATCCGCCATTCCTTCATGTCCTTCTCCAATTGTGCAAGCCTCTTATTCGTGAGCATGAAGGACGTTGTCTTCTTTGTCGGTGTCGGCGTCTTGATGATGGGGGAAGACATGGTTGGTTTCGTAGCTACCCTCTCTTCATATTGTGAAGAAGAGGGGAAGAGAACACTCAGCTTGTGTGTATGCAGGGGGCAGCGGGCAGGGGATGGGGATGGGGTGTGTGTTTTCACTTGACGTGCAGGGAGCAGCGCAGCGCGCAGGAGGGAGCAGCCCACAGGGGTAGCGTGCAGGGGTGGGGCAGCGCGCAGAGGAGGCAGCGCGCAGGAGGGAGCAGCGCGCAGGGGAGGCAGCGCGCAGGAGAGAGAGAGAGAGAGAGAGAGAGAGAGAGAGAGAGAGAGAGAGAGAGAGAAATGAAATGAAATGAAATGTTATATTAACGTCTTCAAAAGGCCAAAGTGACCTATGAGACCAGAAAGTTACAATGCGGTGTATCTGATACAAAGT
The DNA here is from genome assembly GCF_014529385.1 of Adiantum capillus-veneris. Lineage (NCBI taxonomy): Eukaryota > Viridiplantae > Streptophyta > Polypodiopsida > Polypodiales > Pteridaceae > Adiantum > Adiantum capillus-veneris. The sequence goes on along the minus strand of NC_140950.1, from coordinate 72,654,937 downwards.
CAGATAAACAAGATAAACTAAACTAGGATAACAAAATATAAATACCGCGGAATTCTAAACTAAGCTGATAGGTGTGAAAGGTGAAAGGCGTGAAATGTGTGAACTAAGCAGTACAATGTGTAGACAATATGGGAGGGAAGTAGAGATCCATCTTCATCTGCACTCTGGACGAATGAAAAAGTATGGCTCGAATCCTTTGTTGTAGCCTCCTTCGAAACTGTGTAGCTCCTCTTCTCCATCGGGGTCGTCTAGATCTCCCTAGCTCTAGGAACCTAGGACAAAGTTATGGCTCTTTGATACTTTGGTTGCCTCTACTATGTTATATGGGGTGCAGGTTTGGGGACCTTTTGTAGGCCAGGATGGTTCGAGGCGTATGGAGAAGCCCCTGAAATCTATGATCTCTTGGCTGATTAGAGCCAAGGCTTCCGTACCACATGATATCATTCGAATGGAATTAGCTGCCCCCCCTATGGAGATTGAGGCGCTTACCAGATCAGTCTCCTTTGTACACAGTCTGTGGGATACTACGAGAGACAGATATGCCCGGGTGGCTCTAGAGTCCTCCAGACAATTAGCTCTTAATGGGGATACATCATGCTGGTATGCACAGATGGCATCATGGTTTAAGGCACATAGTTTCACCATGGACAGATTGCCTCCTTTTCGATACTCTCTATAGGCACCCTTGAGGTCTCTGACGCGGGTAGAGATTAATAGACTCATTCGTCAGGATCTGATCCAGCTGGACACGAGGAGGATATGGATAGAGCCGATACAGGAGTTGGGCACAAAGATAACTTTCTATAGAGAGCATCTTCTCGACTTCACGGGGGATGGGTTTGTCATTCGACCTAGCTATATGGACACGCATCTTTCTCATGGTTTGTGTTGTGCCATTGGCCAGATACGCACGTCCTCATATCAACTCGAGATTGAGACTGGCAGATTCAAAGGGACACTAGCAGAAAGCAGGATATGCCGCTTATGCCATCTAGAGCCAAAGACAGAGGTACATTACATATGTCATTGCGCAGTGTACTATGAGATACGAGGCCATTTTCATTGTCTATTCAGAGAAGGCTTTGGGCCTCTATCTTGGGTCATGAGTTATGAGGATCAGAGATGTCTTGGGCTATATCTACTTAAGTTACACAGGCATAGAGAAACTTTACTGAGGAGAGCTGAAGAGAGACAACCCCAGAGACAGATCATAGATTTCTTTACACTAGATATTGTACACCACTCACTACTCTCCCTCCCTTGTAGAAAGCAATTTTCCCTTTCTCCCTCGTTGCCTTGATCTCTGACATCCAAAGAGAGAGAGAGAGAGAGAGAGAGAGAGAGAGAGAGAGAGAGAGAGAGAGAGAGAGAGAGAGAGAGAGAGAGAGAGAGAGAGAGAGAGAGAGAGAGAGAGAGAGAGAGAGAGAGAGAGAGAGAGAGAGAGAGAGAGAGAGAGAGAGAGAGAGAGAGAGAGAGAGAGAGAGAAAAAATATATAATCTACAAAAGGCCAAAATGACGTATGAGACCAACTGATTACAATGAAGAGTCTAGTACCAAGTATGGGTACAAACAAAGAAAACTACAAACTAAACACTGAGATAGGAGTGCTACCGACTCCTATGGGTGGCTGGTAGGCTGAGCAATGGTACTGTTGAGCAATGGTATCATGCCACATAGGTACAAAGTGGGGATAAGTGTCACCATGATATAATATAGTAGTAGTAGAAGCCTACCCTGATCGACACTCAGGGTGCCGTGCTAGAATCCTGTGAATCCTCTGCCGCATTCTCCTCCGGTGTTGCGTGGCTCCCCTCCTCAGTCGCGGTCGTCTCGATCTTCCCAACTCTATAGCTCGGTCAATGAGAGTACCGTTGGTGTGTGTATGGGTGCGAACCGAGCTCTGTGATGGTGGTGTCCCCTTTGCCTCTGTGGTACTCAGACTGAAGAAATCTGAGATGCGTCTCTGGGGCTGTCTCTGTCTATGCCCTCTCAATAGAGAGTCTCTATGTCTCTGTATCTCAAGTAGAAATAATCCAAGACATCTCTGATCCTGATATCTCATGACTCTATCTAACGAGTCAAAACCATCTCTGAATAAACAATGAAAGCGTCCCCGTATCTCATAGTAGACTGTGCAGTGACATATGTAGTGAAACTTTGTCTCTGGCCCTGCATGGCATAACTGACATATCCTACTGTCTGTTGGTATGCCTCTGAATCTACCTGTCTCAATCCCAAGCTGGTGTGAAGATGTGCGAATCAGGCCTATGGCACATTGTAACCCATGAGATAGATGTGTGTCCATGTAGCTGGGCCATGTGAGAAATCTGTCTGTCGTGAGTTGGAGAAGATGCTCTCTATAGAAAGCCCTCTTCGTACCCAACTCCCGTGATGGCTCTATCCATGTCCTCCTGGTATCAAGCTGGATAAGATCCTGCCGAATGTGTCTAGTAATCTCCATCCGTGTAAGAGCCAAGGATGGTGCATCAAGAGAATACTGGAACGGGGGCAGCCTGTCCATGCTGAAACCATGCCTTTGAAACCATGAGCTCATCTGTGCATACCAACATGATGTATCTCCCTGTAATGCCAGCTATCTCGATGACTCAAGAGCAAGTCTAGCATACCTGTCCCTGGTGGTGTCCCATAAGCTGTGTACAAATGATACTGATCTAGTGAGTGTCTCAACCTCCATAGGTGGGGCAGCCAGCTCCGCTCGAATGATGTCATGTGGAATTGAGGCCTTGGCTCTAGTCAGCCTAGAAATCATAGATATCAAGGGCCTCTCCATATTACTCCATCCAGCACTGTCAACAGACGGCCCCCAAACCTGAACGTGGTAGTGCATAAGTGAAGCGACCAAAGTGTCAAAAAGCCAGAGCCTTGTTCGAGGTTCCTGGAACTGAACCTGCGAACAAATCCTCTCTAAACCGCCTAGGGCTGCATAGGCACGAGTCAATCTTAAGTCTGCTGCCACTTTCAATGTGAACCTCGGACCACTAAAGACCACCCCAAGATATGTGTATGCATCAGTGTACTCCATACTGTCTTGACCATATGTGAATGTAGGTGCTGATCTCCTAATCCACTGTCGCGTGGTATTAAATACCATGACCTTGGTTTTACCAAGGTTGACAGACAATCCACTATCCCCTGCAAAACTATGCAATGCGTCCAAATGTCTCTGCATACCCTTTGGTGAGTCTGATATCAACACGATATCGTCAGCATACAATAAAAGAGGAATCCATGTTCCTGCAAGCTGAGCACCTCTATCTCCTCCTCTGTCAATATAATCAGAGACCTCATCAACATACATACCAAATAAAGTAGAGGACAATGGGCATCCCTGTTTCACTCCGATAGTGGAGTGAACTATGTCAGATAGCCCCTCTGATGTGCGTACATGACCCATCATTGAACTGTACAATGCCATATCAGCTCTGTGGGTACCCCCAACTCCATAAGTCGGCGCATCAATCTGGCCGTCGGTACTGTGTCAAAAGCTTTGCGGAAGTCCACAAACCTGCAATATATCCGTCTACCATGTGCTCGACCCTCCTCGATGATAGCTCTGAGTGTAAAGACATGATCCAGTGTGGAGAAACCCCTCCTGAAACCAGCCTGCCCAGGTGCCCGTAAGCCCATAACCTCTGCCCAACTGCTCAGCCTATGCTCAAGGATGGATGCATACAACCGTGCCAATGTGTGTAATACCATAATAGTACGGTAATTCCCCGGCACTGTGGGGTCTACTGTCTTGAAGACAGGTACAATAGTTGATAATCTCCAAGACTGAGGAAATCCCTCACACGTGACACGGTTGAATAACCGTGCAAGCGTCTCTGCCAACAATTCCCCAGCATGTATAATGTGCTCTGCTACCAAACCCTCATGATCCTGTGCCCGTCTGATCTTCATCCTATCAATGGCCTCCTTTACCATCTCAGTGGTAAAGAAGGTGCTCGTATCCGGACATGGCTGTGGTGGATCCGGTAGTGGTGGCTGTCCAGGTACAGTGTATAAAGATGCTGCATATTACCCCCATATCTCTGTAGAAGTAATCACTGGTGGGGGAGACTGCTCATGGAATAGATGCCAAGCCTCTCCTGAATCTCTACTAAGGAAGAGCTGATGTAAATCTTGCTCCATCTGGACCAAGAAAGCTCACTTCTTCCGTCGCACTAGTCGTCGTGTAGCAATACGAAACTGTCTATAGGTGATCACTCCCAATGCAAGCTCCCGCTGTATCTGAGCTCTCCTCTGTCGACACTCCTCATCATACCAGCTGTTTTGAGGCATGTGCCCAGAACGACGTCTCTTACCAGGCTGAGTGTGTGGGTATGCCTCTGTCGCTGCCCCATGTAATGTCACTGTTAGCATAGATGTGATCTCCTCCACTGTGTATATTGGCTCTGATGTGCATAAAAGCCTACGTATCTCCTCTGCATAGACTGAGTCAGTCTCTTGTGTAAAAGTATAGCGTGGATGTCTACCACCCCGTGAGGCCTGAGATGTATTGTACACAAAGGAGACTGATAATGTAAAAAATGCATGATCTACTGCTATCCCAACAGGCTTGGGACCCACTGTAAAATCCTGAATGTGAGAGATAAAGCTCGGATGTGTCAGAACATAGTCTACAGTACTGGACCCATGTCTGTGTGGAAAACAAGTAAAACCTTTAGACGATGGGAAAGTCGGTAAGCCATTCAGTATGGCTAAAGTGTGAGTAGTCGTCATCTCCCTTAGGTATCTCCCATACTCTGTATGCTCTCTATCGTGTGAGCATCTCTCAAGCCCCATCTCCTCTGGCTCTAGCTCTCTGAGCATCTCCTCTAAGGTGTCATAGAAAACTGTCTGTGAACTGCCTGTACGGGCATTGAAATCCCCCAAAAGTATGATGTCTCCATCCCTGGAGAACTCCCAGATACCATCATCAAGTACAGAGTAAGGAGACTGTCCTTTGGGTGAAGCATATACTGAAGTGGTGGGAGGAAAATAGCATATGGCGATGTACAAGAAACGTCCAGTCGAGAGAGAGAGAGAGAGAGAGAGAGAGAGAGAGAGAGAGAGAGAGAGAGAGAGAGAGAGAGAGAGAGAGAGAGAGAGAGAGAGAGAGAGAGAGAGAGAGAGAGAGAGAGAGATGAAATGAAATGTTATATTAACGTCTTCAAAAGGCCAAAAAGACCAAAGAGACCAGGAAGTTACAATGGGGTGTATTTCTGATACCAAGTCAGATTAACAAAATAAATCCAACTAGGGATAACAAGATATAAATCCTGCGGAATCCTAAACTAAGCGGATAGGTGTGAAAGGCGAAAGGCATGAGATGTGTGAACTGAGCTCTACAATGTGTAGACAATTTGGGAGGGAAGTAGAGATCTATCTTCATAGAGATCCATCTTCATCTGCACTCTGGACGACGAAAAAGTATGGCTCGAATCCTTTGCTGTAGCCTCCTTCGAAACTCTGTAGCTCCTCTTCTCCATCGGGGTCGTCTAGATCTCCCTAGCTCCAATGCTCGGTCAATGAGAATGCCAATAGTGCGGGTAGACCTCTCCACTGTTGGTTGCTACTCTGTCTGTTCTTCTGGGTGTACAATATCTAGTGTAAAGAAATCTGTGATTTGTCTCTGGGGTTGTTTCTCTTCAGCTCTCCTCAGTAAAGTTTCTCTATGCCTGTGTACCTCAAATAGATATAGCCCAAGACATCTTTGATCCTCGTATCTCATGACCCTAGATAGAGGCCCAAAACCTTCTCTGAATAGACAATGAAAATGGCCTCGTATCTCATATACATTGTGCAGTGACATATGTAATGTACCTCCGTCTCTGGCTCTAGATGGCATAAGCGGCATATCTTGCTATTTGTTGGTGTCCCTCTGAATCTGCCAGTCTCAATCTCGAGCTGATGAGTGGACGTTCGTATCTGGCCAATGGCACATCGCACACCATGAGAAAGATGCCTGTCCATATAGTTAGGTCTAATCACAAACCCATCCCCCGTGAGGTGGAGAAAATGCTCTCTATAAAAAGCCATCTTTGTGCCCAACTCCTGTATCGTCTCTGTCCATGTCCTCCTCGTGTGCAGCTGGATCAGCTCCTGACGAATGAGTCTATTAATCTCTACCCGCGTCAAAGACCTCAAGGGTGCCTGTAGAGAGTATTGAAAAGGAGGCAACCTGTCCATGGTGAAACCATGTGTCTAAAACCATGATGCCATCTGTGCATACCAGCATGATGTATCCCCATTAAGAGCTTATTGTCTGGAGGACTCTAGAGCCACCCTGACATATTTGTCTCTGGTAGTATCCCACAGACTGTGTACAAAGGAGACTGATCTAGTCAGCCCCTCAATCTCCATAGGGGAAGCAGCTAATTCCGCTCGAATGATACCATGTGGTACGGAAGCCTTGGCTCTAATCAGCCGAGAGATCATGGATACCAGGGGCTTCTCCAGAGTCCATACGCCTCCAACCCTCCTGGCCTACAGAAGGTCCCCAAACCTGCACCCCATATAACATAGTAGAGGCAACCAGAGTATCAAAGAGCCATAACTTTGTCCTAGGTTCCTGGAACTGAAGCTGCGAACACATCCTCTCCGTTCCTCCCAGAGCCGCACCAGCTCTAGTTAGTCTAGTCTCTGCTGCTCTTCTCAAGGAAAATCTCGGCCCAGTAAAGACTACCCCCAGGTAAGTGTATGCATCTGTATACTCCACAATCTCCTGACCATATTTGAAAGTGGGTACTGATCTCCTGACCCATTGCGGTGTGGTGTTAAACACCATAACCTTGGTTTTACCTAGGTTGAGAGAGAGAGAGAGAGAGAGAGAGAGAGAGAGAGAGAGAGAGAGAGAGAGAGAGAACAAAGTTGGTTGGCGGAGCTCTTGCAGCATACGAGTAATCTGCAGCTTCTTATTCTCTATATTATTAGGAAAGAACATAATGGTTAGTATTATGGGTTAGAAGTTGGGCAGCCAGACATGGCGGGCTACGTTGGCCCTTTAACCCACAGGTTTGTGGCCAAAGTCTCGCCAAAGCTAGTGGTACTTTGTTGTTTGAGCACTAAAAAGATCCTTCTATCAGTATTTCAATCTACCCAATGGGTGACATAACCCCTATCATAAGGGAAACTATGAAAAGAAGGAAGACATTCCCAGAATGGAAGGCAAAAGATATACAATGGTTACAACAAAGAATGGGAGGGGGAACAGCCAAGCAGGAGGCATATAGTGCTAATAGAGACCATGCCCCATTGGGAAGAAATCAATAGCCTGCGGATTTCTTTGCAAATCGGCCCCTTGACTATGCAAATACAAGGCAATGTTATCACGAAACTATGCATCTAGCAGCTCCTCTTACCGATTAGGCATACACTATCCTGTGAGCCCTATCTCTTGTGTTGTGAGGTAGCTGCTCAATGCAAAATGAAAAAAAAGAAACAAGGATAGTAAGGTACAAGAAGGCAGCCTTGCCTGATAGTTATGGGCAAAGCATCCTTGAAGCCCAAAAAAGTATCAAACTTGGCACTTTGACCACCATCCTTGAATTCGTTTTTTAACCTTCTTTGCCTCCAAGGCCTCATACATTGTCGGCCGAAGAATGTGGCTTCGTTTCTGTCCAAAAGTAGAGCTAAGAGATAGAGGTCTGTCACCCTACTCTTTTCCATCCTCATATTCATCATTATTCGAAGATTCATTGCACCTTTTGTGCTTGCAGGACTTGGCTCTTTTGTGCTTCCTTCTTCGAGACGGCTTCTGTTCTTTACAATAGTGTCTGGGTCCCACGTCCTTGAAGTGAACGGCATGTCAATGGTGTTTCCTCCTAGAAATGCGCTTTACCTCTAGATCCCTTTTCTCCTAGATTGGAAAAAGTAGCCTTTCTGCCCAAGTAGTTTGAAAAAGACTTGGACTTATCCAAGCTCTTCATGTGTTTGCTCGCTTGGCACTCTATCTTTTGAACTCGTCTTGTTGGTAGTGGATTCTGGTTTTGGCTTTGCTTTGACCTTCGTAGCGACTTCAACTTAGAGTTTGTTACATTTTTCCACTTCAGGTAGACTTAGATCATTGGTTGATTTCATATTTGTTTGGCATAAACAGGATCCTTGGTGAAACCAAGAAATCGATCCATGAAGACTTGCACATTCAACTATCTTCTTTGATCTGCAATAGCGGGACTTAATTCTGAAGTCTGGTCCACCACTAGAACCCTTTTGCAAGTTCCATAGGCTGACCCTCCAACTCGACCTCATTGACCTGCTTTTCTTCATTTTGTTTTTTTTCATCTTGATTGGCTTCTTTGTTAGATTCCTATGCTTTATCCTCTGATTCTCTCTCAAAATCTCTCTTTAGATTTAGTGTCGTTGTCTCATTCTTTGTGAAAACATGGCATGTGTTGCAAAAAGTTGAATCGGATCCCACATAGAAGAAGAATGGGCTGAAATTATTTGTGATACCACTATAACGGGAAAGCTACTTGTGTGGCGGTGAATCCACAACAAACACACACCTTAAGTTGAAAAAAATGTTAACACTAACTTTTGAGATACACATGGAGTGGCGGAGTTCCACACCTTGATTCATCGGCCCCTAAGTGAGGTGCCCTTGAACTTATATTGATATAGTCACAGAAGAAGAGAGAGAGAGGAGAAGAGAAGTTTAAACATCGTAGGAACAATACCAAGAGATTTCAAGTAGCTATCCAACGAGTCTTGAACCCAAGACTTGTACAACTGTTAAGGAGGCACTTTGCAACTATACAACAATGCGCTAACTACTAGAAGTGCTCGGAAAAGAAACATTGCTAAAAATAGGTGTCTTAAAAGCTGGTTCAACCCTAAATTGGCACCTCCAAAAGCTTATACGCTCGAAAAGTCAATGCTTACCATAACTGAGGCCAAAAAGCGCCATGTCACGTCCATACATGCTACGACGTTGTCATGTGCACATGGCTCTATGTGCCTTATGGACACGCTTCATCAACTTTCACAGCCAATTTTGTACATATCTCTAGATAGTAGTGTCTAGAATCCGAGGAGGATTAGTACTGGCAATTTTGTGAGCCTGCTTGCGGGACGTGCATGTCTGGACGAGTCCATTAGATTAGGTTTCCCAGTTTTGGAACCCTCTTGCATAATGGTTTGTACATGCGTTTTAAGAGATGCTATTACACTTCGGTGGGCATCTGACACGACCTACATGTAGGTCTAGGTTAGAGGAACGTGTGGGTCCAATCCGTTCGTCAAATGGGTCAGTTATTGCTTGAAAACTCCCATGTGTGCATATTTGCACATTTTCTTGACCTCGCAGTTAAAAATCTACTATAAAAGAAGCAGATCAGCTAACGTTTTTTATTAGATCATGCAAGGCCAAAGATCAGCCCAGTGTGTTACATTTGCAGCCCCAACCATTTTTGCAGATCAGCCCTTGGCATTTTGGCCCTGCATCGCGAGCCCATCCGCGCCAGATCAGCCCTGCAGCCCGGACCTCCGACAACCCATTGAGCCTCTTCTCGGCCATTCCCTCGCTGCATCAAGTGCTCCCATTTCTGTCCATCATTGGCTCCATCCTCATTTGCATTTTCAGCCTTGCTTTACACGTCGGATTTTCTGTTTTTTTGCACCCAGATTTCAGCCCTTCATTCCTCTCACATCGGGAGCGCAAATTAGCCCCACTGCTACCTCTTGGTGGCCATCAGCAACCTCTCATCGAGATAGATCCAAAGGTGCACCAAATCTGCCCCGGAGGTGCTTCATTTTGAAGAGTTACCGTGGCAACATTCCCCATTCGAGTTAGTAGAGTTTGCATTTAGGTATTTCATGTGTGTACATTCTATTTACGCAATCAAAAGCAAACACCACAGCGGCAACTGTGTGGGGGGCCCTTGAGAGGGTTGGTTGGGACTCATCCGGTGTCGTGTCCACTCTCTCTCTCTCTCTCTCTCTCTCTCTCTCTCTCTCTCTCTCTCTATCTATCTATCTATCTATCTAAAAGGAAACATCATTCGTGCTAAGTAGCACACATTCAAGAAGGAAGGAAGTAAAGATTTGTGGAAGTGGTCCCCAAAGAGTTGGTCTAACGGTAAGGCTTTGGCCTCTCAACCTACGGGTTGTGGGTTCAAAGCCCCTGTTGGGTCACACTCTAGAGGGACACCTTGTGCTCACCTGGTGTTCACGTTGCTAGGGCTCTTGCCTTTGGACACTCGAGTGCATCCTCCTCCTGGGGTGGGTCACCCGAGGAGGAGGTTCCTAGTTGGTTGCTACGAGCTCTCTCCGTCGTTCCCAGCATGTGGTGCATCAATTAGGTGGCCATGGTGATGCCTACGCGTGGCTCTTGTCCGATGGTACGCGGCCCTTGCCCGACCATCTAACATGGCTAATATTTGGAAGGGATAAGCATCTCCCCATGTGGGCCCTATGGTGTGTCGAAAAAAAAAGATTTGTGGAAGTGTAAAGTCTAGATCTTGTCACCATCTCAATTCCACGGCGCATGACATTGGTTTCAGAGCTTTGAAGATTTTGCACTAATCTGCTAATCCCCAAAAAGTGTATTTCTCTCTTGTGTTTGAGGTTGGGTTTTGCAGTGTTCCAAGACTCCTCCCACTCTTGGAACAGTAGGCTTGCCATTGCGCGTGGGACCGTGCGCCTTGAGGGTCATAAAATAGCAACCAATTGTATACCGGGTGTTGCATGTGGGGTGCGCGGATGAGGGGGTAGATAGATGTCTTGAAGATAATTATGTGACCTTCCTTAAGCACAAGAGAGGAATCCTTGCACGATCAATACTTGTAGCAGTATGGAGACCTCTCACAATTCAAAAGGCTAGCAAGATCCTTCTTTGGATCCTCCAAGTAGGTGCCCCCTACCCCTCCATCCTTGCACCCAATTCCATGGATTCCATGATGTAGATGATGATGCGGCAAGAAGAGACACGCCAAGAAGAGCGTGTGGAAGAGGAGGAGGCACGATGACAAGAGCATGTGGAATTGGCAGAGCGAGAGGAACGTCAATTGGCGGCCGAAGCTGAGGCTCGTGGACGGGAGGTAGAGGCAGAGGTTAGAGGGTTGGAGAGGGGAGCAATGCATGATCTCATCACCTCTCTTGCAATTCAATCCGGTTTCTCCTCATCGCAGTTGGATTATGAAAAGCTTGTGAAGACCATCGCGGAGGCGATCAATGCTATATGAACCATCAATGAACCAATTTCTGAGAAGATTACGTTCAGTAAGTATGACGGTAAGATGGATGCGATTGTCATCTATTCTTGTTTGCATAATTTACTTGTTATTTCAATGTTGTTCGCAAGTCTGATAGTAACAAAGTTCTCTTGGCTTCCATGCATCTCACGGGTGATGCCATCACCTGGAAGGATGAGTGGATGGAGAAGGACGCCCACAAGGCGGCCCATGCCGAGTCTCTTCTTGTTCCCCATCTTGAGCTTAGTTGGGAGGAATTTGAGGAGGATCTAGAGACAAGTTTCTTGCCTTCATAGTACCTGAAGCAATTGAACGAGGATTTTCGGGCTCTGTCTGAACAAGGTAAATGTGTAATGTTGTATGCTAACCATGTGTCCCAATTAGGTGGGCAATCGAGGAAATTGGATGAGGAAAGGTTAGAGGCTTTTCTCTTTGGATTGGACCATTCGATCAAGTTTGACGTGGAAGCCGATGATCCAAAGACATTTTAAGAGGCGATACGCTTGGCTCAACTTCAAGAAATGAAGCACAACAAGGGTAAGCTCAAGATGGTCTACGGTAATGGTAACTCTTTTTCTTATGACTCCTCGGAAGACGAGGACAAGAATTTTGATGTGAATTGTAACAATAAAAAGAAATCTTTAAAATCTTCGTCTCAATTTAATTCTCTCTCTACATCTCAACCTAAGAGTGACAAAGATAAGGATAAGGGTAAAGAAAATTCTGATAAACGTAAACTCACACCTCATGAGAAAGTTGCTCAAGGAATCGTAGGTGGTCAATCAAGTAGAGAAGAACAGGCATTGTATGCAAAGGAACGTAGGTGTTGTCTTTGTCACACAGTAGGTCACATGAAAAAGGATTGTCCTAAAAAAGAATCTAAAAATGAACCCACTACTACCTCAACTTCTGACTCTATCCCTCAAGTGAATGCTATGAGTGTGGTAGAGCAAGAAGCTAAGCAGGAGGGGACATTTTATGATGAGGAACTCATAAAATGCTATGGACATATTAAAGGTCAAGAAGTCATTTTGTTATTTAAATCTCGTAGCACACAAGACATCATTAGTAAGGTCATGATGACATGTGTCCGTCTCCCATCTACTCCTATTCCCACCTCCCAGTGATGGGATTCTCGGAGGGCATGAATTCTTCTCTCTCGCATGTCACAATGTAGATCTTGACATTCAACAAGTTCGGTTTACTTGTCTTTTTGTGGTTGCTAAATTAGGTGGATGTGATGTCATCTTGGGCATTAAGTGGTTTTGCAGGTTCAAGCCACGCATTGATTGGGATACCTCCTCTTTTCACATCAAGGAATACGAGGATTAGTTTGGCAATTTTGTGAGCTTGCTTGCACGACTTGCATGTCTGGATGAGTCCATTAGATTAGATTTTCCAGTTTTGGAACCGTCTTGTATAAGTGGTTTGTTCATGTATTTTAACAGATGTTATTACACTTCAGCGGGCATCTGACATGACGTGCATGTTGGTCTAGGTTAGAGGAATGTGTCGTTCTAGTCCGTTCATCAAATGGGTCAAGAAACATTGAGTTATCGCGTGAAAACTCCCATGTGCGCAGAAATGTACATTTTTCCGACCTGGCATAATTTTCACGTGGCACTTTAAAAATCCACTATAAAAGAAGCAAAGCAACTAGCGTTTTCCATCAGATCAGTCAGCGCCAGAGATCAGCCCATCGTTGTTTCAAAGATCAAAATGGATCCAGGCATCCCATCTAGTCCTCTCATCTCTCATGTCCACACTAGCAGGAAACTACGCAGTGGAATACTGGACTCGGTCATTCGGGTCAATGCAACATCAACCAATTTGGGTATTCCTGACAGGTATAATGAACTTTTTCTCAATGTCAATTCCATGCTTATCCAGGATCATCATTTCACTACACACCATCCCTATCGACCTATGTACATTGTGTCTGACCAATTCCATGATGTAGAACACATAGGTAAAATTTTCTCTCTTTTCCATAACCCAAATAAAGAGAAGCCAGAACCATGCGAGTTCTTGTTTAGGAGGCTCCGCCCTCCCAAGGTAAGGTCTTTTTGGTTACTAGCTCTCTTTGTTCGTAAAAATTTGAACTAATTTCATTATTGTGCGGATTTCAGGGCACTTAGGACAATGATGGCAAAATTCCGGAAGCCAATACCTCGGATTGTTGCTCCTTTGGAGCGTTTACGGGAGGCACAAAGAGTTTCCAAAGTGGACCTGAAGAGTTGCAGCCACAAGAGTGGACTTGCAAGGAGCAATCCAAAAGAAGAACCACCGGACATCATTAGCTATCAGGCTGAAGCGTATCGATTGTTTCAATTATACTTCTTGAAGTTCAAGGATCGAGGGACACATGAAGTTGCTTGGATGGACGAGGAATTTTTCATCAACTATCCAGATTTGCTAGCCTCATGCACGGAGGCCATGCAACTCGGTACCTGTACCTCACCTTAAGCAAGAGAATTGAAATGGTGACAAGATCTAGACTTTACACTTCCACAAATCTTTACTTCTTTCCTTGCTTGAATGTGTGCTACTTAGCCTAATGATCGTTCCAGAGAGAGAGAGAGAGAGAGAGAGAGAGAGAGAGAGAGAGAGAGAGAGAAGAAATGAAATGAGAGATTATATTAAACGTCTTCAAAAGGCCAAAATGACCTATGAGACCAAACTGAAACAATCTTGGTGGATCTAATACAATGTTTGGGTACAAGCTAAAATGAACATCAATGTTCGAGGATGCCCGACATCGGGCGTGTTCGAGCATGTACGACATCAATTGCTAAAGAGCATCGTCAATGTCTGCCTCTGTACATAGTCATACTAGACATCTCCCATGTTGTGCTAGAATAGTCCCAATCATTCGATGGAGCCTCCGTCGATGACGTGGTGGCCCTCGTAGACGTGGTCGTCTAGCTCTCCCAATCTCAATGGCTCTTTTGGTATTGGTGGACTCTAAAGTCTTTTGTGAAGCTTGCTCATCTGATTGCCAAGTCTCTGCTCTGGTATAGGTGAAGTCTGTTGTGAGGGTTTCTCATCTGACTGCTGAGTCTTTGCTCTAAAGAAGTCAATGATCTCCCTTTGTGAATGTCTCCCATTGTCTAATCTTCTCAAGGGACTCTCCCTGTGTCTATGTAGCTCTAGCAAAAACAACCCGAGGCATTTCTAATAGTATACCCGACAATGAAATATGTGATGTAACTCTGTCTCTAGCTCTATATGACACAACTGACAAATCTTGGTCTCTGCCGGTACTCTCCGATGGGGTCCCAACCAACCCTCTCAAGGGCCCCCCACACCGTTGTTGATGTGGTATTTGCTTTTGATTGTGCAAATGGAACGTATACACATGCAATACCTCAATGCATACTCTATTGACTCGAATGGGGAATATCGCCCCGGTAACTCTTCAAAATGAAGCACCTCTAGGGCTGATTTGATGCACCTTTGAATCCCTCTTGATGAGGGGTTGGCAGTTGTTGATGGGCACCAAGGGGTCGATCTATGGCTGATTTGCGCTACCAATGTGAGAGGAATGAAGGGCTGAAAGCTGGGTGCAAAAATGTAGCAAATCTGGCGCGTAAAGCAGGGCTGAAAATGCAGATGATGATGGAGCCAATGATGGGCAGCAATGGGAGCACTTGATTTGGCGAGGGAATGGCTGAGAAGAGGCTCAATGGGCTGCCAAAGGTCCGGGTTGCAACGGAGAAATTAGCGTTAGCGAACCGGAGGCTTTCCAGCGAGGAAGATGGGCGGGAAGCTGAAAACGCTGGCTGCAGGGCTGATCCGGCACGGATGGGCTCTCAATGCACGGCCAGAACGCCAAGCGCTAATTTGCAAAAACGCTAGGACTGCAAATGCAAAACGTTGGGCTGATCTTTGGCACTGGCTGATTTGATGGAAAACACTAGCTGATGTGCTTCTTTTCAAATGGATTTTTAAGTGCCATGTCGGGAAAATTGTGCCAGGTTGGGAAAATTTGCAAATATGTGCACATGGGCGTTTTCAGGTGGTAATTCACTATTTTGTGACCCATTTAACAAACAGACTGGACCGACACGTTTCTCTAACCTTGACCTACATGTAGGTCATGTGAGATCCCCCTCCGAAGTGTAACAACATTTGTCAAAACACGTGTATAAACCATTTATGCAAGAGGGTTTCAAAACTGGAAAATTTAATCTAATGGACTCATCCGGACATGCAAGTGGTGTAAGCAAACTCGCAAAATTGCCGGTAGTAATCCTCCTAGGATTCTAGACACTCCTATCTAGAGATATGTATAGAATTGGCTCTAGAAGTCGATGAAGCATGTCCATGTGGCACATAGACCCATGTGCAGAGAGACGTTGTTGGGCAAAAGATAAAGTGGGACACCTCTATAACTATATAGCCCAAGAGCGTTCAAACTTCAACCTCAGCACCAAAAAGTATACCAAACCAACTCTTAGTAAGCCCCAACCAAAAGACCTATGCTCCCTTGGGAATTTACAAGCACACCCCCACCCAAAGGACCATAGCACATAGGAGCAAAACCTTGTCAAAGCACAGATTTACAGCACACGGCGACCAATGCATACAAAGATAAGGGCCTCCCATTTCACAATTGAACATCATAAACCCACAACTTCAACATCAATTCCACAATTCATAGATACATGCCCTCCCAATCTGTCTACACACAATTTGCCACTATGCTTCCATAGCCATAACCCTGCAGAGAACTAGTCGTAAATCTGAAGAGCACAACTCCAACTGGGGCACTTTAAAGCTTGGAAGAAAGCTTAAAAAATGATTAGTGAGAAAGCTAAAGATGACCAAAATCGAATCTACACGCCGCCACATGTAAAATTGACACGAACAGAGAGCTGTCCTGATACAACTACACGTAGAGAAGGCAAGGCGAGGGCAAAAACTGCATCAAAAACCATCAAAGAGACACAATGAGCTAAAACCTGCAAATTTCTGAAATTTGGCTGGACTTTTGTAAGTTTTAACATGAGTTTTAGTTATATACAAGTCTCACTTCAAAAAACTCACTAACGGGCACATACAGTTACCCGACAGCTGGCGCTATGCTAGTGACTTGCCTTGCATGTACATGTGCTTGCTTGAGCAAGCTAAAAATCCCACCAAAACAAACCCCATATACACTTTTTACATCATGCGTCATGTCCATATGTACAATTTTTACAAAAAACGGGGTGTTGAAAATGCGCACAACATGGTTTGCCAAACCCCCAATCTGCTAGATCATTCATGATCAGCAGCACAAAAGAGATATTGTAAACCGCATGAGGGAGTCTTCATTTCATCTTCATTATTAGCCACATTATCAGAAAATTCCTCAAAAGAAGGCTCATCCTCGAGTACAGTCATCAACCTTGCAATATACTTCTTCAATCTATAGCCATATACACGTGCTTTATGTGAGGTACCATCCAAGTCAGCAAGTTGATATGTGCCATTTGGAAACCTGTTTAAGACCAAGAAAGGACCTTGCCACTTGATTTGAAACTTCTTTTGAAAAGTGCTATCAAACTTATTATTGTAACGAAGCACCATGTCACCCTTTTTGATGTCTTTGTCCTTCACCTTCTCATTTGCCTTTGCTTGATTGTTCTTCAATACCTGTTCATAATGCTCAAAAGCTAGCAATCTGTCCAATTGTACACATTGCAAATATAGAAGCCTCTCTTTGAGTGCATCATTAGACTCTTCTTCAAGCTTTAGCATCAGATTCAAAGCTGGTATCTCCACCTCAATAGGAAGTAAAGCCTCTTTGTCAAAACTAGATGGAAGGGAGAGAAACCAATACTTGATTTGATGGCAGTCTTGTAAGCCCATAGAGCACAAGGTAGCTCTAAAGCCCAAGTCTTCACATTATTTTTTGTCATCTCCTTATGAGTTCTCCATTAGACCTTTCATTCATTCCATTGCATTGGGGATAATATGTAGTAGTAAACCTACGATGCACATGAAGCTTCTCACATAGATAATCCATCAGCTCTCCCCTAAAACTTAGACCCTTGTCAGAAAGTAACTCTAATGGCATGCCAAATTTGTAGCATATATCTTCATATATAAATTGGGAAACATCTTTGCTTGTGATTTTCTTAACAGCTTTGGCTTCGGCTCACTTGGATAGATAGTCAACAACAATAAGTATGTAACATTTACCTCTAGCTGTCATGGGGAGAGGACCTATTGCATCAATACTCCACTTCTCAAACACATTATAAGACACACTGGTGCTTCTAATTTCTGATTTGAGAACCCTATTTTCCATGCTTTGACACCCTTTACAAGACTTGGACCAATGATGAACATCACGTTGAATGCTTGGCCACACATACCCTTCCTGCAAGACTTTATGCAAAGTGATCTTTGAAGTAAAGTGACAACCACAAGAACCTTGATGATTCTCCTTTATAATTTTGTAAATTTTCTCTTTCCAAGGCACCTTTCTCATCACAAGATCAGCCCCTTTCATATATAAGGAATCACCGAGCAACATATCCTTTGGCACGATGAAGGAAGGCATACTTCTTTGATTTCTCCAACTCTGATGGAAGCATACCTGTTTGTAGAAACTCTTCCTCTCTCTCCAAAGCTTCCCTTCCCAAATAAAGAGGAGAATCAGTCCTTATCACATACAATTGGCCAATTAAAGCTTGTGCTGCACCATGTGCTTCTTCATTTTGAGACTTGTCCACATGCCTTAAACTCCAAACTTCAAAACGCTTAAATAAATTCTTCACTTGAGAACATATATTTTTCAGCTTTGGATTCTTACTTTGCCACATCCCAAGTACTTGCTTAACCACCAAAAGAGCATCACCTCTTACCCTCACATGATGGATGCCAAGCTCAAGGCAAAGGTTGAGCCCTTTCTTCAAAGTAGCATACTCAGCTTCATTGTTGCTTTGTGCCATAAGCTTCAAACTCCTTTTAGCTACCAAAGCACCTTGAGGATCATAAATTACAACACCTCCTGAAGCTTCACAATGCGGTTTCCTGTAAGAGCCATAAAAAAACAACAGATAGGCATTGTTTATGTCAAGAGCTTCCATGTGCTACTTCTTCATCGTGTCCTCCTTGATAAGAAGAGGGCTTTTCTTATAAGTAAGCAAGTCAGCCAATGTAGCCCTTGTACTCTCCTCAACAAGAAAAGAGGATTGGAATTCTTGTAGCTCCATAATCCACCTTATGAGCCTCTTTGATAAAGTAGCGCTATTCACCAATTGAGGTAAAAGAGTGTAGCTAGTGAGAAATGTGAATGATTTGAGGAGAAGGTAGTGCTTAAACCTTGTACATGCATAAATCACACTCATCATGATGAGCTTCTCCTCAGTATAGCCTCTAGCTTCACCTTGCTAGCACAATCAAGGTTGCATCCGTACGTACGTACTGATCCGTACAGTACGGTACAGCCGTACGGTATGGTTCCGTGCGTATGGATAGGTAGTGTACGCGTTTTTTTTATTTTATTTTATTTTTATTTATTTTTTTATAGGGCATCTTGCCATTGGACAATGGACTAAAGTTTATTGTATCATATAGTGTATTCCCATTTTTCTGTCTTTTTGATGGTAGAGTTAAGTACGAATAACATTTGAAGCAGATAAATCTTTTTGCGGATAACATTTGAAGCAAAAAGACGGATAACATTTTTCTGTCTTTTTCTAAGAGTTAAGTACAGATAACATTTGGAGCAGTATCTAATGGACATTGAAGCAGTATCTAATGGATGTTTGAAGTAGTATCTATGTCTAGACTCTATGTAGTTCCAAGTATGTATAGGTTGAAAAAGGCTAAAGTCACTATTCTTTTTGTTGTTACAAATGTTATGTATTGGTCACGTACCTTAAAGGCCGATCCGTACAGAAGTACGTACCTTACGTACTAATTACGTATTGTACACTCCGTACCTTTCCACCTTGAGCACAATAGATAGGCTTCATGTAGTGGGAATTGTTACCTCATTGAAGAATCATAGCTTCAATAGCATCCTTACCTTCTGATGGATTCACATAAAACTCCTTATTCCAATTAGGAGCTTACATAGCAGGAAGAGAACCAAGAACCTCTTTGATACATTGAAAAACTTCTTTACATTCATTTGTCCATCATAGAGGATCCAACTTTGCTACTTCCTGTAGAGGATAAAGAAGTTGAGACGACAAAAAAATGAACCTTGACGTATACATATACTTCACCTTTTGAATGAAAGTAACAAGTTATTGTGTATCCTTAGGTAATGGGAAATGACACGTCTTTGGGTTAAATTGAGCTCCACTTTCATCATATTGCTTCAATGCCATCCCAAGCTTTGCACAATGATCCTTTCTAGAGCTATAAACATAAAATTAATCAATAAGATCCTTCACAAACTTGCCAAGAAAGGGAGAGAACACCTTATTGACGCGCTTTTGGTACCACGCACAACCATTCATAAGGCAAAAAAGAAGCACACAATAACAAAAGCATCCTCATGGTGTGATAAATGTGGTCTTTTTTTGATCTTCTAAAGCCAAGGTGAGTTGAAAATATCCAGAGAATCCATCACATACACTATACCTCTCATGCCCTACAATAGAATCAAGTATGTCGTCTATGAAAGGAAGAGGGTATGGTTCTCTCTTCATAGCTGCGTTTAGAGGCTTAAAATCAACACATATCCGCCACTTTCCATCTCCTTGGGTGTGACAACAACATGGCTCACCCATTCTGTAGTACTCACATGACATATGAAACCTGCTTTGAGAAGCTTGTCTACCTCTTCCATTAAAGCATTAAGTTGTACCTGTCCCATTCTCCTTAGCTTTTGGTATACAGGCTGAGCTCCTTCCTTGGTTGGAGTGTGGATTTTCTCTTCTTAAAGCCTCTAATTTCCTCATAAGAAGTGATGAATAAATTGGGAAATTGTTGTATCATATGTAGGTACTCACCCTTCTCATGACTAGTCAAGTCGGGAGACAACATACCTTGTATTAGCTCCTGTTTGACATTAGGTTGAACTTTGGGTTGCATCAGCTCTTCAATTTACTCATAAGGACTGGAGATATCCTCATTCTCCATAAGGCAAAGAAATCTTTGTTTCTCGTTATGCTCTTCTTCAAGAAACGAGGAAACATCTAGGTCATTATCGCTGCTATCTTCCACCTTACTTCCATCATCCCCATTGTCTTCTTCTTCACTTGAGTACTCTTCTTCATCATTTTGGTCATCAAAATCAGCATCCAAAGATTGCTTACTAGCCATGTCAAGCCTCTTTTTATCACCCCTTCTATTGTAGAGAGTGATGGTACCTGTCCCCAATCCTGTACAGCTTTGGTTGCCTCTAACCATTGTCTTCCAAGGATGAGAGGGAAAGCACCAATACCCATGGGCATAACATGACATCCCAAGCACTTCACTCTTGATTGGTTGGCAAGCTTTATGCAAAAACCTGAATTCTTTACCATGTTGAGTCCCAACTTTGATACGAAAGCTTGAGTAATAACACATACCTGTGTCCCTCTATCAATATAAGCCTCTCCAATGCACTTCCTCTTATGCCATGCATCCATAGTAGGGCATATATCAGGTAGTTTATTCAAAGACAAGACTCTCATAGACCCCTTGCAAGCTCCTTCTTCATGGGGTTGACTACATACTTCCATTGCCTCTTTGACTTAGGACACATCTCCATGAATTGCCCAAAGGTAACATCAGCCTTTGTACTCACCAAATCAGCCCTTAAACTATAATTTGGTTGCCCTTCTCCCAAAGGAAAGTTGGATGCTTGGGTTTTCTCTTCTTCTTCTCTTTACCTATACCTGTTTCCCTTTTTTATGGCTGAGACTTGCATCACTCATGACACGATCTCTTGTAACCCTCTTACCTACAAGTATGACTATAGCTCCTGAATCATCCTTGTTCTTATCCAAACAGATTATGCTTACCACCTTTGTTTTGCTCTTCTCTTCAGCTGTCAAATTGCTTGGCCCTGCTTCCCCTTTAATCTCAATACCATAACCTTGAGCTCGAGAAGGAATTTGTGAAGGAAGAGGAAACATATCACTACCCATTCTCTTTGGCTTGTCACATTGAGGGCTTTTATGATTCCATTCACCACAATTATAACATTGAAACATATCCCCTCTTCCAGCCATGCCTCTTCCTCTACCACTTGTGAACCCCTCATTGCTTCCATAGCCACGTCCATATCTATAGCTTTGACCTCTTCCACCTCCCATCATATGCACACTAAGGTTCATCATAAGAACTACAACCTCTTGCATCTCCTTGCGAAAAGCATTCACATCATGAGAAGCTTGTTGATCATAAGTTGGCTCCCTGATGAGGATCCTTGGTTTCTCTACAACTTTCACTTCAACGTTTGACTCGACATTAATTCTAAGTTGATGAAGACACTCTGCTTTCCACTCTTTATCCTTTGTAATTTCAAGTGCCTCCTCAAAGGCCCTTGGCTGCTTAAGCTCCACTTTCAATCACAGACTACTCCTCAAGCTTGCAAGAAACCTATCCTTCTTCAACATGGCTTGAGGAATTTCAGCCCCCAAAGATGTACACCACTTTTGTCCATAACGCATTGAATGCCTTCACAAATTCTTCTATGATCTGGCCTTCACCGAGCCTTGAATAGACTGCCATAACTTTTGTGGGTCTTCCACCTACTGAAAGTGTGTAAGAAAAGCATGTCTTACCATTTCATAAGTCATAACTTGAGGGGATTGGGCTGATTGTAGCTCCTTTTCGTAGCCTTCCAACCATTCTCTAGCATCCCCTTCTAATAGAAGTAGAAGATTCGCAGCACCAACGTTGGTCCTACTTGTCAGCAAGAAGGCAAGTAAACTCCATTCGCTCAATGAAGCCTTTGGCACTTTCATTTGATTTCCCACTATACTCCGGAAAACTAAATGCCATGTCTTTCAAAACCTATATTTTGAAGGTAGCTTGAAGTGATTCCTCGGTGGCGGGCACCAAAACACTGTTGGGCAAAAGATAAAGTGGGTCACCTCTATAGCTATATAGTCCAAGAGCGTTCAAACTTCAACCTCAACACCAAAAAGTATACCAAACCAACTCTTAGTAAACCCCAACCAAAAGGCCTATGCTCCCTTGGGAATTTACAAGCACACTCCCACCCAAAGGACCATAGCACATAGGAGCAAAACCTTGTCAAATCACGCATTTACAACACAAGCCAACCAATGCATATGAAGACAAGGGTCTCCCATTTCACAATTGAACATCACAACCCACAACTTCAACATCAATTTCACAATTCATAGATACATGCCCTTCCAAACTGTCTGCACACAATTTGCCACTAGATTGCCATAGCCATAACCCTGCAGAGAACTAGTCGTAACCTGAAGAGCACAACTCCAATTGGGGCACTTTAAAACTTGGAAGAAAGCTTGAAAAATGACTGGCGAGAAAGTTGAAGATGACCAAAATTGAATCTACACGCCGCTACATGCAAAATTGACGCGAACAGAGAGATGTCCCGATACGGCTATGTGTAGAGAAGGCGAGGTGAGGGCAAAAACTGCATCAGAGACCAAAAGGCTTGTGTCAACCAAAGAGTCAAATGATTGTTTAATTCAAGCAAAGTCTTTGGGAGTCATAGGGTATTGAGATTGACAGTATTCTGCCTAGGGACTTTTATGAGAAGAATGACTTCAACATTTTGGCTCAGGGAATCACTAGTGCAATAATGATGATTTTAGTGCATTGGAGAGAACTTTACTGAGGGTAGTGCGGCTATAGATGCGATGACTAGGTTGATCTAGTGCATGGAGCGTAACATTTGAAGTCCAGTGCGGACCAAGATGAGAAAATGAATGTAGGATGTTATCTGAAATCTTGTGTGGATTAAGATGTGATGTGAACGTCCAGTGTGAACTATGTGGTGATGCATGCTCGGTGGTGGGAATGCCTCATGTGCACTTTTATGTGGATGGTGATGAGCATGTTTGCATGTAAGATTTGGCAGGTGTAATCTAGGGTGATTATTTGTCTTTTACCTGGGAAGGAGGGGATTTATGATGTAGCATTGTTCTCACCGTACCAAAAGAGCTGAGAGTAGAGCCAGATAGATTGCACACTGATGCCGTGGCAACAACCATATCGGTCCACCATAAAACCTACCACAGAATATGGAGCAAAGCATGGAGTGTACGGGTCAGTTGACATGGCAGTTTCATGTAATGATGGCGTGGCAATTTCTCCATACGAGATTTTCTTGCAGATCCCCTGCATGGTATCATTGGCCTGTGTTGTTTTTGGGCCAAGTTGTAAAGTTTAGACGGTTTTGTGAGCTTTTGGGCCCCTAGGGCCTAGAAATCAAAGGCCAGGGTGCCAGTTGTAAATGTGGATTATTTGAATGGTCTCACTTGACCAATGTAACACGCTTGATCAATAATAAAGAACTACCACTAGGGGTGCTGACTTGGGGGCAAGTGCTTCTGAGAAGGGAACTTCGCCCCTCTGTGTCTTTAGTACAATGAGCTAGAGAATATCACTATTAATAGAAGCTGTGGGTATAGCTTGCATAGAATAAAATGTGGAATTTCTTTTTGTTTGGGGGCTCATTATTACTGCCATTTATGTACATATGGGCTCTATCGCTTAATAGGAAGGTAGCTTCCGCATAATTTCTCTGCTAATGGAATTATACTGCGCATTAATAGTAAGGAGAGGAGTGACCCGAGTTGGCATGACGGAGACTTGAGACATTGGTGGGCTCTAGCCTTTCATTGTACAGCAGCAGAGGGAAATGTGATCACAATTTTGTAGACATGGGAGATTTTTTTAAGCATAAAAAGGTCTCAATCAATAGGCCACCTTTTTATGGTATCACAAAAATGATTGTTCATTTTTAATAACAGAAAGTAACCCTATCAAAACCAGACAATCAAAAGTGAAAACCAGTCACTGATACATGGTTTGATTGCGAAGGCAACCAAGATATTATCTTAAATTAACTGGATGCTCACATACGTCTTGATCCAACTGTAAAATTATTATGTTTTGCGGCATGAACACAATCAGGCGCTAAATGCGACTTTCCCATGCCCTTAATCTCTGTCAAGGTCAATGTGAATCTTCTTTTGTTGTATGTATGTGTGTCTCTGTATTGTAAGTTTCCTGTAAGAGTTTTACCCATTCTTAAATCTCATCAATTCAGATCTGTATGATCTTATGAAGGTACACATTATTTTTATCACTTAATCTTTTGTAATATCTTTGTTTTTTTCGTTTTAAATTACACATTTTCTGTGCTTTATTGTTGTTTACAGACTGTATTGGCTCTGCTTTTAATGCTAAAGGAGCCATGCAATGCCCAAATTGCCGTCAAGTGGAGGGAGGACAATGGTTGTTTTCAAGTGGCTGTTATCTGCAACCACAGCTACTACGAAACTCTACTTCAGATGAGGATTATACTTATTCTGGGATGCTTTTCGACTTGCTTCACTATGACGTACCTGTAAGGATCTCTTGCAAAAAACTTGAAATGCTCAAATTATGTAAATTCATAAAAGAATTTGTGTTTGACAGGGCAGCTAACTTGACAACAGGACTTACAGCTTGTACGCTATATTAACAGTCATGCCATTGAGATTTCAAGGGTACACCTGTGTGTTGATGACAATCATGTTTGCTCTCCCTCCGTATCTCAACATTTGAATCGAGGACCTGAGTGTAAATTTGGCCTCGGCGGTACTGGCTATTAGCTGATATCCAATTTGTAGGGGATTTTATGGCATCCGCTGATCCGCTGAACCCTCATCCTCTAGTGGTATCTGCAGTTCATTTATTCCTGTCCTTAGGCGAGGACAATACCATGCACACCCAAAAACACACAGCTCAACTGATCCAAGATTCCTAAAAGGAGACAGCCTGCCGATGCAAATCACCTTTTTTAAGAGATCACATAGCTAGATTATGAAACAACAATGGAGAATTTATAGAGTGTAGCTGCATTGTGTTTGCTGTCCGCAAGGAACACAGAGAGTCTCTGACTAGACCTTTCTCTTGATTTACATAGTATAATGATGAAGTAGAAAGTTAAGGAGTCACTTACAATGGAGGTTGCTATAAGGATGATTACATATAACCAGTTTGCAACCTCGTTTGATGAACTTGTATGCTTGAAGAAGGGAGCATTTCAAGCCCTCCTTGAGGAGGAGTTATGCCAGTTAGTTCAGAGTGTGCACTTTAAAGTTGACAAGCCCAGTGAAGGATAGAGTCTAGCTGCCCACTGGTGTGCAAAGCCTGTTTGTGCTACTGTGGTGCTGCTTGCTGCCCCACTATTGGCCTCCATTAACTACTGCTTGCAGCCTGCTTCAACCACTCTTCTGCCCCTGCTTGCATTAGCTGCAGAGCCAGCCGTTTTCTTCACTGCACACAGGAGTACTCACACGGACGTACTCACATTGTGTCGCACATTCTTGCAAGGCCCAGGGTTGAGAGGATAGAGGGTTAGTGATAGGATAGACTCTAGAGTGTTAGGGAACTCGAGCCTGCATCTTGGCCAGAAGATCCTTCAAGACTCGACACCGGTAAGGGGACTGTGGACAATGAGTTTCCCTAAGAAGGCCCAACTCTGATAACAAGGTTCTATGAGCCTAAGACCACCTTGCGAGGTGGGTAGTGCGATGACCGACTAGGCAACCTCAGCGCATGTAGGCTGTCCATACCTGGCAAACCATAGAAAGTTCCTGATAAGCCACCGAGTCTGGTCTTTTCGGGAACTCAAAAAGATCCAACAGGAAGAGATGGGGGACATCATTACCAAGAGCACCTAGTTGGGAACCACAATCCTCTCCGCCAGGGAGGGTGGAGTTGAACTCCAATGTGGAAGCCTTCTTTGAATATTTAGGAGGGGGGCAATGTCTGCTCTGTTGTCAAGTCCATGCCGACGTGGCAGCCCAGGTATTGCACTAGCCCCTGTGCCTTGTCTCTCTCTCCCACAACCCGCCCCACTCCACATTGCCTCCCCCTTCCCATCCCATACTTCGTACTGCTTCCTCTCCTTGTCGGGAGTCAATGGCGGCTCCTCAGATTCATCGGCGAATTTTACCCCTCAAGAACATTTTTTCGCCCTCATTTGCTGTAGCAGACACAGATGGAATCTCATGCTCCACCTCAGAGGGACTCAAATGAATTCCCCTTGTCCGACCCCACCGAGCTTACCATCCGCTTGCTCGCCAGTAGAGCAAGCAAGCCTTGCAACAGGGGTGGAGCGCCTTCAAGCCACCTATGTTATCTGCAAGATCATTGGTAGTCGACCTAGCAGAGGCAAGGTGCGCGACCTCCTTCAGGCCCTTCTCCCAGCAGAGGTGGGAAAGATCATCGACATACAGCTTCTCGTGCGAGAGTACTACCAAATCGAGTTTGAGACTCCCGAGATGGCTGCCAAGGTCATTTGATGAGCCCGTTGGCCATCTGAGCGGTCGGGTGTCATTTCTGACAGTGGTGCCATGGTTTCAACCCAGCTTCAAATGTTCTTGCCGAGGAAGCAGATCTGCCCATCTCGGTTTGCTTCTCCGGCCTGAGAAGAGAGTACCTCCCGCTTCTCTGTGGGATTGGTTCCAAGATTGGGACAGTCTTGGAGATCCCGCACACGACAGCTTTAGTTGCTGCCAAGGTTGCAGTATTCCCAGACTACACGTATTGGTTCAAGACACTCACACCCTCCCAAAGGTAGTCCTTATACCTAGGGTGAGTGGTGGGTGGCTACACCAGAGGTGGAGTATTCGGGACTCCCGAACGAGTGCTTCATTTGTAGACACATGGGCCACTTAGCACAGGCCTGTCCTTGCAGGAGATCTCAACCCATGTCACATGCTCAGCCCCCCAAGGTTGAACATGCATAGCCAACAGGTACCCACGACACACAAGCTGGCACTTCATCAAAGGACAACGACCAGCCAGCTACTAGCTGGCAGCAAGTGCATGGCCAGTGTCAACAGTGAAGGGCTTGCCACACCGCCCCCCCCGGTGGCGGACCTCCTGCAGCCCAAGAGCATTGGGTTCCGAGAGGGAACCGTTTTGACCCTTTGCGGTAGGATTCCCCTGAGGAGCCTCCTCCACCTCAACTTCACCGTTGCTCGGACCCCTCCCCTCCCCTCCCTCTGCCTACTGACTCCTTTGCCCCACCTCCGCTTCCACTTCCCCCTCCCCCTTCTCCCCCCCCCTACCTCCCGCTCCCCCCCTTTCCCCGGGCTCGGAGCTTCATCAAGGACTCATCCTGCACTCCTGTGACATAGGGGATTGGACACTCATCCGCAGCTCGACGCTCTCTTGGTATTGCTTTCGCTACGAGCCGAATGGCTCAAGAGGGACAACCCTACTTGAGGACGCCACTTTTGGTTCACTCCTTTTGCGTCAGTCCCCCATGGATTGACGAGTTTTGACATTGGCCGACGGTGGGATTTCTGTTCGGTTAGATGGAGTTACCCTCTTGCCCCCTTCCTTTTTCTCTTCTATGTGAAGTGATGAGCAGATTTTTGACTTCATAGGAGGTTGGTTTGCATGGTTTAGAGCTTCCTAGTAGGGAAGACATGTTGTTGGACGCTAAGTTTGCTGACGACTCAGGCATATACTTGGAGGGTGAGGAGGCCAATTTGCATAGGTGTCAGCAGGCTGTTGAGGTGTTTTGTTGTGCATTGAGAGCACTGATCAACTGGAGAAAGACAGTGGCTTTCTAGGTTGGCAGTGTTGCTATGCCCGATTGGTCCCTAGGAGAGGGCTTCAGGTGGATCCTCCCAAGGACTTTTGTATGTTACTTGGGCTAGTAGGTTGGTTTTGATTTGTCCCCAGAGCAACAGATTGCTCCTCCCCACCTTTCCATTAGGAGGAAACTTCTACATTGGAGCTTGTCACGGCTCTCTTTGGCTGGTAGGGTTGTAGTGGCCAACCTTGTGATTTTGGCTACTATGTGGTACATCACGTCTTGCTGGATCTTCTCGAGCTCCTGCATTAGCCAGCTGGAAAGGCTGATCAGGAACTTTTTGTGGCCAAGGCGTGACACCCAGTGGGTCCGGGCCAAAGTGTCCTGGCAGGTCATCACTTTACCATGTTCTCAGGGAAGGTTGAGGATTATCGACCAGCAGGACAGAGCAGAGCCCTCTTTGGGAAGCTGTGGTCAGAGGACTTTTTCTAGGGGAGGCGCCCTAGAAGGAGTTGTTGCAACACTAGATTCGTGCCTGAGTCCCTCACACGGCTGCCCTTGGAGCCTATCCATCAGGTGGATTTAGAGATGCGCAG
This sequence comes from Adiantum capillus-veneris, assembly GCF_014529385.1. Taxonomy (NCBI): domain Eukaryota; kingdom Viridiplantae; phylum Streptophyta; class Polypodiopsida; order Polypodiales; family Pteridaceae; genus Adiantum; species Adiantum capillus-veneris. The sequence continues at coordinate 72,626,446 of NC_140950.1, read as the reverse complement.
AGTTCTCCTGAGCAGGAGTTGGGAGGACCCCTTTGCTACGAGCCTGCTTAGGTCCTGGGAGCAGTTGCGTAGTGGCATGGAGCAGCACCAGCCGACATGCATGGAGGAGCGCTTGAGGCAGCCTCTTGTTTGGCCCCATGGTCAGCACACATCAAGGCCACTTGGTCGGTAGTAGGCCTTATGCTTCTTGGGGTCCCATGGCAGAGGGTCCAGCCCGCACTTTTGGAGACTGGCTACAGTTTTCAGGCCTTCCCGAGGAGGTTCAGAGCATCCACCTGCTAGGCATGTGGGGGGTGCAGAGCATGTGTCAGGATATTATAGAGGCTATACCTGCTGAATGGCCTACCTCTCTTGAGACAGCAGTTTCCAACTTTCCAGTAGGATGGGGGCTTTCACGCGATTGGAGGTCTTATTTACAAAAATGTATGGTTGCATATTATTTACATAATCCTATAAAGCCTCCATTTTTTTGCTGAAGAGAGGCCTTGGATATTGAAGGTACCACACTTCATTGGAGCAAAGAGGATGGTATAGCCTCATGCACTGGTTCTTGTGGACCAGTAAGCATGATTAGCATTTTCCTTTGTGTCTACATTCCAAACTCCTTTTTTCCAGTACATCAGCCCAGAGCCTAGTAAGTGGATTAGTATCCTTTGGGGTGGATGCTTGCCAGGAGAAGTTGTTGCAGCATTCCAGTTCCTTGATTGCATCGGGCTTTGTCTTAGTATAATGGTCTTTTTTGGTTGCCGCCATCCATCTTTTTGTACGACTAAATTCTCTTTACTCTTATCTTTTGATTTTGAAGTACAGGCAGCTTCTTGTTGCTGAGTAGAAATACTTGCTCTTTTTGTGACTTGGGTGCATTTGTCTCTATACATGGACATGATTGCTTCAGTATGCATCTCGGAAACAACATCCACATGTGGAATAGCATTTGCAGGAGGTTTATGCATGACGGTAGGACATCTGATGTGAAATGAACAAACTTATGACAAGTTAAACAAGCACCACCCAGGTTGAGCGAATATGATCTAACTTGTCATCGAGAGTGTCCACGACATATCGATCATCTAAAGATAATGTAAACATTCTTGCTAGCACTTCAACCTGTAAGCATTTTCGTTCGACTGATTGATCCCTTCGAGAGTATCCAGTTACCGAAGAAGGAGATGACATTGCAAACTATGAAGCCCACACAAAAAAAAATCGTAAATCTTTTTTGATTAATTTACAGGTGGGAAACCTCAAAGTGAGGAAAACCCATCAGAAAGATCTGATACAAACGGAAGAACACAGAAGTGTTCCGTAATGTGAAGGCTCTAAAAGCAAACATAGGAGAGCTGTAGGATGTCTAGGGATATGTCCCCAATATCAAGGGCAAAATGTAAGGATTTCCTAAGCAAAATCTTGGACAAAGGAAAGGGATCCGCATCATGCTGATGGAACATGCGAAAATTGCGTTGGCTCCACAAAGACCATAAAGACCAAAATCTGACCCATGTGAGGAAGACTACAAATCATTGAAGGGAAGTTGGAGGATGCCAAAAGCCCAGAATCGTTTATGGAAAACTGCCGAGGGAAAGCGGAGGCGCATACAGGCTGATATGTTAAGGAAGGCCCTGGTGAAGTGACAATCCCAAAGCAAACGTCTACCAATTTCATCACAGGCTGAATATCTGAAACAACAAGAAGAACTGATGTGACGCGTACTAAGGAGAGTTCCAACAGGGACTCAAGTAGCGCCATAGAAATAGACGTTCGTTTATAGGCAAATGGCTCTTCCAAATTGCATTAAGAGCCATTCTCCACCATTGATCAGATTTATGCAAAGACCATAGCACATTATAATGGTCAGCCAGCCAAGACTCACACACGAGAGAAGCAGAAATGTTGCAGGCAGAAATCGCAACAAAGGTGTCCCATAAATTCCACTGGATGTATGGCATCCATTGGCCAGTGGCGGAATGGGTAGGAAAATAGCCAGCATATGCTCAAGTTTGTAATGCTTTACGAATGGAAATACATATTTAGGAGGCTCCCCAAAGCAATTCACAAGATGAAATTGTGCTATGCTTCAAGGATCTAGGCAGCAGGTTTGTCTAAAGAAAGCCTTGAGAATCTACTCAGCCAAGAGACTTCCTACGATAGAAGGTCTTAAGTATTACCTGGTTGCAGATGGCAAGCCATGTTTTGTCTAGTAGAAAGTCTGCTAAGCTGCCAGAGGTTTCTCACAAGTCTTGTCTCTTGGATATATTAGAACTATTGTTTACTATATTGTCATACATGTCCCTCCCACAGTCTTGTCTAGAGAAAGCCTTGAGAATCTACTTAGGCAAGAGACTTCTTACGATACAATGTCTTAAGGATTGCCTGGTTGCAGATGGAAAGCCATGTTTTGTCTAGTAGAAAGTCTGCTTAAGCTGCCAGAGGTTTCTCACAAGTCTTGTCTCTTGGATATATTAGAACTATTGTTTACTATATTGTCATACATGTCCCTCCCACAATCTTGTCTATTGCATTCCTTATGCTCATTGTTTATATAAGCTCCTTTGATCATCCACCCATTGGTGGGAAGATTTTGATGTTTAGGGGTTGTCTCACCCCCTCCTGTGAGGCTTTTATATTATCTTCTCTTTCTTTCTAATTTAAATTTTTCACTTTTTCTCAAAGCTTTTTTTTTGGGTTCTCGGTTCAACCTCTAAATTAAGCTCAAGAATTATCAAGCAAAATGACATTAGTGATACTAGCATCGGAGAAATTTTTAGATGACTCTCTAAGCTTTGGTCATTTCATTTATGCAATGAACTTTCTTAGAATCTGCGTTATTCCTTTTCTTTATGTACGTCGTTTAAGGAGCACATCTTACCAAAAAACAACACAATGCTAGGCTCAAAGGGATGACGCAAGAAAGGTTCTATGATAGTTAGGGATGGACTATAATTTTAGTCATGCTTGCCCTAATGATTGCATTTTTTTTAGAAGGGAGTACATAAACATGGAGATATATCCAAAGTGTGGAGCATATTGATATTTAAAAGATCTCCAAGGACAAAAATGCCGTAGAGCTACTAAAACATTTTTTGCCTATGCCTTGCACCAAGTACTTTTTTCAATGCAAAGCAATGGAAACTCTAGCGTTAGCATGATTGCATGATGAGAACCAATGTAAAAATTGCATGAAAGTACCTTTTTCAATGCAAAGCAATGGCAACTCTAGCGTGAGCATGATGGCATGATGAGAATCAATGTACAATTTGCATGCTAGGGAATCCTGTGGATAGTATGTTGTGGAATCATATTGATGACATGTGGATAAATTTTACACAATATCCATAGAATTTGTTGCTCAGTTTAGCCATGGATGGTGTTAACCAATTCAGGCAATGTTCCACATCCTACAGTGTATGAATGATTGTCATTCTTACTTACAATATTCCATTGTGGCTAGAAACAAAGAAGGGACACTTACAATTTTGCTTGTTGTACTGGGTCGGTATAAAGTGTAGAATATGGATGTATATATTCATCCTTTCCTTGAAGAGCTACAACTTCAATGGACATGCATAGAAGTTGTGGGCATGAGCCAACATGCAACTCAGTGCAACACCCTCATTAGAGACATTCTAATGGGAACAATGCATGACTATTTTGGCTATGAAGAATGCTCTGTATATTGCCAACATACCCTAAACTCTATCCAAACGATGTTCGCAACAATGACAAGTAGAAATGAACATATGTCATCATGATGGACATGCATAGAAGTTGTGGGCATGAGCCAACATGCAACTCGGTGCAACACCCTCATTAGAGGCATTCTAATAGGAACATTGCATGACTATTTTGGCTATGAAGAATGCTCCGTATATTGCCAATATACCCTAAACTCTATTTAAATGATGTTCGCAACAAGGGCAAGTAGAACTGAACATATGCCATCATGATACTTTGGACAATACGGAGCCGAACATGTAATGGCCATGTGGAGAGTTTGCAATATTGCAATTTGACATTCACGCATTGCATAACCCAATCCACTTGCTAAGTATTGGTTACCTTTCCAACCAATGGGATATCCCAAGTGTCTAACAATCACATGTGGATCAAGAATATCTCCGGGCCACAAAAGATGATGCCAGTCACGTGCATTAAGAGGCAAGATTGGATTTTTGGAAATTGACCTTAAGGCTTGTTGCAAGCCCAAACGTATCCAATACTTGCATAATCTCTCGCATGTCATCTTGGTTATTGCGAGGCATGAACAACAAGTCATCAACATAGCCCGTCCAATAAAGTCATTTCCAGAGGGTAATGGCATTCTATGAAGATGAGCAAGCGAAGTCAGGGGATCCAAATGCAACAAGGGGTGAGTGGCAATGGCATACAATAAGGCACTAAGGGGGCAATCTTGCCTAACCGAGCATCCAAGTGGCCAATTGTCAGTCAGCTCACCATCAAGAAGGCTAGAAGACGTACTATGAGCATACAAGGAATATACAACATTGGCTAATTGGGGCCGAATCCAAGGGCCCACATTGTGTTGCCAATGAAATTGATGGGAATGGGATCGTGCTAGCTAAGGTGGATGAAAGAGAAACATAGCGCAAGTGTGTGAGTGTGTGTAAGCAAGATTATCACTCAAGTGAATTAGGTTCCAAGATAGATTAGCTTGGACTCATAAACACAATCTTGAGTATTGACTTAGCTTATCACAAGCTCACCATAGACAAGCATGTAGTGCAAACTTGAACTGTGTTGTTTATTCATGAAAGTGAGCTTTAAGTTGCTCTATAGCTTGACTCCATTACATGGGAGATAATTCCTCCTCGGAACTCTTTCACTTAGACTCTAGGACAAAACCCACACTTTACAATCCTCCCCTTGGGATTTGGACTAAGACAAAATACTCAAGATGCAATATCCACACAAGATGATAAGTTGTTATCCACACTGGATTGTAAAATCCACATAGGAAAATAAAAGTCCTCCCCTACAAGTAGAGAGGCTACATCTTCAAAGTATGTTGTCATAGAAGACAAGGTTGTTCTCACCTTCGTCTTCTACCATGTGAGTTGATCCTTTGATAGGTCTCTTCCCTTCGTAGCTTCTGCTATTGCTTCTACTATTGCTGCTTTCACCACTGCTATTGTCTCCATTTGAGTAGCATCGAGACGGAGGATGTCCCTTCTTACCGCATTTGTTGCAAGGTTTGTTTGTGTAGCAATCTTTTGCTACGTGTCCCATTCTTCCACATTCATAACACTTTCTTCCAATGTCGATGGTGAATATCTTCCCCTTGAGAATGTCGTGACAAAAGCCCCTCATGATGATGTTAATGAGTCTTTTTGCTTTCTTTCTTCTGTTTGAATTGAGCTTATGATATCTTGGAAAGGTGGAGCCGGTTCTTTTTCTTCAAGAATCGTGACTAGATGGTCATAAGAAGGTGGAAGTGCACTTAAAAGCACAGTCACTTTGTCATCTTATGGTACTTCGCATTGGATGTAAGTGAGCTGCGTGACAATGCTCTTAACCCTATTTACTAGGCTAGCAATGTCCTCCCATCCAACTATAGTGATCTTATAAAGTTGTCTTTTGAGACTAACCTTACTTCTTTTAGCACTGGCTCCAAAATTACTTTCTAGGACATGCCAAGCTTCATGTGCATGCTTAATTCGTCTATGAAATGTACGTAGTTGTCGTGCAAGAAAGTGATGATAATTCTTAATGCTTGTTCGTCCTTGGCCAAATTTTGTGCACTTGCTATGAGTGTAAATGCCCTAGTGTGCACTCCATCGGTGTCGGCTTGTTGTTCTAAGGCAGTGCTGATAATAGACCACAAACATTTTTTCATGAGGTATCCTCTTAACTTTGTTTGCCAGGTGTGAAACCCCTCTCTATTGAATTTTTCTATTCCCTTCTCCCCCATTTGTGCTAATAGAGGGTTCTTAGCTTAGGAGACTCTCCTAGCCAGTGTCTACCTCTTTACACAGGCACAAGTATCCGAGAATTGAAGTTTATTTATTATGCTTGGATGAATTTATTTTATTGCAAGTTGAGAGAGAGAGAGAGAGAGAGAGAGAGAGAGAGAGAGAGAGAGAATTCCTTTAGTAAAGCTCTACTCCTTTTGTGAAGCTCCTCTTCACCGTTGGTGAAGCCCTCTTCATGTTGGAGCTTGATCTCTGATGATAAAGCTTTTGGTAATTAGGTATGCTCTCTCTTTGAAGCCTTGTTGGATCTGATGTGCTTTTAGTTCGAAAATTGAAGCCTTAAAATGTTGAAGTTTTGCTTGCTTAAAGCTTCTTTGAATACTTGTAAGAAAGCCCCGCTCTTTGGTGCCTACATGGTTTGACACTACCCCTATGGAGGGCTTAATTAATTATATGCTAGCCTTGAGCTCTCTACAGGCGGGAATAGTCTCTTATGGCTCGGAGCCTTTGGAGATTAAGGGCAGCTCGGGCAGTTGCGGGCAGATCGGGCAGGCGGAGCAACAAGGCAGCATCCCGTGGCAGGCGGGGCAACAGGGCGGCATCCTCGGGTAGGCGCGGGCAGGCAGGCAGGTTGCGGCCGGATGGGGACCACCGGATGAGCACCGAACGCGGTGAGTTTGGCGTTGTTAATTGCCTTGCTGAAATTTGCCAGTGGGAGTCCGGGCGGTGGGGAATGAGTTCCTCCTTAGAAAACAAAGGTCAACACCCTATAAATAGGGTTCTTTCCCACGGTTTCAGTAAAAAGGTTTGAGCATTTAATGCATGAAATTCTACACACGCACACCCCTAAACACACTTCCCTGCTGCAGAACACAAAGAAATAGTAGCCACAAACTCTCAAAAAAATTCAAAACTAATTAAGCAATTATTCTCACATGAGATACCCAATTGGAGCATGGGAGGATGCATCGTGAAGCTCATGACACTGGATACGGATGCACATAAGTGAGGAAGCAAGATAGTGCCGTACTTGGGAGTAATGGAACACACAAAATGGTGCAAAAAGAGAAAACTATTGAGGGAAACACACCTAATAATGAAGCGTAATGCTAATTAACCTCATATTTAGCCAAGAGAGTAGTGGCCCAAGGGAATCAAACCCAAGAACATGCTCACACTAACTAATTGATGCTAATTAGTCACAAGGTATACAATGGGAAGAGAAGAAGAGAAATACCAAGGATCCTAATGATGATTAGGAGATGCCAATTGAACTAACACACAAATGCATAGTAAATTATAAAAAAACAAGCTGGCATACCATAAAGCTCTGATACCACTTGATGGGAATGGGATTGTGCTAGCTAGGGTGGATGAAAGAGACACATAGTGCAAGTGTGTGAGTGTGTGTAAGCAAGATTATCACTCAAGTGAATTAGGTTCCAAGATAGATTAGCTTGGACTCCAAAACACAATCTTGAGTATGGACTTAGCTTAGTACAGGCTCACCATAGACAAGCATGTAGTGCAAACTTGAACTGTGTTGTTTATTCATGAAAGTGAGCTTTAAGTAGCTCTACAGCTTGACTCCATTACATGTAGGATAGTTCCCCCTCTTCCCTCCTTCACTTAGACTCTAGGACAAAACCCACACTTTGCAAAAATCCCACTATACTGTATCAAAGGTCTTTTCAATGTCTACATGCATCACAAGTAGATCTTGTAGGGTATTGGCGTATTCCATTCCAATTAAGACATTAGCCAAACTGTCACGTGCACATCTAACCCTATGTGCATGTGGACAAGCTAACTCCTATTTCTAGGGTTTAGGACAGCCTAGGAAGTGTTCTGGCACCCTTGTGAGCCCGTACGTTGGACCTGCATGCCTAGGTACTCTAGAGTAGTTGCATACCCTTTGATTTCACATAAGCATAGCCAATGTCTGCTAGGTGTAGGCACTAGGAAGTGTTTCCATACATTTGCATTAGTACCGAGCCTAGGTATTTACCTGTATACGAAGCACCTCTTATAAGTAAGTTTATTAACTCATTAATAAGTGACATTTTAAGAATGGAAAATTACCAAAATACCCCTCTAATTTGTGGAAATTCCCAAAATACCCCTCAAATTTCAAAAATTCCCAAAGTACCCCCATAATTTGTCGTAAATTCCATAAATGCCCTTCCAATTTTCCAAAATTCCCAAAATACCCCTGGTTGTGAGAGTAAATTTCTTGAAAAACAAAAAAACTTGTAGCTTTTCATAAGAAGAGTGATTGTCTACCATACAGGATGCTAAAACTAAATTTTGAGCTGGTTATGTAGGCTTTGGAGATGAATTCCTTCATTATTTTTAGACATAATTGCCTTTTTTTTGGGAGGTAATTTGCAAAAAATTACATGCTAAGCACTCAAAAACCGATCTCAATTGTCAAACCAGAATAAAGATTAGAAAATCTTGAAGATCCAACAAAAATAGATACAAGGGTATTTTGGGAATTTTTGAAATTTGAGGGGTATATTGGGAATTTCCACAAATTAGAGGGGTATTTTGGTAATTTTCCCTTCTAAGAAATTGGGTGGATTTTTATTGGCATTGCTTGACCCAGCTTTAATTTCATATATAAGTGATTATAGGGGTCATTTCTCAAGATAAGTCAGTACCCTTAGTACAAGCACCAAGTACCCGTAGTGCCTCAGCATCTCTGGCGTATTTGCACCATATCAGGCCATTAGCACCAGCATTTTCATTTTTCAGCCATAACTTCACCGCACCATCGTAGATGCAGCTATCAGTACTAGCATTTTCAGATTTCAGCCCAAGACAGCAGATCAGCCAGCGTTTAAAATTCAGCGAGCATTTTTCAGTTTTCAGCCCATCGCCGACATCGGCGACAGTAGATCAGCCCATAGCCTTGTCACAGTCGCAGATCCCATTTAGCATCCCTAGCGTTTTTCAGTTTTCAGCCCTTAGCCTTACAAGTCCAATCATCATGAGCAAGATCCCATTAGCATCTCAGCATCTAGGACCATTGTATCAGCATTTGTGCAATCTAAAGTAAATACCTCTCTAGCAATAGAGAGGAGGGTCCTTGGAGGGGGTTTGGGACCTCATCTAGTGTTAGTCTCCTCTCTCTCTCTCTTTCACTCACAAAACCTTCATTCACAGTATCATTCTCTCTTCTCTCTGTAGTCTTTGCACATCTCTCATGAAGTAAAAGGAACTCTCTCGTTCAGTAAAAGGAACCTTGAGTACACACTGAGTACTCATCCTAAGCATTCACCATCAATCACTTCTTCTGCACATTACAGAGATTGTCCATGATTTGGCGACGAAGGATGAAGTCATACTGAGCCGGATGGATAGGTACTTGCAAGAAGAGGCTCCTTGATTCGATGTACAATCACCTTAGCCAATATTTTGTATATAACCGGCATAAGAGTGATCGGCCTCCAATGAGAGAAATGCTTACAAAGCGCCTATTTGGGTAATATTTTTAGCAAGCCTTCTTTCCAAGATAATGGAAAATTCTGCGCAGTCCACGCAGCATTCATCATGTAGAGTAAAAGCTCTTTTAAGGGCTCCCAAAAGGAGAAAAAGCTTCTCACTGAGCCCATCCCAACTAGGGAAACGCCGTCAGGCGATAGCGAGTAACGATGAGTGCAATTCATTTGTAGTAAAATCCACCTCAATTGCTCGTGAATCTTGAGGCGAGAAGATTAAATGCACCGTTGAGAACAGAATTGTGAATCTTGCGGCGAGAAGATTGAATGCACCGTAGAGAATAGATGTTGGCATGCATGATGAGTTGCAATAGAAGCCGGAGGAGCAGCATCAAATACATTCCCAAAGTGTGAAGCCATGGCATCAACAAGCTTATGTTTTGAGGCTGTCCAAGAGCCCGATCGGAGCATAACCCTCGAGGCCCTTGAATGGTGTAGCTGCTTAAAAGGTGTTTCGAGGTGTAGCGTGAGTCTGTCGTTTATCTAGTTTGCAATTATCATTATGTTGCAAACATACACGAGCTAACAAAGCGCTATCAATTCACATTCAGTTTATATGTGTGTATCAGCCAAAAGTTGGAGCTCTTTATCAACATACTTGGCATCCTCAATATCCCCACGGAAGTAATGCATGTAGTGCTTGCCATAATCCTGAATCAAACATTGCATGTATATGATAAAACAATACCGAGCAATATCAAGATCAAGATGCATTTGGGGGACCAATGGGGGAATAACATCATAAATCATCTCACGGAACGCTTCATGTGAAAGATAGGCATTATTGATGTGTAGAAGACGTTTCCTAGAGAGAGGGTGATCATAGTGCAATTGCCCGAAGTGCAAGGTCATCGAAATAGAGGCATGATCAGACAACAGCAAGGTGTGGTCTACACTCATTTTGCATACAAACTCATCATATTGCTACATGTTGAGAACACACCACCGATCGAATCGTGTACGATATGAGGAGTGAGCGTTATGCTAAAAAGTGTACTTAGAAACATTCAGATGTTAAAGGCTTCACAAATCCAACATCCGTGTGCATGCAATAAGATTTGTCCAATCTTGCAATTCCACACCCAACATGTGAGAATGTCTTGTGGTGTTATCAGATAAAGCGGACGCATTGTTGAAATCACCATAAAGCAAAGCATTAATGAGCCATGAATAGGAAGACACAACACGCCATAAAACAGCCCGTTGCCCCGAGGTTGTATGCGCATAGACACCGCCAAAGTCATGAATCTAGCCATTGATTATACATTAACGACCTGTTGGATCATTGTACGCAAGAACTTGCTACAGCTCATGTTTAACCATCATCAAAACATATGAAAAGCCCGTTAAACTAGCATATGCTATCCAATAGCCCGCAAAATATGAGCATTGCCCAACAAATTCATGTTGATTGTGCTCTTGCAAAATAACAATGCTTGCCTCACATGTATGTACATAATTCTAGGTTAATCTCCACTTATTAGGGTTACATAACCTGCACACATTGTATGAAATGCATTTAACACAACTATGCATTCGAGAGAGATGTACAAAAGCAAAGGAAGGAGGGGACTAGGCTGACGTGCCCATAGGCACATTAGCATCAATAGACTGTGCGGTGTGGCTCGATTTCACCATCTTGCATGCCCGCATAAGAGGAAGTAAAGCCTGCAGGTGATGAAGAAGCCCCATGAATCAATGCATCTCTATAAGAATGTACCACCTTGTTCGATGCATCCGCAAGTGTGCGATTATCATTACAAGGAAGAGGTTTTTGCACCGCAGATTTCACAGCAAGAGGTACATAATTACAAGAGGAAAGATGTGAGCATATTTTAATTGTCTTCTTAGGGGTCACCCAAAGAGATCCTTCCCCCGAATCCACATTCTTTTCCTTATTCCTTTCTCATGTGTAGCTGCAAGCTTTTCCTTGCTTGGAGTGTTCGGGGAACTCGAAGATTTGACTTTGCCTTTCAGAGGTGGAGTGTCAAGAAAAATAGAGGCCCCAATGAAAGATGATCTAGGGTTAGAGACATTCTTATTGAAAACGGCAAGCTCTAGAACAACTAAAGAAGGAGGTTGCAAATTAGACTCAGGACATTCAGATTGCATGTGTCTTACTCTCTTCAGGCACCCTCGATATCTCTTACACGGGTGGAGATTACTAGACTCGTTCGTCAGGACCTGATCCAGCGGGATACCAGGAGGACATTACAGGAGTTGGGCACGAAGATGGCTTTCTATAGAGAGCATCTTCTCCACCTCACAGGAGATGGGTTTGTGATTCGACCCAGCTACATGGACACACATATGTCTCATGGTTTGCGGTGTTCCATTGGTCAGATACGCACATCCTCACATCAACTGGAGATTGAGACTGATAAATTTAGAGGGATACCAGCAGACAGCAGGATATGCCACTTATGACAGTTAGAGCTAGAGACAGAGCTACATTAGATACGTCATTGCACAGTGTACTATGAGATACAGGGCCGTTTCCATTGCTTATTCAGAGAGGGTTTCGGTCCTTTCTCTAGGGTCATGAGTTATGAGGATCAGAGATGTCTTGGGCTGTATCTACTTGAGTTACATAGATATAGAGACACTTTACTAGGAAGAGATAGAGAGAGGCAGTTTCATAGACAGATTACAGATTTCTTTTCACTAGATATGGGACAGCCAGAGGAGCAGTCATCATTGCAGAGTTCGGCCCACACTCATTCAACCACTACCGGCACTCTCATCGACCGAGCACTGGAGCTACGGAGATCCAGACGGCCACGATTGAGGAGAGGGGCTACACAGCATCGACGGAGACTACAGCAGAGGATTCGAGCCATACTCTCTTGATATCCAGAGCGCAGATGAGGATGGATTCTAGTAGTAGTATCTAGCTCTTTTGTACCCAGACATGGTATTAGATTCACCATTTTGTAACAGATTGGTCTCATAGGTCATTTTGGCCTTTTGAAGACGTTAATATAACATTTCATTTCATTTCTCTCACACACATACACCCATAGAGCGACGGCAGAAAAGCTGACAAGCAAACTACACGAAGATTCAAGCTATGAAGCTCACACACATACACACCCTCACACACAAACACAGTGAAGCAATGGCACATCAAGACCCTTAAACAGCAGGTCAAAACCTTAAACCAGCAAATAAACAGCAGATAAAAACCCCAAAATAGCAGCACTAGACCTAAAACAGGAAAGAGACACGCTTTGCGCGTGCTCAGAACGCCCAGCTCTCTCTCACTTACTTAGAGCCAGGTCCCCCTATTGGTTTATTTAAAATAGGTGTCCCGCTTTCTCGATATTGATTTAGCAAGGTGAAGGTAACATCTTCCTGAATCCTAGTGATACAACTAATATACGTGAATTTTTTTGTATTAGGAGAGATGGAACTTGACTAACCATGAGAATTCTTCCTTCTCTTCCTCCTTACTTTTAGATGAAGCACACGTTCTCCCTTTTCCTATTTTGAGCAACTGTTTACCAATAAGCTTTGCTAGTGGGACTACTATTTTACAAATTGAGGCCTTAAACATACTAAATCATTCTCCACATAGCGAGACTCGGCTCTTACACACACTCTCACATTCTCTCAACACGAGGATTTAAAACTCGTTTGGGAGTTCTTTTCAGCATTTTTGGACGGTGACCGTAATGTAGGAGGTGGGAGTCGATTTCAACCATCACATACATTAAATTAGAAGGGTTTCGCACATCTGCTGGCAGCATTGAGCTGATGTCAACAGTTTTGTTTGCATGCTGCATTATGCGGACTAGTACGGCCAGCCGCCTTCGGCGGCCTCTCTCTCCCCCCCTCTCTCCCTCTTTCTCGCGTGCAAAGGGGCTTGTTTTTGTTTTGGACTTTAGCCTTCAACAAGTCGCAGATTGTGACACGTGTAAAGGGCTCCCCCTTCCGCCATATTATGTTAGTAGATTTCTAGCTTCATTTGCCTGGAGGGATGGGGATAGATAGAACATTTTAAACTCTGCCAAAATCGGCAGAGTTACACCCAGGTTGGCAGCGTTTGCTTTAGCCGCCTATGGGCGCATTCACACAAAGGCCAGTCTTCGTTGAAGCTTAGCTCAGCTTTTTTGTTGCATACTGCTTCGCCCAGTTATCCTTTCTGCCCAACGACGCCTTGCCCAAGCCCATTCTGCGAAATTTGGCAGAGTTGGCCTCCCCTCGTCTTCGTTGGCTGCTAAATGATGGGTGTCTGCTGGCTCGCAGTTCATGTCAGCTTTCGCAGGTTCATGCAAAGACAAGACAAGTGACATCACCAAAACGACTCCAACTCCACTGTGCGAATGTGCCCTATGCCAATGTGCTCTTAGCCCTGCCTTGTTTCGGGATATTGGGAACTGTTGAAAGATCTGGGTAGTTTGAAATGAAGTAAGGTGCATATTTGATAAAGCCAATAGATCTTCATTTATGCACATTTGTATGATTTACCATTGTTGTTGTTGTGAGGTTGCATCTACTTCAAGTGTATAAACTGAGATGTGGTTTTTTTTGCAGCTGAGCCACCCAAGCAGGAGACCCCCTTATGTTGCACATCGCCAAATCCCAGTGTGAGTACTTGCAAAACCATTTTTTATAAATACCAAATTGGTAAAGTCATCTTTTAGTGTCTGATTATTTTTGCTTATTACTGATTTGTGCAGAGAGAGCGAATACCCGTCATCGACAAGCAGATGTGAGTAATTTTTTGTAAGGAATGAATTGCAAAATTTAATGATAGTGAGTTTCGCTTCAAACATGGTGAAAGAATCAAATTCTAGATCCAAATCTAGAATATTTCTTTCTGAAGTCAGTGATTTATGATATTAAGGTATTGTAGAATGGGGTCTCTATCTGCGTTCCCAAGAACGAAAAGACCACATCGATCACCTGATACTTGTCTTTATTCAATGTTGCATATAGCATTCAGGGACTAATCATTATCTTCATGTTCTGAATGTGCTTTCTATCCTCGTTTGTGATGTAGGGCGGCCGGAATTACCGCCTTGGAATGTCCGTTTAAATGAGATTGCAAGGCCACTTGCATCAGATCTGGATTCTTCTCCTGCTAGTGGGATGTATATTCAAAGCTCACAGACCTTGAATATGCATAGGTGAGATGGAGAATTGTACTCTTTGTTTCTCTGTGCAATTGCTCATGTCCATAATGAGTGCATTGTCCAAAAGCTGATTCTAAAGAGATGCTGGCCTTTTCAGAGCTCCCCTTTATGGAAGTGTTTTGTCCAACTCTCACATGCTTGAGGGCCCAATGCCCAGGCAACGAATGGACGAAGATGACTATGTGTATCGCCGTGAGCCTGCCACTGGTCATTGGCATGCAGCAAACAGAGGAGCTGGTGATGGAGATAGAGAACTGGCTTTTGGTGTTGTAGCACTTTCAAACATGGGCAGCATAGAACAGTCGACGGCGGCCAGCCGTTTCCAAGATGCCAGGTATGGGCAAGTAGGCAGTGCGGCTTACAATACCAGAAGGGTCGGAGCTTATCCTTCACACACTCCATCTGGGCATGAGTGGGGAAATAGCCACGAATCAGTACGTCGTGCTTTTGTTGCTAACCCTTACAGTGCTGAGGTTCACCATCTTCATCCATTAAATAGAGCCAGCAATTCTCATAGCTATTATGATGGGCATCATCTTGGAGCTAGAGTTCCATGGCTGTAAGTACAATACAAAAATCAGCAGTAGCATTTCAGGCTTTATTAGATTAGATATCTATTTAAGGAGGTGGCTCTTTTCCCTCCAGACATGATTGTATAAAAGACGGGCACTTTCCTTTTTGTATAGGTACTGCTTCATGTTCTTAAGGCTAAAGTTGTTGCAAAAATGTTTCTCTATTTGAAAGGTGGTAATGTTATTCATTTTCTTTTCTTTTTTTGGCCTGCTAAAGGCCTTAGTGCACTATGGATGAAGGTCGTTCAAATTTCTTTGCTTGACAAGTGTCCAAAAAGACCTTGAAAGTCTAGTGAATAAAAAGACATCATAATCTTTTAAATGTTATGTTTCAAAGTTGCATTCACCTTTTTGGATTAACAAGTTTATTGATAGGAGTTTGATCCCATGATATGAGGTATTGATAAAAACTTTTTTCATTTAAAAACTTCATAAAAGTTCATTTCACTATCTTGTTTTAGTAATTTTTATGGTTTTTAATGTGTTTTTTTATTTTATTGCTTTTATTTTATTTTATTTTGTTTTCAAATAATAATATGTAATGTGCATCTTTCACATTATTAATTAAGTGAGCTTTTTTTAATATATAAACTATTCGAGATTATGATTGGGTTTACGAGAGCCAATGAAAGACATTCAAAAAGGAATGTGCCTTCATCGTGGAGGTTGTCCATTGGCACAAAAGAAAATTACACTTCTTTGGATCCACACAAAATTTAGCACGCCTTTCCCCTCTCGGAAGAGTATTTCTACCGTCCACTTCTTAACACAAAATGTGGATCGATGTGATTGAATTGAATCCAACAACTATGTATTCAACAACACACACTACAGTATAGCTCATTGGACGTCAAAATCGTACTGAATAAATTTCATAGAGCTACCTCCATTGGTGAAAGAAGAGTAAGAGGTTTTTGCTGCCAACTCTTGTGAATTTAGTTTGTGTATGCATGATGAATAATATATTGTATTTTTTAATTTTTATTTTTTTCATTTTATTTTATTTTTAAATGATAATGTGCAATGTTCATCTTTCACCTTATTATTTAAGCGGGGCCTTTTCTAATATATGAACCATTTGTGATTATATATATATAATGGAGATTATAATTTTATATCAAAACATAATAAAAATTTCATGTGATTGTATGCACTCATTTAAACTTACTTTTCATAAATCTCATTCCCCCTTTAACTTAGCAGATCTTCATGCTTCTTCACCTTGTTGGAGATCATGTTGTAAAAATGGTGCACACAAACACATGCACATCTACTTAACATAATATTGCGGAGAGGAGTCCTCTTTACATGTGGCACAAGCTGCGAGATAAAGACTATGTTCCAAGAGAGAGAGAGAGAGAGAGAGAGAGAGAGAGGTTGCCTTTGGGCCGTACTAGTGAGTAATAAGCAAGTCCTCCACCAAACCTAGAGAATGTCATTGAAAGACACATGTTTGTGTTCTAAGATACATCTCTTCTTCATAAATTTGGAAACCTCATCGTGAGATTAACGCTTAGACATGAAAAATGCACCATCCGAATTGGAGGTTTGGGTCGTTATTCCAAAGTTACGTAGTGTTAGGAGGCTTTGAAGTGTTTGTAGCACCAGTCTATATGTATTCTATAACGGCAGAGTGAGTGCCCTTTACAAGTGTAAAAAACTGCGATATGAATGCTAAAGTTCAAAACGAGAGAAGCTCCTCTGCATGCACGATAAAGAGGGAGAGAGAGGCCGTCGAAGACGGCTGGCCGTACTAGTTCTATTCTATGACAATTAATGTCAACCAATTATGTTTGCAAAGAAAGAAAATCGAGGATGCCTAGCAAATTCTCTCTCTCTCTCTCTCTCTCTCTCTCTCTCGATTGGAGCCTCCAGCTCTTTTCTATTCCTGACGCCCACTCACACTCTCTCTCTCTTCTGGAAGTAGACTCTCTCTCTCTCTCTCTCTCTCTCTCTCTCTCTCTCTCTCTCTGTGTGTGTGTGTGTGTGTGTGTGTGTGTGAGAGAGAGAGAGAGAGAGAGAGAGAGAGAGAGAGAGACAGGCTGCGAGAGGTGGGGCCCACGAGAGAGGAGGGCCGCAGACCTGTAGGAGCTCGATTTATCTCATAGGCCGACTTCGGTCTCTCAGGCGTTAAAATCTCTCTCTCTCTCTCTCTCTCTCTCTCTCTCTCTCTCTCTCTATACACGTCTGTTGCCCAAGGCCAAGAGACTTTGCTCGCGATGAAGTGACGCTGAGTGCAGGGTTGCTCACCAGCAGAGCTAAGGCCAGGGGATTTTTATTTTTTATTTTTTTTGTTTTGGGAGTATACTTTCATCCGAGCCATTATATAGATAGTAGATTATAGAGCGCTATTTCACATCTTATCGTAATTTCATTAATAAGAATCGATTCTTTGATTTAATATTTGCAAGTAAAACTTATCAAAATAGAAAATTTTTGTTTCTTTAAATAGAAATTTCTTTTCTTGGGTTTCTTACGACGTTAAAACAAAAAGTTTATGTTTCTTTAAATAGAAATTTATTTTTTTGGATTTCTTACGACATTAAAACTCTCTTCTTCTTCTTCTTCTTCTTCTTCTTTCTCTCTCTCTCCCTCTCTCACACACACACACATCTCGCTTGCAGCCTTGTTGTCGCGTCAGGACCCACATTAGTTCACTCCACTATCGGGATGGAGCAGGTCTGCCCGCTCTCTCCTACTTTATTTGGCATGTATGTGGATGAGGTTTCTAACTATATTGAGAGAGATGGTGTTAGAGGTGCAAAGCTAGTAGGGGCATGGATTCCACTATTGTTATATGCTGATGATATTGTGTTGACTCCGACTCTCCGGAGGGGATACAGCGTCACTTTGATGCTTTGGATAGATTTGCCCACGATAGTGGTTTGTCTGTCAACCTTGGTAAAACCAAGGTTATGGTGTTTCACACCACCCCACAATGGATCAAGAGATCAAAATCCGCATTCACATATGGCCATGAGACAATGGAATATATAGATGTTTACACCTACCTTGGGGTGGTCTTTAGTGGACCAGCATTCACATATGGCCATGAGACAATGGAGTATATAGATGCTTACACCTACCTTGGGGTGGTCTTTAGTGGACCAGCATTTTCATTGAGGAGAGCAGGAGAGACTAGACTAACCAAACCCTATGCAGCATTGGGTGGATGTGTTCGTAGATTCAGTTTCAGGAGCCTCAAACGAAGCTCTGGCTTTTTGACACTCTAGTGGCTTTCGCATTGCTCTATGGAGTTCGGTACCATCATGGGAGGTCGGGTCGCACTAATGGATGGGGACACATGGAGAAGCCTCTGGTCTCTATGATCTTGCGGCTTATTGGAGCCAAGGCTTCAATACATGCCCCCTCATTGGTGGTTGAGGCGCTCACCAGATCAGTCTCCTTTATACACCGCTTATGGGACATGGGTTCGACATGGACAAATTGCCCCCCCCCCCCCCCCCCCCCCTTTCAGTACTCATTGGATGCATCCTCTTTACTCTTACAGAGTAAAAGATCACCAGGCTCATCCGCCAGGGCCTAACTCGGCTGACTTGGATACAGCCGACACGCGAGCTCGGCACGAAGATGGCCTTTTATAGAGAGCATCTTCTCTAGCTTATTGAGGATGGTTTGTGATGAGGCTCAGATACATGCACCTGGACACCTGATCTCATGGGATACGATGTGCTATTGGCCATATATGCACATCTTCACACCAGCTTTGGATCGAGACTGGTATATACAGCGGAGTACCGACAGAGGCTAGGACATGTCACATGGAGCCTAAGATAGAGTTGCACTACACATGCCACCACCCAATTTACTATGAGATACGATGCCGCTTTCACTGCCTCTTAAGAGAGGGCTTTGGACCACTCTCTAAAGTCATTGGGGTATGGACTGTTTTTGCTCGAGTTGCACAGACACAGAGAGAGAGCATGATGAGAGGAGAGGCTAGCCAGTCTAAAAGACGAATCATAGACTTCTTTAGAGCGGACACTGGCAATTGGAGTAGCAGCTACTACAGCAGAGCTCACATTCTCCTTACACCAAAGGCACGCTGATCGATTGAGCGTGATCGATTGAGCGACCAAGCTAGGGAGATCCACATGCCCATGACTCTGGAGGACTACACAACATCGATGGAGGCTACATCAGTAGGATGTAGATTACTTTGGCCCAACATGCACGATGCCCGATCAGACTACTGACCATGGAGGAGATTCATGAAATTCGCCAACGACGACCGATGATGAATATCCTTTGATTTAGCTCTTTTGAGGATTGAACACCCTGTTGATCTTGTACCAACCTTTGTATCAGCTCTCACATTGTGTTGTATTAGCCCTCATTCACTACTTTCACCCCCCTACTCATATCGTATACAGTTCCAGCTATCTCTAGTAGTTTAGGATTCTATAGTATCCCTTTTTTCAGTACCTTTTTTATATTTGGTACTTAGACATTGTATCAAATTCACCGCGTTGTAACTTTTTGGTCTCATAGGTCATTTAGGCCGTTTGAAGACGTTAATATAACATTTCATTTCATCTCTCATATCTCTCTCTCTCTCTCTCTCTCTCTCTCTCTCTCTCTCTCTCTCTCTCTGCGTGAAGGCGAGTTGTGGCGACTCACAATCGCTCTTTGTCTTTTTCTCACGCACGGGAGGGTGACGGTGCTACCTTCTTTGTTGGCGGATTGACTAAATGGGCACCCACTTGGTTAGACACCTAGCCGGATACCACATTCGTACTTTATTATTTTTCTGAGCTAATGTAACTACATTGTGTGTGAATCGTGAGTTCAGAGTAGCAGGTTGATTCCTTGAGTTGTAGTTCTATCATGATATATGTAAAGGTCCATATGAGCTGGCCACTGGCCATTTTAGAAAGCCCTAGATATAAAAGTTAATAACCTTAATGTAAAAAGGGTGCTTATCTTTTGAAGACAAATAAACTTTGTTGTACATACGCTCAAGCGACTATGAAGCTCCTACTTGTATGCATCGCAACTAATGATGGAGAAATTCGTTTTTAATTTTGAAACTTGCTTGTGTTCTTCTTTCATGCTCTTTCATTCAGGTGTAAGCATTGTCAGTTTTGTTGAGGTTCGTGACTACGCGTTAGTGAGCTGAAGCTTCATATTTTTGTGTTTAAATATTGTTTTTTGACGTTTTGACCATAGGAGAGTGTTCTAAACCATAGGGCGACCTTTCTGGACAGTTTTGTTGCAATCTTTAGGACCTTGATAATGATGGATCGCGATTTTGGTACCTTGTTTGATTGCAACCAAACTTGGCATGATAGTGTCCCTAAGTGTATTAGATCTCCTCTTAAAGTTTCGTTGCATTTCAACTTTGTTTGAGTGCCGAAATTGTGTGATGACCTAGAGCGATGAGGTAAGATATAAACAGATTTTTTGATCATTGAGTGGTGGTTTGCTTGTTGAGTTAGTGCATTTGTTTGTTAAGTTCACTTCTTGAGATTGACAATCTCAAAGAGTCTATGTGTCTCGTCCGAATCACTTCCCTGAGTATTGACATTATGTTAGTGCCAGATAGCTATGCTACAGACGTCCGTTGCGGTGACCTGCTAACATTGGCGTTGTTGCCGGGGAATCCTTAGATGGTGAGTGATCTAGTGCGTATTTTACAACATTCTTTTTTAAAGATTTGCATTCCATTTATACCTCAACCATGAAGCAGCTAGACACAAGTTTTAGTGCTTGGTAGAGTTTAGAAGTCGAGGACTTGCTAGATCTATTCTCGAGAGGTAAAGAGAGTTGTGAGTGCGATAGCCAAAAGCATTTCATTCTTTGATTTTTTTATTACATTCGAAGTATTGTTTCGTTCTTTGTTTTGACTTTATTTTATACCGTTTTGTCTGTTTTTCTTCCGAGTTTCATTTGAGTACTTAGTAGCAGAGTAAGTAGAAACTACCACCATTAAATCTGGGCTGAAAGATCAGAGAAGAAAAAGGTGAAAACCATATTTTTGCAAAAACGACCATAACTCTAAAGAACTGGAAAATTTGATGTCAGAACTCAAAAGCTAATCTAAATTCAAAAATAAGTGCAAAAAGGGGATAATCAAACCACAAAGAGTCAATTTAAAAAGATTCATGCAATTTGGTGCAGGATTATGGATCATGATCCATGTCTCCCTATAACAGTTTGAGCAGAAACACATACCATTGGGTCCAGTGTGGTTCCACATCATTGAATATACAATTTTGGTAAGAAATTCACACTGAAAACTCACTCAAATTAAGAAATAAGGCAAAATACATAAATACCCTGAAAATTGACCAAAATTTGACCTTTATAACTTTTTTAGATCCAAACCGAAAAATAAGTGAAAACTTGACATCCACAGAGCAGACATACAACTGACCAAATTTCATGTTTAGAAGTGGTTAAACATGGATCGCGGTCTATGTTCATCTTGACCAACTAGGACTGAGATTGGACAAGTAAGTAGTTGTTACCATTTGGAACAACTTTTCCAAAAGGCACCATAGCCAAAAACTTAAAAAAGTTGTCGAAAGTGTTAAACATGGAAACTAGTCAAAAACCGCGAAACGGACATAAAAACTTTCTTTTGACTGACAAAAAGTTGTCCAAATCCAAAAATAAGTGGTGAAGTAAACTATTGACATTGCAGGTAATCATATAGCCAAATTTGGTGTCCATCTGATGGAACATGGATCACGATCCATGTCTCCCATTAAGGATTTTGGCTTAGATTTTAGCAATAGGTAGCTAGGACATATAAAAACTTTTCCCAAAAGAAGCATTTGCAAAAAATTTAAAAAATGGTCCCCAAAGAGTTGGCTAACGGTAAGGCTTTGGCCTCTCAACCTATGGGTTGTGGGTTCAAATCCCTCGTTGGGTCACACTCTAGAGAGACACCTTGTGCTCACCTAGTGTTCACATTGCTAGGGTTCTTGCCATTGGACACTCGAGTGCATTCTCCTTCTAGGGTGGGTCACCGGACGAGGAGGTTCCTAGCTGGTTGCTACGAGTTCTCTCCATCGTTCCTAAGACATGGTGCATCAATTAGGTTGCCATGGTGATGCGTACACATGGCTCTTGCTCGATGGCATGTGGCCCTTGTCCGACTGTGTAACATGGCTAATATTTGGAAGAGATAAGCACCTCCCTATGTGGGTACTATGGTGTGTCTTTTTTTGTGTGGAAACAAGTGGTCAAAAGAGCAAAAAACAGAACACTGTCAGAACTTTCACAACACACTGTAGAATTCACTTTTGGTTAAGAAAAACTGATCCAAATTTGAAAAAATTTTGAAAAGCAAGCTACAAACATCATAAGCTATTAGCTCACCAAATCCCAAGTCTAGAGGTGACCAAACATGGATTGCGATTCATGTTCCCAATTTGAATTTTTGGACAAAAACTATTCCAGCGTGTAGCAGAGACCATTGTGAACAAAACTTCCCAAAGAAGGTTTGTCAAAAAAGTCCAAAAGACTCATCAAAAGTACCAAAAATAGTTCAAGGTAAAAAACATATAAAACAGATATGAGGATTGACTTTTGCTAGACCTAATCAAGTCCAAACCACACAAAAACCATATAGCTAGCATCAGGGGACCAAGGGCAAGCTGTGTGCCAAGTTTCGGTGCATTTTGACACGAGTACATGGATCGCGATCCATGTCCCTTGTCACAGACTGAGACTAGATTTGAACCATAGCTAGAGTAGGTCACCAGGAATCTAGTGGTCTTTTCAAAATCGAATTTGGAATTAAAGACAATTTAAAAAGCCCAAAACTACCAAGAACTTTGAGAAAGCGTAAGAACTGACCTAATTTTTTAACCCAGAGATCCAAATCCAAAACAATTTGATACCCTAGCATCTACTAGTCATGTTGATCCTAATATACCAAGAAAAGTCAATTTGGCCTCCAAACATGGATCGTGATCCATGTATCCATGATGACATCTTGACTTAAAAATTTTCAGATCTTTAGTGCACACATAAGGAAATATATCCCCAAGTTTAGTTTTGGAAAAAATTGAACAAATTTGGGTCAAAAGACATCAAAACGGGTGATAGACCGAAAACCACAGTGCACACCAAGGGTTGTGCATTTGACCTATCAAACCAAGTCCAAATTCAAAAATATTTGAGACTTAGCTTGTGAACATAGTGTGTCACAAGTTGTCAAGAGATCAAGTCCAGATGAGGTTGAGCATGGATCGCGATCCATATCTCCCAACCATAATTTGGTGAAAATCGGTACAGAGCCTGCGCACAACCTTGTCTACATAGTGTCAAAATTTGGAGGCCAAATTTGACAAGGGGTCATAGAATCACGATCCATGTACCTCTTCATAGTGGGGATATTTGACTTGATGAGCTTGTAGACATACTTTACATCTCAAATATCAAGTTTGAGCTAAAAATACCTTCCGGAGACCAAGATACAAGCCAATGTTTATGTGTCCTGGTCCTAAGACTATTTTGAGTGGTATTTCAATTGCACTTCACCAAAATTTCTCTAACTTTTGATACACAACTCCAAGTTGAATCAAGTATAGTTAAGAAAAAAGGTTGAATTTTTCTAGGTTTCCTAATTCCAAACTTTTAGGGTATCCCAAAACCAGTTTCCAAAGACCAAAGGGTGATAAATTCCTGACTTTTGAGAGACAAAAAGGGATAAGTTGCACTGAGCTAGGTTGGGTTTGTCCAAGGCTATCTTGAGAGGTTTTGAGTGAGACTGAACGATGAAAAATCATCCACTACCAAGGTTTTCTACTCCACTCAAAGATATGGAAACCTAAAGAAATGTTGCAATAACTTTGATAGTGAGATTGGGAGAATATCTATAGGAGAGACATCCTCTGATAAATATATCAAACGTAAAATTCATCCAAACCATCAAATTTTTGAGAGTTCCAACGGATTATGCTCATGAGGGATTGTATAGGTTCACAAATGGAGAGCCATATACCTTCTATAAGTGCATAGAACCCAATGCGAGAGAGTTGACCGACCATAAAAACCTCTATGCATTTATATGTACAAATGTCCAAGGAATGCAAGTTTTGATGGTAGATAAGTATGGACGAGAGTACAAGCTTGTGGATCCAA
This sequence comes from Adiantum capillus-veneris, assembly GCF_014529385.1. Taxonomy (NCBI): domain Eukaryota; kingdom Viridiplantae; phylum Streptophyta; class Polypodiopsida; order Polypodiales; family Pteridaceae; genus Adiantum; species Adiantum capillus-veneris. Next base: position 72,602,189 of record NC_140950.1, on the reverse strand, counting down.
TTGACCTAGAGAGATATACATACCAGGGTACTCCAATCATTACTTACTTTCAGTCAAAAATGATGCTAGAGCATATATCAAAGAGGATTCCACGTGGATTTTCTCCAAGACGAGAAAAGAGAGCAAAAGATGTCATTGCATGAGACCACGAATTGATTATATTGGTGATTGGACCACAACAACTAAGACCATATTAAGTGGCCCAATGTGTCAAAACAAAGTACAATGGGTGAGGGGATCTCTATGCTCATGTCTCACTCTTCAAGTTAGTTTTAAGAGTTGAACAAATTGCGGATGTCCATACTCAATACGGGGGATTTGGGCTGACATTGATAGGAACGTCCTTGACGTGGTTCCAACCACTGAACAGAGATAACTTTGACACATAGGACAACTCTTGCAAGAATTCACAGAGGAGTTCTCAAAAAGGGAAATCAAGCACAACACGGTGTCACAAATCTACACTCAAAAAGGGGAATCAAGCACAACACGGTGTCACAAATCTACGCTTTCAAGAAAAAAGCAAACGAGAAGGTGAAGGAAGCTTTGCTTCGCTTCAAACATTACATAGAGAGATGTCCTGGTAGAGATCTACCACAAGATGAAAGGCTATCAATTCTCTTCATAGAGGGCTTGAAGAATGCGACTCTAAAAAAGGACTTACACTTGAAAGCGTGTATGACGTTTGAGCAAGTCACTAGAGAAGCTCTAGTTGACAATTGCAAGGCCTACAGAGAGGTGATGGATGATGCAAATAACACGGCTAGTAGTGCCTCATCTTCGAAGAGAAAATCCACAACAAAGCGGGATGTTCAAACTTCTGCCATGCCGCGATTGATCAAGTGGTCGAGGAGATGATTAGAAGGATAAACCAAGGTTACAAACAAAACCTAAATGTACAACGGTCACAACCAAGGAGATGTGACACTTATGAAGGGGATCGTCCCACCCCATGGTGTAACACTCATCGAAAACTACAACATATGCCAGAGCAACAACGAGAATACTTTAATGTTCATAGCCAATCAAGAGTATGGATCAAAGACAATTCTTACCAGGGAAGAGCAACCATCGGCTGCACTACCAGCTACGTAACAAGTAGGAGCATGCTACAAATGTGGATGTAATTATTGGCCAATAGATTTTCCTCGTCGGGTAAAGAACACGGAGATATTGTGATATTGTTTAAAATGCGATGTTACAGACCTCATTCTTGATTGTCCAAAACATCCAAACAACAAGGAGAAAGCAACAATGAACGTTATAGGAGTGATGCCTTCTTTAAGCGGATTCGAGGTAGAACCCACAGTTCCTATCAAGGTGATGACTCGAGCTCAAGCACAAGAAGCTACCAAAAATGCACCTATTGAGGGGGAACAAAAAGTACTAGTTCAAACAGAAATTGACAACTTATCAGTGAGGACTAGAAGAAAATCGTGGAAAGCAAAAAGAGATAAAATGAAATCAGAAATATTGAAAGAGAAAACAGCTCTAGAAATCGAGTTGCAACAAACCAAAGAGTAGTGGAAACAAGAAAATGAGAATAAGCACAGAAAAAGAGAATCATCCAAAATTTCATCGGTAGGTTCAGTCTTGGTTGAGAAAGTGAACGAGCACTTAGATACCATGCTACAAGCCTACGAGGCGAGACTAAAACCCAAACAGACACTAAAACAAAGAGTGTTGATATATCCGTATCCAGAATTTGAAACCAAACGAATAGGAATGTGTAGACGGCTCATAGAGGCAACCCAAGCTTTGATGCAGCCAAAAACATTGAAAACCCCTAAGGAAGTAGTGCATGTGCCAGAAAAGGAGAACGCAAGTGCACTTAAAGAAAACGAAACGGGCGAACCAACGCAACAGGGGAATGAAAAGCCAGCGGATACGAGGGTGGTAGCAAACACTATGGACGACATGGACGAGGCGAAGTCTCATGAAATACAACCAATACCTGAAGTGAATGAGCCGTAGCTAGAATCCTTGTGGGAAACGATCAAAAACCAAAAAGATGATAGTCTACTTTACAGTCAGTACCTATCCGGGAAATCAATATGGAACTTGATTTTTTTCAAGGAGATACAATCTCTATATGGAGATGGAGGGTCTATTGCATCTAAAGAGAGCAAGCCACAGTCTCTATAGAATTCTCCATCTTTCATAGGTAAACACGAAGCAAAATCTGAGGTTAGAGTGGTACCATTTCATTGGAAAGCCGCACTAAAAATGATGGATATTAAAAGCTTGCATGAATTGATGTCTTCTCCTATACAATGCAAGATTACTCTCTCAGAGTTGCTGAAAATTAGACCGCAATTACGGGGCCAAATGGGCAAAAACTTGGAAAGAATGGGAGTAAAAATTCATCATCAAGACATCCCCTTAGATGACAACATGAGTGAAACTTTACTTGAGAAACCAAAAGTGAAACATATGCCTGTAAATACGGTGGGTGATTATTGCGAAGGAGAAGAAGGGAACACTAGCTTACCACTAGAGTACCAAGGAATGAAAATGATAGCAATACTTGACAGTGGGGCCGAAGTAGCCATTGCTACAAAGAGAATCTAGGAGAAATGGGAAGACCAGCTTTCAGAAAAACACGCATGAAGCTGCAACTAGCAAACGAATATGTGGAGAGACCCTTAGGAATGCTGGAACAAATTATTGTATCCTCTTGTGGAATAGAGTACGAGCACACTGTTGTTGTAGTTGACTTTTGGAGAAGGCAACAACTTTGTGGTTATTTTGGGACGGCCATTCATACGTTAACTCAAAATGGTTCAAGATTGGGGTTATGACCACCTCTACTTGCGATATAAGGGTGTCACAACAAGGGTCAACACAAGGGACTATAGTTACATAGAAGTAAATCGAACCCCAGTACAAGACTTTGATGTAACTACGGATTCCACAACATAATTGCATGCTTGGATTATGAATCCATCGCATGTTTGAATGTGTGGCACGTCGGAATGTGGAAGCGTGAAAAAGGAAGATTATATCTTAGAGCGATCGGTAGAAGATTAGTACTTTGTAAAGGAGCCATTTCTAGAGGAGTTATTTTAATTTTTTGGATGGGACCAAATATTGGCTACTCTAGATGTATGCATAAACGAAATAATACCTACTAAGTTTTGTGACAAGAATGGCTATGACATAACTCTATGTTTTACGATAAAGGTATTGAAGGAAGCTAATAAAACTTGTGAGTACAAAAGCAGAATAGATGGGATAAACAATTTCGTCATGAACCATGATGCAAAAGCACAAACAAAGGAAGAAGAGCAACCACGAGAATTTTTCATCATCGACATACCTGAAGAATTGACAACAATTGATTTAAAGAAACTGACTCCAAAAAATGCAAACTTAAAAGGCAGGTGAAGAACCAAAGTTCCACATCAAATGTTCAACAAACACAAGCTCAAAAGAAGAAGACGGATACGGCAGAAGATCAATTATCGTCTATAGTGAACAAATTCAACGTATGTGGAGAAAGAGGACTCAAAATCACATCTTCAGCTATGATAGATACTTATGCGACGAAGAATGTGATGTCTTATGGCACGTGGATAATGATGGAAAAGCCGCCAATCAAAGAGCTAAAAGAAACATGATACACAAGTTCAAAAATAGAAATTTCTAGCTTTGGTGTGGCAAAAGTTGTACTCAAGTTGAGTATCGGGGAGTTCAAGGAAACTTTCTACATATTCGACTCCCATCATATCAAGGATAATCTAGTCCTAACAAAAATCCGGGTGGATATCTTCTTTCAACCACAAGGAAAGGCTTCAACAACAACACAATCAAAGTCCCCAATAGCACCTCAAGTTCATGCAACTAAGAAACAACCAATCATCACGAAGAAAGGTAAAGATAAAGCAAATATTGAAGTAGATCAACCTGGCAAGTCAACTTTACCTTCAACAAGCCTCCATCAAAGTTCCTATGTGCAGACTCTACATCAAGAGCCACACCACCGAAAATGCAATAGAAACCCAAGGAAAAATTTTATCAATCAAAGTTTCCATCACAAAAAAGCCTCGAAGAGAATGAACCAAGTGTTAGTATCCAAAGATTACATCAATGTCAACGACCCAGTTTGGATAATGAAGCACAAGTTCAACCTCAACAATCAAAGGTAATAAGGGTGGGTGGCATCAAATGAGTCAATCGCTGCTCAAGGCTACTTTCACAGAAACAAGAATGTTTGGTCCAAGAAACCTAAGATAACAGCTTGCATCTACACACCTGAACAACAAAAGTTCTACAAAGGGAAGTATGAGCTATCAACGCAAGAAAAACACCTCAACCAGGAGGAACAAAAACCGCAAAATGCAAAAGAAAAGAGCTTCAAAGAAACAACCAATGCGACAAGTATGGGTACCAAAGATGGACTTCAACCAAGCTACCCAACAAAGACAGGTGAAGCAGCGGATGATTCCAGTCAATCTACTCGAAGCACAAGGATTCTATGAAGGTAACACTCAAATATGGTTACCAAAAGCTATAGCTCACAACTTGGAACAATAAAGATCAGTCATGTAGCACAAGGCTCCACCCACAAGGAAGCAATCAAATGCTATGACCTCTAGATGGATACCTCTTCATCTGTTGTAAAAGCAAATAGGTCTAGATATTGAAGTCTAGTGTCCATCAAGTCATCAAGAAAATGGAGCAAATGCATAGGATAAAACAAGGTGGGTTCCAAAATCGCTAGTAGAAACTCAATCACAAAGAACCCAAAAACATCTTCAATCGCTTTTCATAAGAGATAAAACAAAGGCTCCATCAATCCCTACAACAGCCAAAGAACTTGTTTTACAAATCAGTGTCAACATACGACAAGCAAGTCAAGAGGAGCTGAGGTATGCCAACCTACTGGACAAAATGGTCGCATTTATAGACCAACACAATGAAAGAGGCCTAAATCTCCAAGAAGCTATGGAATTGGATGTTTGGCCTTGAACACGTATGTCCAACTCACCATTAAAATTACATGACATAAAAGTCAGATTCGAACAGCTGAGCCACTAAATGAGCGAGGCGTTAGTCCCAAAACTTCAATTAATATTATCTCTAGTTTAAGTGTCTTCGCTATTCTAAGTATTTCTCAAGATGGAAGAGTTGAGCATAATTACATTTGTGTTGCTCATGTTGGTATAGGTAAGCATAAGAGTCGAATTCTGTGTATGTTAAGTTTGATAAAGTAAAGGACGAGGCGCAAAATACACTCACACACTGAGCACTGTGAGGTGTGACTGGAGAATCTTCTACATCAAAAACCCTTCTTGGAAAATTGGAAGCTATTGCAACATCCTTTGATGTCACATGTGCTACATTTGTTCCTTGAAGCACCTATCAACTCCATCTTTCTTACTCGTATGCTTATAGAGTGTTCCATAATTGGCACTTGCATTAGGCACTCTTCCATTTTTCTTCCCAGGCACTCACCTTGCATGACAGGTACTTCAACTCTAGATGCTCAACTCCAATAAGAGCGTATAAAAGGTACTTTTTCCCATTGGGTTTTTTTCCTTTGGTTATCCAAGTTTTAGACCCTAATCTAGAAACACTCAACACTATCTTCTTGTATATATTCCTTCTACATCAGCAATAAGGAAATGGCTACCCAAATCATTCATCAATGCATTGGAGAAACAGTTGCAGATCACGACATCCTTATCAAGTGCAAATCTTACCTTCAAGAACAACAACACTTCATCGAACAATGGCAAGTCGGCGAATGGCATAGAAAGACAATGGACAAATAATGACAACTTCAGCAAGAGAGCTCTCAACAACAAATATAAGGAGCTTAACAGTGATGAAACTAGTTAAGTATTGCAGGATACCAAGAGCAGGTCCATCATCAAGTCAATGACAAAGGAAGGCACATCAACGACATCTTCATGGCTAAAAGTGGCAACAAAGAGGAGAAGGAGCAACAAGATTGAAAAGTGCTTCGACAATAGGAGCCCAAAACACGCGTCCACAACAACAACACAGCATACATGAACCACTCAAGGAAGGGGGAGTGTCATCAATGACAAAGCAATTTCAAGCTAAAGACCAACTTTAAAGACAAAGTCGAAGACAATCCTAACAAGATTGCACATGGTCGTGTCAAGGTACAACACGAGCTAGGGAGAAAGGAATGTTGGCGGACTGACTGAATGGCTGTCCACCTGGTCGGACACCTAGCCGAACACCACATTCGTACTTTATTATTTTTTTGAGCTAGTGTAGCTACATTGTGTGAAGAATAAGCTCTGTTGTACGTACGTTCAAGCGACTACGAAGCTCCAACTTGTAATCATCGCAAATAATGGTTGGGTAATTTGTCTTCAATTTCAAAACTTGCATTGTGTTCCTCTCTTTCCATTATCTTTCATTCAAGTGTAAGTATTGTTAGTTTTGTTGAGGTTCACGACTATGCGGCCTAATCTTTAGATTTGAGTACTTAAATCACTGTTATTTGACGTTTTGACCATAGGAGAGTGTTCCTAGACCATAGGATAACCTTTCTAGACAATTCTATTGCAATTTTCAAGACCTTGATAATGATGGATCGTGATTTTGGCACCTTTTTGGATTGCGACCAAACTTGTTAAGATAGTGTCCCTAGGTGTCTTCGACCTCCTCCTAAAGTTTCATTGCATTTTAACTTCGTTTGAGTGCCAAAATGGCATGATGACTTAGAGCGGTGAGGTAGAACATAGGTATATTTTCCGATCATTGAGTGGTGGTTTGCTTGTTGAGTTGGTGTGTTTTCTTGTTAGGTTCACCTTTTTGAGATTGACAACCTCAAAGAGTCTCTGTGCCCCATCCGAATCACTTTCCTGATTGTTGACATTATGTTAGTGCCAAATAGCTATGCTACAAACGTCCGTCACAGAGACCCACTAGCATTCTCTGTCTACGTCAGTGCATGTTCTGTCTGTTAAGTATGGAGTCTGATTCACCCCTTGTAATTTTTAGTCTTAAAAACACACATTTGTAAGGTTCCCATTATGAGGAGAAGCCATCGTGCGTAAGAAAAACCACTTGCCAGAAAACCAAAAATTCACGCCCAATCAAAATATTCCCTTTTCGTCAGAATATTATGGCTGGAAAGTGATTGAAAAATGGTTGATCGTTTGGCCGGTGGTCGGAAGCAGGTGGCTGATTTCTAGGCATACTTGTCTTCTCAAGGGCGTCCACACATGGACGCATGGGAGAATTCAACTTGGACTTGGGAATTCAACTTGGACTTGTTTACACAAAGGCGGCTACGCACGGCTGCCTTTCATGAGAGAGGCCTATAAAAGGAGGCCTCTTCTACACACAAAAGGCATTGTCAAGTTGATAAAACGGGGTGTATGTGAGGTGGTGAGAGTGAAGCAAGGCGGGAGCTCCATTAAGGCAATAATCCCTTTGTAACCTACTTCTACTTTGAAGTACTAAAGCCATTGAGTGGCTACTTTCCCGTGGACATAGCCCACATTGGGTGAACGACGTCTCTCTCTCTCCCTCTCTCTCTCTCTCTCTCTCTCTCTCTATAATTTCTCATGTGTGAAGATTATATCTTTCCTCTAATATCTACTTAGCTACTCCTATTTCATAACATTGTCGTCCTCGTCTTTAAATCCCTTAGGAAAATGCGATGTGGCATTTCACTAAGGCTATGTTAGCCTTATAATATCTAACCCTTTCTGCACAATAATTTTAAACCTTGCATAATTAGGCGATACAGACACAAAGGTTTATATATTATAACGTTTAGATATTAATTAGCATGGCATGAATGTCTAAAGCATCTGAGAGTATAATTCAGACCATTCGATCTTTGACCCATGCCAAGAAGATGGTTATGTTGAAAAGATAATGAAAGGATGCCAAACAACCTTAAATGCTATTGCATAACAAGGTGATGACTCACAATGGCCTGCTTAGCAAGTCGTAGGAATAAAGTGCATGTGTTGATATGTTAAGATCTTCAAAGACACATGCATTCAAATACATTGTGGATCATCGTGCGTGCACGCCCGTTTGTGTGTTTCAATGTGATTTTTCTTTGCTTGCTTCAAACAATGGTGTTTGCTAAATGCACATCTCTGTGATGCTTATACTTGTCGAGTACGGATTGACCATTTACCGTGTCTCTCTAGTCATGCTCCTCTAAGGCTATACTTACATATTGATATATCCACTCAGGATCTACAGTTACCTCGATAAAGAATTGTTTCTTATTTAGAATACTTGTCTATAGCATCATTCTTTTGTTGCAATGTTGGGTGTCCCTTAATATTACAAATTTATTGGATCCTCATTTTGTTTGCCACACCTTTGTTGCTTGGAACGATCATTTGTGACTACGAAAAATGGTATTTGGGGACTCTTAGGAGCACAGGAAACAACCTAACATTTTGGTTCAACTTCATTATGAACTTAATGATCTTATCCTTTTTTAACATAAAAAGAATACAAAGCAATTATGGATGCTTAATCTTGTATTGTCACTAATGATGAATGTAAGGTAAATAATTAATCCATCCAAGTTTATCATAAATCCTTGTTAGATAAGTGTTTTTTTGTCTAAACCCCTTTTAAGGGATTCTATGCTTCTAGACAAATGCAAGGTATTGTAGTTGTCAAAATGCATGATGGCAAATGGACACGCGATAAGCCACATCAAGTTTGTATATGCTTTTCTTGCTATCAAGATTTTTATGCTTCTTCATTTTTACATTAAATTTTCAGCATGAAGGAGATTTATTCCTTGCAAAAGTCAATCCTATTGTTTATAGTGAAGTTGATTCTTTAGACAATTGGTTTATTGGAATGTGGTACTTTGTGGTTTGTGTAAATGCAAACCATCAATTTGGGATGGTCTCATTGTGGAATTCTTTCATGCGTTTTGTGATTATCTCAAGGTTCCTTTCCTTCATGTCATTAAACAGTGTGGCAGTGTAAGATACTTTCTACTTCTTGGAAAGAAGATTTGTTGAAATTGCTATGTGAAAGCCATTAGGTGAGATGCTCGATGATTGGAAAATTATTACGCTTATGCAAGTTGTTTACATATTGATCATCATAAATGTTAGTCAATCATGTCAAAGATATAACCTTCATTCGGATTTACAATTTTCTCAATATGGTTTTGTACCTAGACATCAAATTTTGGATAATATTGCAAATGTGTTCATGGGAATTGAATATATAATTACACTAAGCAAGATGTTATAATGTGCAAGGTGAAATTTCTAAGCCTTTTGATACGGTCCATTTGTTTTTGCAATTATGAGAAGGTAGTTTGTGATATCATGTATTGGGTTTATGAAGATGGGATAGCACAATGCATTCTTGCTTCGGAGATTTTGTAATCTTGAATTTGAGATGCTCATTGCATAAATGTTTTCTATAATGTGCATTGGTTTATGCCATTGCAAACCTCCTATGTTGTTATAAATAAATAAAGTCACCAAGTAAGGTAGTTTATGCAACATTTCCATGCACAATAGTTCATGTCTTGTGGTTAAAGCTTATGCAAACGATTTGTTATTTCTTCAAAAACTTCAACCCAACATGTACCAACAAGTGTGGATGCATTGTCACTACTGCATGGTTTTGTTGTTGGTTTACATATCAATTTGAAAAGTCGCATCTTTTGGCCCTTGGGAGTCATGGCTTGCATTCACATATATGGCCCACTCAAATTGTTCCACATGGTCAATTATTTGTCAGCATCTTGGTTACTCCGTTGGTTGGGAAGACTCATTGAACAATTATTAAAAGCTTTGTACATGGCCATTCCATATAGTAAATATGTTCAAACACGTCACTACCATAATATAGTAACATTGAGGTCTTGAGTAGCATTGAGCATACTATCATTACAAAAAAGTATGGGCTTTAATTGTGATAGGATCGCCTTGTATGCCCTACTGATGTATTTGAAGGGTTGAAATGCTAATTTATCCTCTTTTATTTGCAAAGATTGCCTTGTGCAACACTTAGGTCCAACCATAGGAGGGTGATGTTGTGCCCTCTTGGGCTTTTATAAGAAGGTAAGGGGGAAAATTAAAAGGGTTTTAGAAGTTGACATAGAGGATGTCATCAAAGTATCTATACAAGGTGCCAAGTAGGCTAAGTTGCTTTCTTCTTTCATCGGTTTCAAATAGTGTGGGGGGTAAATAACATGAGATAAGAGAGGTTCTGGTAGCCAACCCAGAGGATGTCATCAAGGTATCCAAAGGGGTGCCAAGTGGGGCTAGGTTACTTGTTCTTCCCTCATCAATTTCTAGGATTGTACTTTTGTATTAAAACTCAAGTGATTTTAGAGATACATTACACCATAACGGGGAGCATGCTAGGCCCATGGATATCCCATTTCTTTGCCTATAAATGATCTCTTTGTTGTTGTAGGAACATATATTTAATGAGCTAGGTGTTTAGTGTTATAGCTCCTTGAACATTGAAAGACAGCTTTTATTTGTATCATTTCCTTCTATGCAAGAGGATGTTAGGTTCCTGAACTAGATAAGGGGACTTGGTGATAACTCAAAAGCCTCTTGAAGATTTTGTTAACATGAGCAATCAGCCCTTTATCCCAAAGGTGTGATAGATTCTCATAACATCTCTTTATGTGAGGAAAATAGAGTGAATGTGCGTATTTGGGCAAGTTAATTGCACAATCATATACCAAATCAAAACTCATTTGATGCACGTTCATTGCCTCCTAGTTAAGATTTCTCGCTCTATGTTTTAGCAAGGGATGCATGCTTTTAAGATGCAAGGGGATGTCTTAGCAAGGGGATGCATGCTTTGAAGATGCAACCCATAGTGTGATGTCAGACTAGCAATAAGCTACTCCACAACATATCCATCGTAAGGAGATTTTATGAGATATACATGTGGCCATTAGATGTGGTTTTAAGAGGCTATTTCACACTTATATTGGGCTAGAGTTTATTGGATAAGATTGTAGGTTTTTGTTTATCTAGCTTACATTCTTGAAAATTGAGCCCTTGTATAGCCCTTTAAGAGCCTTTATTGAGATGAAGTGTATACAGATGAGGACCATATTGTTAGATACTTTATCCAAACATGTGATCTAATAGTGTTGTTTTAGTTGTAGTACTTCCTTTATGGTGATCCTAGTGTGTTGAATAGGAAGGTGTTGTGCACAATCAAGGAAGAATAGGTTTTTGATTTGGCATGGTGGATGTTGTGGTGCAAGCTACAAACCTTTCCTAAATCAAATGTTGCAAGTTTTTATTCATCTCTCACTTGTCCTAATTAGTATCCTGTGTTTAATAGAGGGTATGGGTTTGAGATCCTTGTTTTTGAACTTCAAAAATGAGTCAAAAGTAACATCATCAAGATGGTAGGTGAGCACGTGACCAAACACTAGATTAAAGACCATTGTATTAGGGGAGAAATAATATGTTGTAGGAGGTTCAAGAGCCTTGAACATTTATTTGAAGTTTCAAAATAGTACCTTAAGAGGTGGGAAGGACCAACAAAACATGACATCATCCCATGAGGGTGTAGTTTTAAGCCTTAAGCCAAAAAAAAAAAGACCAAACACTAGATTAAAGACCATTATATTAGGGAAGAAATAATATGTTGTAGGAGGTTCAAGAGCTATGAACATTTATTTGAAGTTTCAAAATAGTACCTTAAGAGGTGGGAAGGACCAACAAAACATGACATCATCCCATGAGAGTGTAGTTTCAAGCCCTAAGCCAAAAAAAAAGAGCAGCTGATAGAAATTCTTGAGGTTTATAACATTCATGAGAAAGTTGTGAAAAAGAAGATTTGTCATGATACTTGGATGGTTTTTGTCTCGAGGAAGAAATAGTACCCGTCAAGAGGCATCCTTGAAAATCCACAATTAATTAGAAGGCATGGAGGTGGGACACAGGGTTGAGGTGAGGGGGATAAGAGGGAGTTAGAGGAAGGGTATGAAAATTGTCTGTGTGGAGTCGATAGGGAAGAAAATAGGGGTAGCTAGCACTGCAAAATTCATTTGTGTGTGAGGAGTGTAAGACCTTCCTCTACCTCTATTGTGTTTGGGTTGCTCACCATGAGATCTTGTATATCCTCTACCTTGCCCTCTTGCCTCCTTAATTGGGGTCATGAATTTCTTTAAGGAGGCATCCATATCTAAATGGATGTTGGAGTAGGGGTGTTTGATTGGAGAATATCATATTTTTGAGTGCCTCCTACAATCTCTCTAGAATCGCGGGCCCTATATAACATATTGAAAAAGAGGGTCTTGAAAGCATCTTGTGTTGTAGTGGCAATCCAATTAAGGAATGTGAGCATTATTTTTCGAGCACAGGTCCCTCAAATAAGGTGGGCAAATGGTGCATCATCCTCCATAAAGCATGATCCCAATTCCTATCCTTTGGAGAACACTCACTTTCACTTGTTTTTTCACAATAGTACTTGATGAACGAGCGGTTATTCATTCCATATCTAGGTGATACAGTTGTTGTTGTCTCGTCCAGATGTTAACATGACACCCTTCATACTAGCAAGTAGCCCAAGGTAGCATGACACCGGTGAATCTCAAAGCAATGATACCAAACGAACATGCTAAGATGTAAGATTCCTTTAGGTTGGAGCTATTTCCCTCCAAAATGTGTATCATGCCATTTTGACCGCCCTCTTGTTTTTGTCATTGTTGAGCATAAGCCACATTAGGGCAATGTCCCCCAATGACTAGGCTTTATGGTTGGTTGGCCACAAAATGCCCCAAGGATTAGGCTTTGTGATTGACCATAGCTAAGTAGACCTCCAAGAGCCTTTCTAGTATGTAGATATCAATGTTAGTATAGAAAGGTTTCTTAGATATTGCAACTAAAGTGATGATTGTCAATATATATAAATGCGCACGCACACACACACACATACATTGAGAGAGAGAGAGAGAGAGAGAGAGAGAGAGAGAGAGAGAGAGAGAGAGAGAGAGAGAGAGAACAAGAAGAAGAAGAAGAAGGAAAAGAACAAAATAATATTTTCATCATCATAAAAAACAATCCAAAGAGAGCTCAAAGATATGTCCAATGAGCCTTAAATGCAAGATTGGTAACTCAACAGGGAACTTAGATAACTAATCTACATATGTATATATGCGTGTATTAACATTTGTATCACCCAAATTACACACGTGCATCTAATATGTGTGTATTAACATTTTTAAAGCTCCATTAGATGCACGTTACGTCATAAAATATAATATCTAACTTTACCAAATGATTTCTCATATTAAACTGATCATTTAATATGGGAAGATAAAAGGGGAACAAGAGTTAGGATATAGATATGTGCTTCTGCACCTATTTCAACAGGAGGGACCAAAAGGGAAAATGGTTACATTTCAATAGGGGTCCAAAAGGAGATGGTCTACCAAAGAGCAATGTGCAATAAGTGCTTCTAGATTTACCTCAGCAAGGGACCAAGAGGAGAGATGGTTACATCTCAATAGGGGTCCAAAAGGAGGTAGTCTATCAAAGAGTAATGTGCATCTAATGGAGCTTTAAAAAATTAGGGTTAGCTTCATAAAAGACCTCCAAAAGTTAGTGTTAAAAAGTCATTTGACCTTACGCAAGCTAGGGCTAACCTCGAGGTGGGAATCCTACCCAAGCATGAGGTGCTAAGATTCTTAAAGTGGTTGTGGAAACCTTGCCCAAAGCTTGAGGTGATTTTTATGCTTAAATGACTAAGGTTTTTGAAATGTTAAATTCAAAGATAAATTCTCAAGAGGCATGAAAGTTTCCATGCTTGATTGACTAAGGCTTGACGTATTCAATTCAAAACAAATGACTTAAGAAGCATAAAAGACACATGCTTTCTTGATTGACGGAGTCCTTGAAGTATTCAATTCAACCAAATGACTTAATAAGCATAAAAGGTACATGTTCAAATGATCCTCCACATGTGGCCCTCATGATGTGCTTGAATGCTATTGGATAGGTTTTAAAGCGGTCCAAGCCGTGCTTCACAGAAGTACTTATACACTCATAGCGAACAAATATTCTTGCCAATTTACGGAGCAAAAGAAAGTTGACCTTGTCGAGCATTCATTGCTAATTGACCTTGTCAAATTGACAATGTAGTGGAAAACAGAAAAAATACTTGCAAGGGATGTACCTCATACTAGCTTGGCTTGCTTACTATATTTTGGAAATTTGTGGAGACGGAATCGTGCTTCCGTGATGTCTTCATAAACTCATCGGATCATGCTTGTCAACAATGAGTGGATCATATCCATGCTTGAGTACATCATGGGCAGATAACTTGCCAAGGAGCCATGTCCTAGAAAACTTTCTTGATAGTTGCTGGCAATTATAGTTAAGGGTTGGCCTTGCCAAATAGCTTTGTCTTACATGCCTCGGGCCTTGCATGCACTAGTATGCTACAAGTCTTGCTTGAACACCATGATATTTATCCTTGACAAATATCCCTTGACACAAGTTCCCCTTCCATCATAAGGCATAGGCGCAAAGCTTGCGGTTATAAATGCAAAATTTTGCAAAATGTAACTAAATGAAAAGCATTAATCTCCAGGTCATGGTACTTACAGGTCATCGAAGACGTCTATCTCAAAAAACTCCGTCAGACATGAAGCGATTGTCTTGAAAATCATAGCTTTACCTTGTTGGCAAAGGCAGGTAATAGGAAGCCTTGCGTCCCTTGAATCCATTAGTAGGTTGAAGCCAATAGATTGACAGCCTTTCGCATGTCAATGGGTCGCAACGGCCCCTTCCATGCCTCGAAACAAATTTGCAATAATTTGTCGCATGACGTGCATGCTGTACCAAGATCCTTGACGAAAAGCATCTGACCTGCCCTTGATAGTCCTGGCATGCCGTTCAGTCGCCATGAATTGTCGATCCTTGTTTTTGTGAACCACACCATTCCAAAGGTTTCAACATCTCTTGTATCTATGACTCAAAACCTGAAAATCCGGTTTGCCGAGGCTACAAAACCCCAAGGGCTTTGCATCAATGCGCATCTTCAAGTTTCCAAATTAGAGGTCTCTACCGTGGGCTAAGGCCCTTATGGCTAGGGTGCCCAACTTGGGGCGCCCGCTTGTGAACTCCGTGGGCACCAGTCCTAGTGTAAAAAATGTCTTGCCCTAAGGCCAAAGGCCTTTGGGCGCCTGTGTATGAAAAGCAGGGAGTTCCAAGTTGGCCATGGTGCACAGAGAGCAGCCGCGAGAGAGAAAAAGGCCGCCCCCAGACTGTGTGGTGCTCACCTTGCAGCACGCCAGGGTCGAGTTGTACTCCCCTTGACTGTGTGATCTTGTTGTGCTCCTCTGCACCTGCTTTGGCGAAGGTCAGACTTTTTCTCCTCCCCGACTCAAGGGCGCCTGCACACGGGTTAGCCTTCTTCATCCTCGACCCCCTCTCTACTAAGCGGCCATGTCGGCCTCCAAATCTTGCCCTTAGGCTGCATGAACAAGCATCAAGTGGAGGTCCACAACCCACTTTGCCTAGAATAGACTGGAGCTCTAATACCAGTGAAAAGGTCCCTGGTGGGACTGCCTAGGAATGAACCTCCCAACCTCCCATTAAATAACCCCTTGGGCCTCATTCCCTATCCACACTTGGAGGCGTCCCCTTGGGCCTGGTCCTTGACCACCGAGCATTGCCCTTGGCATGACAAAAAGCCAATTTCCAAGAGTGGATATGAGTTATTCAAGTTGTGAAGACAAGGATCTTGAATTTCTGGTCACTGAATTGCAAGTTTTAATATCGAAGGTCCCTGAATTACAAAGTTTCACAATCCAGGTCCCTGATTCTGAGATTATTGATTTTCAAAGAAGTTATGTACCTAAATTTGTTGAACTACAAAGTTTTGTTATTTTTCAAGCGCAGATAATCCATAATCTTTTTTTGGATTTGGAGAATGAGAGGTATTCAAATATGGTTGCGGATAATGAAGTGGTTTCCAAAATCAGTCAACTTCAAGAAGAGAAGGCATCATTGATGGTGGAGATTTCTCAGGTTCAAGTTGAATTTGAATTGCATATTTCTTATGTTTATGAAGTTCATCATGCTCTTAAGCAAGTTATTTTGGAAAAGGATAGCGAAATTGAGGATTTGAATCTTTAACTTACTCAAATCAACAATGTGGAGTCTTCTTTAAACCTTGATGTTATGGAAGATGTCTTGAATGATGATGTTGTCATCAATGATGTTTATGATGTTGGTGCTTTTGAGAATTCAGTCATGGAGATTGGAAGTCCGTCTTTTTTCAATGAAGTTCAGTTTCTTGATGGTATTCTTTATGTGGTCATGTTCCTGATTTCAATGGTTTTGATGATGCTAAGGAGATGGTTTTGACCGATGATTATGCAAGTATTTTGCAAGTTCTTGATGATGGTGAAGTGGGTTTTTCTGAAGTGGTTCTACATTTCTATGTGATGTTGCTAATGGAGGAGATGATATTATTATATTTCATTGGTTTTATGTCTTCATGCTTGATGACATAAGGAACGTTTTTCAGGGAGCAGAAGTCAAAAGTTTTTAGTTTCAGGGAGATATCACTGATTGGAGAGATTTGCGGCTACAAAGTGAATTTCTTTATGTTCTTGAGAGGGGATGTGAGCGAGCCATCTTGGTGGTGTTTTTTATGTGTGAAAGAGAGTTGAAATTCTTATTTTTAAGCCTTGAATCAGATCAGTTTGATGAAGAAGCAGACCAATTTTGGTGTTTTTTGAATCAAAATTTTCAGGATAATCAATGGTTTTGGCATACGGAGTCCAAATCAGGTCTCCCAGTCTTTCATCTACATGCAGAGATATTGGATATGCTAAGGAGGCAGTGTCTAATGGTTGCAAAATTTGCATCCTACCTTGAATCTTTCTTCGATCTTTTTGAAGAGAAACCTGAACCTGAACCTGAACTTGAACCTGCTAATGTCTTCAGTAAGCCCCCAAGTAAGCCATACCAGGCCTTTGCTGAAGAAGAGTCTAATGAAGAAAATCTGTTGTTGCAGAAGAAGTTCATTGAACTGAAAGATCATTTTATACAATTGAAGTATAAGGGGGAACAACAAGTTCATGATCAACCTAAACCAAAGGGTGTTGAATGTGAAGTGATACTGATGGATAATACGGATCAGGAAGTTCAAGAGTAGTTAATGGAAGATACAGTTCCAATCACAAGACATGATAATGAGGCAGAGCATCTGCATGTTGAGGAGGCATTATTGAAAACTGTCAAGGAAGTGTTGGGTAAGAACATTGAAGAACATACAATGGATGAGGTTGCAACTGAGATGGAAGTAAGTATTGACGCAGAGAAAGAAGTAAAGGAGGAGAATTTGTTTGTGCAGAAACATAATAATGAATGAAGCAGCAATATGATGAACTGAAACAACAGTATGAGGAATTGCAGAAGCAGTTGGAGCAGCAGAACCATCATCAACCTGAACAACTGCATACTCGAAGTGATACTGTAATGTTGGATAAAACTGAAACTGAAGTTCAAGAACAGTTTATAGCAGGTGCAGTAACAATTCCAATTGCAGTTGCAGATGAAGAAGTAGATGTTGCAGGTGGACAACAATAATTTAAAGATCCAGTATTGTCTATTGTGGATGAGATAATCACTGGAAAAGATGCTGAGGTTGCAATGAAAGAACCTGAAGCTAAAGTGGATGCAGGATTTGGTAAAGATGGTAAGGAAACTGCAATAGAATGGGAAAGTTCAAAGGAGCCTGAAGATAAAGATCATCTTGCTGTTGAATTTTTTGATCAAGGGATGGGTTCTCACAATGTTTGAGAAACATTGCCCACCAGGTGTGCCAGGTGTTAGTGCCTGATGTGTCATGGCATTTATATTTTTGGACTTTTAACTAAGGTCTTAGCTTTAAACCTTAGGAGCATGTTTACACAAGGACTTTATGCCTAGGTAGTTTGAAATACCCGAATGGTCATATGGCGTAGAGCAGTTTTCGGATGTAACCAACTGGCAGTTTGCAGTTTGCAGTTTGCAGTCTTCCTGCAGTTGTACTGCTATTTTGGGCTTGTAATGGACATTGATGATGAATGCAGGGAAGAGCAGTACTTTCTCTTGCTTAGCCATGGTCTCTTGTGTTCACACGATTTGCGGTTTTCATGGTGTAATGTGCAATCACCTATAGTCAATTCCCTGTATTCTATATGTGGTTTGCATTGAATATCTGTTAGGACTGTGAGCCCCTAACAAGCCTTATCATCCATGTTTTTTTGTGTTATTTCCCAGGCACTAAAACAATGGGTAAGCAACAAAAAAAACAAGCAATTGTCCAGTTGAAGGTTTCTTGCCATGCGAAGCTTCATACAATCTAATAGAATGCAAAGCTTTAATGGGACATCAACATACATGAGAAACTTGATCCAAAACACGAGGAAAAGCTTGGCTTTTGACCATACATCATGCTATCTCCATCATTGACCCTGTTTTCCTCTCCAAGTCACCATTTTGCTGAGGGGCATATGCCCAATATTTTATCTCCGAACAAGCCAAAAATGCATTAAGTTCATTAAAGGTATACTCCCCCCTTCATCGTAATGGAGTGTGCTCATTGTACAATTATATATATTTTACACGATTAAATTGCTTGCAATACATATACGCCTGGAGCTTGGCCTTAAGCAGATATACCTAATGCATGCCCTCTGTAATCATCGATGAAAGTCATGAAATACACTTGATTAAACAAACGCTGGAGTATGCATTGTATCACAAACTTCACCATGGACAAGCTACTAAGAAGCTACTACTTGCAAAAGTAGCCCATACGGAACTATTCTTTTGAAACTTAGAACACTAAATTCTGACCAAAATAGAACCTCCACATGCATGTCTAGATGGTGCCTCAAGAGGGGGCAATGAAGCAACCATACTAGATGACAAAATTGTGCATGCCAAAGTGTGGCATCCATAGTAGTTTGGAATTGGACATTGCATATCTTGAATCTTCCACACATTCTTCATAAGCAATGAGCTTATAAAACTCGTGAAATTATGCGTTAGATACAAAATTGTATCACTTAGTTGAGATCTAACCATGCCAAAGTGTGGCATCCAAAGTACTTTGGAATTGGACATTGCATATCTTGAATCTTCCACACATTTTTTCATAAGCAATGAGCTTCTAAAACCTGTGAAATTATGTGTTAGATGCAAAAATTGTATCACCTTAGTTGAGATCTAACCATGGGAGTTGAAATAGAAAGAATGCCAAAAATCGTAAACTCGGCTTGTCTCCCCTTGGTTAAGCTAACTTTTGCTTTGGCGTTCACTTCTGAATCAATCAAACCCCAATCAAACAACCTATACATGCTCGATAAACTTGCTCCTACTTGTAAAGTGCAATTTGTAAGACTAGCTTGATTGCAAACTTGTGGGAGATAAAGCGAAACCCATCTTTCATAAATAAGAGCTAGCTCTAATACGCTCAATAGGCTATGTAGAAATGTTGTTATCCACTTCATGGATGGATTGCAAGACACCCAGACCGGAGATGAAAGCAAAGCTAGTCGTGCATGCATCCTTGAATCACCGGGTGTGGTTAAACCAACTTACATATGTGCCACTTAAATTGCAACATTTGATATGCACCTTCTAATGTGAACAAGCCAAGCCAATTAATAAAAATGTAGTAGTTACCGGTGCATATGGTGCCACTATCCATCATTGGGTTATCGGTCAGTGAGCCATGTGGCCATGGGGAGCTAGGTTGGCCAACCATGTGCGGTAGAGACGAGACTTGCTTTAACAGACTTAGACACGACCTTGATAGGCCCTAGTTGCGATGAAACTTGAGCATTTGCATGTACGAAGACTGGGTTGGCCACCCATGGACAACATACAACAAGCACATGCAAGCTCACTGTTCGACAGGGCCATGGTGTAAATGGACTCATTGGCGTGAGTGTTTTGCACACATGCACCATGACCTACTTGAGCTGACAAATTGCAAAAAGTGTGTGGTGGGTCCTCTCTTCTTTTTGGCCGAGCCAAGAGTGGAACGACGGCAAACCCAGATCGAGTTTCGGTGCCATAAATGGTCGTTTGTCAGTGCGAGCTTGCTAGCCTCAGGATTATTTGACGCCACTTGTGTCAGGTGGGATCAATGGTTGCTATTAATTGGGGGCGGCGGGATTGGTTTTGCGCCATCAGATGGCGAATTAATCCCCAAGTGATCGTCATGTGATCATAATCGAAGTGAACCCCAAGGAAACTGAATGTGAACATCAAGTGATCGCCAAGTGATACCCGTGTGATTCCCAATTGAGATGTGATCACCCTGTGAACCTACCTATTTCAAAGTGATCACCATGTGACCCCAACCATTCTAAAATAATCTCTAAGTGATCACCGTGTGACCCCAACCATTCCAAAGTGATCTCCAAGTGAACACCGTATGATCTCCTGCCCGTCACTTTTGCCATATCATACTATGTTCTTACCCTCTTTTCAAGTGGCGCACGATAGCTTAATGGGATAGCCAATGTCTCTAGTGCGGGAGGTGGTGGATCAATAGTGGGGGCAAACGGACAAGAATCTTTTTATTCTTGGGAGTAAAAGGATGGTCCTTTCAAACCGCCGACCGCACGTAACAAGGTGGTGTCAAATACTCCCGCGGGCTTGCTAGTACCTACTGTGAGGTCCAGCTCCTGGGAATGGGGTTTGTAGCAACCCAGACGGCTTTTCTCTGCGATATTTCTTCTTCACATCGGATATGGCGGAACCAAAGCTTACTCTTCACCTCTTCAAACACCGCACTCTCGCAAACCCTGAGACTTATCAATCACCCCAGAAAGAGTAGCTTCGTATCTACAGAAACCTTGTATTTGTATTCAGTGAGCAATAACAATGCCGTTTTCCCTGTCTTTGCTGGGGCAGAAAGCGATATGGAGCTCGCAGAGGTGGAGCTGCAAATCTCCTCTCCCTTGGAGGCCTTTTTCAATCGTTACAGCTCGTTCTTTGAAAGATTTGAGGCTGGGAAGGTGCGTCGCATCATTTCATCAGGCTGCGTAAACCCAGAGAACCCTTCTCCAAGCATTCTGGTCATGCTGGGAAGTGAACTTTTCTTGAGGCAGTTGTGTAATGAGTACCCAGACGGTTTGGTTGAAGTAAACCACTTCTCTTTCAATGTGCTGGCAGACATTAAGGAGCAACGAGACGAAACTAGATGCTTCCACATTAGCACAACAGATTTCTCAGAGATTTCAGGCTCTTTTGATGCCATATTTCTGAACTATTTTCCTGTCTTTTCCAAGTCGCTTCCTAAACTTTTTAAAGATGTCACACGGCTCTGTAAGCCAGGTACATTTTTTCTTTAGTTTTCTTTGACTTCATATGTGAAATCCAGATTTTGACTGGTTCTATAGTCCACATAGATAGATTGAGAGGGGCTGACAAATCGAGCAAGGAATGTGATAAGAGTAAATTAGAAACTGCTTTTGCATCTCATCAAAAGAGGGATGTTGGATGTGAATTAACTACTCTTGCGGCTTAGCAATGATGGATGTTGGCAATGCTGAACAAGTTTTATTTTTGAAGTGGGACTGGCATCCACCACATTATGTATTTTCTTGAGGACTGCATGTAATGTGCTTTCTACGCTGATAAAAAATTTGATATTCTAACTTGCAGTACTCCGTGATTCTGTCTCAGTTTGAAGATCAAGCACAAAGGAAAAGCTGGAGACCTTTGACTTTCATCCCATGTATCGACTTGTCAATCAGGCCCAAATCAAAAGCTTAGGCCTTTGACTTCTTTTTAGCCATCCCACTTTTTTTGATGAGACCATTGAAATGGTCTCTTGTAGTTAGGATCCAGCAAGCAACGTTAAAGAGATTCACCACTCATCGCGCATCCTCGTTAATGTTTGGGCTTTACTTAAACCATTGCTGCTTGTTTTGTGGTAAGTGGTCATGTATCACGTGCATATGGGCTCAATGTGCCACGTGGGCATGCAATGCTGCTCAGAGCCAAACGCTAGATTGGAAGACCCTAGGAGATTGTGTACCCGCACCCTTGTGAGTTTGTTTGCAGTACTTGCATGCCTGGACAGTTCCATTAGAATAACCTTGCACAACTCTTTTTGCACAAATGGCTGTATAAAGTGAAGTCGGGCAACTAGCAGCGTAAGTTACAACCAGTTGATATTGTGTTGATTCTTTCTATCTTCCGTGGTGCGCATTGCCAGTCTACTGCCTTATTTTTGTGCTAATTTTTTCTATTTAATGCTTCTTTTAGTGCTAGGCTTTATTATGGCCAAGTCTGCCTTGCATCTCTAGAGTTATGACAAAAACTCAGCACTCAAAACTTTGTATTGATGTATGCTTGTGTGTGTGTGGGTGTGTGGGAACATATCAGGGTTGACACGTCCGAGCGTCCGATGCTAGTACAACCCAATGTTAGTGCGGTACAAGTTGGACTAAGCCAAAGCTAGTACGATGAAAGAAAGAGAGTCTAGAAAAGAGCTCAGGAAACCAAAGTTGAATGGCCCAAATGGCATCTTTGTAGCACCCCTTGAACTTTGTCCCCACATCCCTTAGCCTCGGGCCTTGGGCCATGGGCCATGTGACAATATTGGCCTAAAGGTCAAAAATTTACCCAAAACATCTGGTCAGTCAATGGTCAAATTGATTGGACGCCTAACATACTAATTCAGATATCCGTGCGGTACTAGATGGGCTGGATGCAGGGGTGCGTCTGTTGAAAGTGGACGACCTTGGAGCATATATTAATACCTAGTTCTACATCCGCTATTGGGCTTTGACGACGTTAGTGGGAATGTCGTAATAGTTAGTCAATAGTATGTATGATGGAGCTTATGGTTATATTGTATTGTGAGTACCATGAATCTATTGTCAAAGTCGACGATGCGGAAACGTAGAGACCAAGGAGAGAGAGAGAGAGAGAGAGAGAGAGAGAGAGAGAGAGAGAGAGAGAGAGAGAGAGAGAGAGTCTCCTGAACCAACCAACTTTGGCAATGAATAACTAATGTGCAGTACAATGGGGGCTGAGGGTTGCTTATATACCAACCTCAGTAAATTGCCCTACCGAGACTTTGACAAATAAGTAAAATAAATACCTAAGAGCCAAAATAAATAATAAGATCACATTGGGCAGTTCACTTGAGATGCCTAAACTCTAATACCCTCTCTGCAGCTCATAGTGAATATAAATAGTGAGACCAAGTCGATGAAGAAGCTATCATGAACGTCCCAACAGAGGGTCCGTCTACTGGATACACCTCGGATTTGCTACGCTCAACTTTGTTCCTTAGAACAATGCCATCTTGAGCATCGGTTGCCTTTTAGAAAATTGAACTCTAGACCACACTACGTCCAAGAATCCCCTTTCGTGAACTGTGAACACATCATGTCCGAAATACTCCAAGATAATGAACATTGGAACACATCCTGTCCATGATCCGACCAACAACAATGGATTGGTGCACTCATCCATAGTGTTTTAAATATGTCTGATTGGTTCACTGCATGACGCATGTGCCTTGAACTCCGACATACGGGTTCAAACACGAGAACTTGAACTCCAAGTTCCAACACAAGGGTCCAAATTAATTATACAAAGCACTGTTTGTCCCTCTTTGCCACTCACAATCCGCTCTCTGGCTGAAGCTAGTGGCAGCATCTGCCTCTTGATAGAAATCTGGTGTCGTGGCCATTGTGGTCGCCACCACGTGTGCCATGCCGATCTCTTCTGTCAAATCTTTATTCCCATCATCTTTGTTCAACTTGCCTCTGCCTTTGTCCTCCTATGAATTCCTTCTTTTGTCTTTGGCTTCAAACTCTTGAGCCAAACAAAGCGTCGTGTCATATAACAACTGTCGTCGGACCAAGAGGAGAAAGCACGAGAGAGTGTAATGGACTTGGACACTCGAAGTCGAGATTCTACCGCGACACCTCACTTCAAAACAGTTCACAGTTCACAATTGATTCGACACTCGTCCGACGGAGTTCCGTGCCTAGAGATATTGTCCCCAAAGACTGTCGCCCCTTTCGGTATTTCTTTTTGTATTAATCTGTTGCAAAGTACAAGTGGGTAGCCGGGACTCACTCTCAGACTCTGTGTCCAGATGCTCTGAGAAGTGAGAGCCCAAGCTACCAATATAAAGGTTTACAAGGGATGCTAAAAGCAGAGCCCAAAAGCTGAAAATCAAAAGCTTGCACTTCCAATGTTTCCCTCACAAGCCATACTTGGCAATAAAGCAAAGCTTTTAAATAAAAGCTCTCTCTCTCTCTCTCTCTCTCTCTCTCTAACTCCTGCTTGCATAGAATAAAGCAGCAAAACCGCCGCAGATTTGCCTGCCAAAAACGCTGCAAAAAGCGGACGTCCGTATTGCAGGCCACGTGGCAGATTTAGTGAATTGCGTCGTATTTTCCTGTAGCTAGCCACGTCACCATATCAGCCTACCAGGGAGTCCTTGCCAGGGGGGCGTACTGGGCAGCCACGTCACCAAGTTGTGACATACCCCCCTCTTGAAAGCATTGTAATCACCTCGATTACGCCTGCAAAATAGACATAAGCCATAAATTGTCTTATCAGACACTGATTGTTAGTACCGACGCACTAGGAACACACATCTAGCACATGTACCAATTGACAGTCACATCACACGACATCACAGGACATCACTTGACCTCATAGGACCTCACATGACAAATCACATTCAACATTCATTCGGATCTCAGACCATGATTTATCGGGAATGCAATTAGCAATCGCATCTAGATCCACTCAGAACCTCATAGATGCCGGATTGACTAATCCCTATTGCAACCATGTCTATCGAGATCATTGAGACCAAAATGCTGCAATCATTTTGTCTATCAGTTCCTGCACTTAAACAAGTCAAGAACAAATCAGTTTCATATTATTTGGAATTCCATTTCATAAAGTCATACAACAGAATACTGTCAGCTCTTAGTATCCCTGAAGCTCAAAGAGACATCAGTGACTAGTATTCAAAATTTGAGGCATCTGTTGACAAAGGAGCGGAGTAACTCCTCTCTTGTGCAAATCCACTGCACCATATCTTCGGCCAAGCTGAATTCGGGGTTCCATTTGGAGTAGATTATGCCAAACCGAAAGTTTCAAGGTAAAGTTTCACAATCTGAGGAGTATCTGCTAGGTTCTCCTCCTCCATCCACTTCACATACAATGCAGGATAGTTCTTGAATTTAACCAAGAACCGCCTTGTGACTTTACCCTTATTCTCTCTGTGCTTATGTGCCAAAATCTGTTCAGGAACAAGGATCTCCTCGTTTTCTTCCACTTCGGGTTGCTCATCAGGCTCCCCATTTTCGGGCACATCACCTTTAAAAGGTTTCAAGAGACTCACATGGAATGCATTGTGAATCCTCCAAGTGTCGGGCAGTTTCAGTCAGAAGGAGACATCATTGATCTTTTTAAAGATTTGGAAAGGTCCGTAGTATCTCATACTAAGCTTTGGAAAAAGCCTCTCCTTTCCCTTTTTCTTTCTCAGGCGTGCCTTCTCAAAACGTAAGAGCACCCAATCATCCTCCTTCAATTTCAAATCGCGACGATGGCGATCTGTTGCCTTTTTCTATCTTTCCTGAGATTTCTGCAAAGCCTCGCGGACCTTGGTAAAAGTCGTAGTTAAGTCGTGCGTGTATTCATCCGCTTCAAAAATCTTATCTTTCGTGCTTAGGAAGGGTGGAACCTTCACAGCACCTTCAATAATCTCAAATGGCGCCATCCCCGTCGAAGAGTGTATCGTGTCGTTGTAGGCAAATTCCACCAAAGGTAGATACTTTTCCCATTGAGTCTTCTAATTTGGGATATAAGACTTCAATAAATCTAAAACCACTGAATTGGCAATCTCAGATTGCACGTCAATTTGCGGGTGGAAAGATGACAAGAACTGCAACGGCGTGCCAATATTCTCCCAAAAACTCGTGAATCTCGGGTCCTCGTCGGAGAATCGTCTCGGGCATGCCATGTAATGTGAAGATCTGGGCCACAAACAGTCTCGCTAAGTGATCCGTCTTGACTGTTTTCTTCGCTGGAATGAAATGAGCCTGCTTGCTAAATCTGTCAATAACAGTCCAGATACCATCGTGACCACTTTATGTTCTCGGGAGGTCAAAAATAAAATCCGTTGCAATACTTTCCCAAGGGCGGGTGGGTATGGGCAAAGGCTGTAACAATCCCTGTGCTCTTGACCTTCTGGCATACCAAGCAACTGCGCACAAACTCGTCCACATCCTTCTTGAGTCTCGGCCAAAAGAAGTATTTCTCTACCCCTTTCAAGGTGGTAGCAATGCCGCGGTGACCCGTAAAAGGTGGACAATGGCATTCGGTCATAACCTTTTCCCCTCAACGGCTGTGTAACGCACAACATGTTTTTTCTCATCAAGTAGCCATCCCGAATGGAATATACTGCTAGTGTTTCCCCATCCCGTATCCGTGTAAAAATGTCTGCAAAATCTGTATCTGTGGCATACTAATCGACCATATCCTCGAAGCTCCTATGATGTATCGCGGAAATAGCCAGAACCAACGGTTTCTGAGACAAAGCATCTGCCACCAAATTCTTCTGTCCCTGCACATGGACAATCTGGAAGTGAAACTGTGACAAGATGTTCGCCCACCATATCTGCTTTTCCAATAGCTGCTTTTGTGACAAGAAGTAGCATGGTCTGTAAAGAGAGTAAAATCCGCTCCGAGTAGGTAATGCCGCCATTGAGTAAGAGCATGGATAACCGCCAAAAGCTCTTTCTCATAAATTTGTTTTGTCAATTCCGGCCTTGTGAACAATCGGCTCTCGTAAGCAATGACATGGCCTTCTTGCATTAAGACCGCACCCAGACTACGACCACAAGCATCACAATATACTTCAAATGACTTCTACAAGTCCGGCAAAGTTAAAACTGGTCCCGTAGTCAATTTCTCTTTCAAAGTTTGAAAGGCAGTCACCGCTGTGGGTCCCCACGAGAAAGGGACTCCTTTCTGTGTCAAGATATGCAAAGGGGAAGCAACCTCTGCAAAGTTTCTAATGAACCGCCTATAGTACGAGCACAATCCCAAGAACTTCATGGACATTCTTCAAATCGGGCCAATCACGGATAGTCTCTATCTTGGCCGGATCCATCTGCACTCTTGCTCTGCCGAGACAATGTGTCCCAAAAAGTGTATCTCCGGTAGGAAAAATTCACTTTTCTTCGCATTAATCACTAACTTGTGATCTCGTAATGCTTGAAAGACCTGAAGCATATGTTCTATATGTTCTGCCTCATTTTTGGAGAAAACAATGATGTCAAAGAAAGTGCCAACAAATAGTCTGTACTCTCGAAAAATCCTGTCCATCATCCGGTTAAATGCCGCAGGAGCATTGGTTAGGCCAAAAGGCATTACCAACAACTCGAATAACCCAAAAGTCGTTCGAAAGGTTGTCTTGTAGACATCTCCCGACGCGATTCGGATTTGATGATATCCGCTTTTCAAGTCGATCCTGCTAAGTCGATCAAGTATATCATCGATTCTAGGAATTGGAAATCTGTTCTTGATGGTGATTTTGTTGAGAGCTCTATAATCGATGCACATTCTCCAAGATCTGTCTTTCTTCAATATCAACAACACTGGAGAGCATTACGGTGAAGTACTAGGCTGGACAAGACCCTTTTCCAAGAGGTCTTTCACTTGGTTCATAATCTCTTCGTTCTGGGCTCCGGCTC
This sequence comes from Adiantum capillus-veneris, assembly GCF_014529385.1. Lineage (NCBI taxonomy): Eukaryota > Viridiplantae > Streptophyta > Polypodiopsida > Polypodiales > Pteridaceae > Adiantum > Adiantum capillus-veneris. The sequence goes on along the minus strand of NC_140950.1, from coordinate 72,574,462 downwards.
ACATGGTAAGGTGGCCGGTTTGGTGGTGTGCTTCCAGGTATCATATCAATGGTATGATCTTCAGGACGAGCGGGTGGTAACTCGCCTGGCAGGCCCTCTGAGAAGCAATCGGCATGAGCACGGAGAAAATCTTGGCGTTCTTTACCAAGTTCAGACATATTTGTCCTCTCCTCATAATTAACTCTTTCAAAAAGATCGAGTAAACAAACAGACTGGATTTCATTAATTTAGAAATGGCCGAAGGCCCGAAGCCGATACAATAAAGACAGATTCTCCCTTAAGTTTTACATCGAGTACAATGGTTCTGCCCTTCTTTGTGGTCAATGTCGCTTTCCTCGCCCGATAGTCGACCACAGCGTTGTTCTTGTGGTATCAGGGAATTCCCAAGAGGACACCACAACCTTCCAAAGGCATTATGTAAAAGTCCTCATGTCCCAAATACCCCTGACAATGTAACCGAAGTTTGCCAATGACAGGTGTAATGGCTACGTCCCTGCCGGGTGCCGCTAGAACTGCCTCTGCAAGTGGTCCCATCCGATCGGGAGTGATCTCGAGCGGCGTCGCCAATTCCGGTGAAAAGAAGATCAAGGCTTCTTGGTCCTTCACTTCGTCTTGCCTTTTCTTCCACGGTTGTCAGCTGCTCTCGAACTCTCAGGCCTTTTGTCGTCCTTGTTGTTTTGTTCTTTCTGTGTCTTTTTAGGGCACTTCGCGGAGATATGCCCAGTTTCCCTGTATCCAAAGCACTTCCCCTCCTTTATGTAGCGAGCCCTCTCTTGAGGAGTAAGCTTGGGTCGTGCATCCTTGTCTTTTTGTTCTGGGTTGCTCTTTCTCTTTCTACTTTTATTTTTCGAAGTTTGTTCGGCTCTTTGCATCATGATCTCATCTATGGGGTAGGTCAGACTGCCAGAGTGAATGGCAAAACCCCGTTTCGCATGACTCATCAACTCTTGAATGGAAGCTGACTTTTGTTCCAAGCAGTGATCTCGGATCTCTGTAGGAAGACCCAAGGTAAACCGCTCAATCTGTTCCTTGAACGAGATCTTCTTGAATGAAGAGGCGGGTAGAAAAGAGCTCCAGAATCTCTCGCAATAAGTGTCCATTGTATCCTTATTGGTCATCCGAAGATGGTTCCAAGCAGTTCGTATGTCGCGTTCATACTCTCGATTCAGCCATGAAGAAATAAAAAGCCTCTTGAATTTCAACCATTTAACTGGCGCTGTCTTGTTTAAGAGAAGCGTGGGACCACCAAGTTCGAGCATTCCCCTTAAAGTAAGAGGTAGCCCTCCGAATCTTAGAGTGCTTTGAGTAACGCCCTCCTGAGAAAGCTATGTCAAACTGCTGTATAAAAGACAGCCTTCGAAGCATCTCTATAACCAGAAAACGTGTCAAATTTAATTGACTGTCATACTGGTTGGCTTTATAAAAATTCTTCTTCTTTGCATAAAAGCTGCTGTCGTCAAAGTCCGAACTGTCTGAAGACAAGTGCTTTGTAGAACTGTCAACCACGGGGCGAATTTAGACTTCTTTGCCTTTTTCTTGCCCTTTCCGAAGCGTTGCTTTTTGCTTTCGCTTTTTGCCTTTTCTGTCTTCTTCGCTCGAGTCAGAGGAGCTAGAAGAACTCGAAGAAGAAGAAGAAGAAGAAGAAGAAGAATTGGGTACTCCTTCAAATAGAACACGCTTCTTCTGCTTTCTTGCCTTTTCAAAAGTAGACTGACGACCCAAATAAAACCCGGGAAGTCGGCACCTTTCTTCTGCTTTTTGTCTTGCTTTTTAGCTTTGTTCTGCGCATCAAAAAGCTGAGCAATTCGTGCATCAACCACCTCTTCTAATTCTTGCTCTGTGTACATCCTGGGAATAGGAGGTTTCTTGAGAGCCGGTTTGAGGGGTGGTTTTGTGGTCTGCCGTCACTGCGAGTGCACCTCATTGAAAGTGGTCTCGCTCATATATTTTGCAAGTTTTGGGTCCTTTGCAAAATTAAGCATCATCTTTGTTGCATTGCCGATCAATCGTCGACGCTCCATTTCTTCGAGCTCCGCCTGAGTAGGCCGAGGTGGGCCATACTCCTCGTGTGAATCTTTGTTGCGATCTCTTCCTGCATCGCTGGATGTAGAAGAAGTCGACTGATCTTTACCTGAAGCCATTGGTGTCGCGGAAAAAGGATCGGATTTTCCGTAGAAGAGAAATTGGCTGTGCTCTAATACCACTGCAACAGACTTGGACACTCCAAGTCGAGATTCTACCGCGACACCTCACTTCAAAACAATTCACAGTTCACAATTGATTCGACACTGGCCCGACAGAGTTCCGTGCCTAGAGATATTGGCCCCAGAGACTAGCGCCCCTTTCGGTATTTCTTTTTGTATTAATCTGTTGCAAAGTACAAGTGGGTAGCCGGGACTCACTCTCAGAGTCTGCGTCCATATGCTCTGAGAAGTGAGAGCCCAAGCTACCAATATAAAGGTTTACAAGGGATGCTAAAAGCAGAGCCCAAAAGCTGAAAATTAAAAGCTTCTAAAATAAAGCACTTCCAATGTTTCCCTCACAAGCCATACTTGGCAATAAAGCAAAGCTTTTAAATAAAAGCTCTCTTCTCTCTCTCTCTCTCTCTCTCTCTCTCTCTCTCTCTCTCTCTAACTCCTGCTTGCGTAGAATAAAGCAGCAAAACCGCCGCAGATTTGCCTGCCAAAAACGCCGCAAAAAGCGGATGTCCGTACTGCAGGCCACATGGCAGATTTTCGTGAATTGCGTCGTATTTTCTTGCAGCCAGCCACGTCAGCATTTCCAGCAGTCACGTCACCATTTCAGCACCAGGGAGTCCTTTGCCAGGGGGGTGTGTGTATTGGGCAGCCACGTCACCGAGTTGACACAAAGAGAGAGAGAGAGAGAGAGAGAGAGAGAGAGAGAGAGAGAGAGAGAGAGAGAGAGAGAGAGAGAGAGAGAGAGAGAGAGAAATGAAATGAAATGTTATATTAACGTCTTCAAAAGGCCAAAGTGACCTATGAGACCAGAAAGTTACAATGCGGTGTATCTGATACAAAGTCAAATTAACAAAATAAATTAAGCTAGGATAACAAGATATAAATACTGCGGAATCCTAAACTAAGCTGATAGGTGTGAAAGGTGAAAGGCGTGAAATGTGTGAACTAAGCAGTACAATGTGTAGACAATATGGGAGGGAAGTAGAGATCCATTTTCATAGAGATCCATCTTCATCTGCACTCTGGACGACGAGAAAGTATGGCTCGAATCCTTTGCTGTAGCCTCCTTCGAAACTGTGTAGTTCCTCTTCTCCATCGGGGTCGTCTAGATCTCCCCAGCTCCAATGCTCGGTCTATGAGAATGCCAGTAGTGCGGGCAGACCTCTCCACTGTTGGCTGCTCCTCTGTCTGTTCTTTTGGGTGTACGGTATCTAGTGGAAAGAAATCTGTGATGTGTCTCTGGGGTTGTCTCTCTTCAGCTCTCCTTAGTAAAGTTCCTCTATGCCTGTGTAACTCAATTAGATATAGCCCAAGACATCTCTGATCCTCATAACTCATGACCCTAGATAGAGGCCCAAAACCTTCTCTGAATAGACAATGAAAATGGCCTCGTATCTCATAGTACACTGTGCAATGACATATGTAATGTACCTTTGTCTCTGACTCTAGATGGCATAAGCGGCATATCCTGCTATCTGCTGGTGTCCCTCTGAATCTGCCAGTCTCAATCTCGAGCTGATGTGAGGACGTGCGTATCTGGCCAATGGCACAACGCAAACCATGAGAAAGATGCGTGTCCATATAGCTAGGTCGAATCACAAACCCCTCCTCCGTGAGGTGGAGAAGATGCTCTCTATAGAAAGCCATCTTTGTGCCCAACGCTTGTATCGGCTCTATCCATGTCCTCCTCGTGTCCAGCTGGATCAGATCCTGACGAATGAGTCTATTAATCTCTACCCGCGTCAAAGACCTCAAGGGTGCTTGTAGAGAGTATTGAAAAGGAGGCAACCTGTCCATGGTGAAACCATGTGTTTGAAACCATGATGCCATCTGTGCATACCAACATGATGTATCCCCATTAAGAGCTAATTGTTTGGAGGACTCTAGAGCCACCCTGGCATATCTGTCTCTGGTAGTATCCCACAGACTGTGTACAAAGGAGACTGATCTGGTAAGCGCCTCAATCTCCATAGGGGGGGCAGCTAATTCCGCTCGAATGATATCATGCGGTACGGAAGCCTTGGCTCTAATCAGCCGAGAGATCATAGATACCAGGGGCTTCTCCATACGCCTCCAACCATCCTGGCCTACAGAAGGTCCCCAAACCTGCGCCCCATATAACATAGTAGAGGCAACCAAAGTATCAAAGAGCCATAGCTTTGTCCTAGGTTCTTGGAACTGAACCTGCGAACACATCCTCTCCGTTCCTCCCAGAGCCGCACCAGCTCTAGTTAGTCTAGTCTCTGCTGCTCTTCTCAAAGAAAATCTCGGTCCAGTAAAGACTACCCCCATGTAAGTGTATGCATCTGTATACTCCACAGTCTCCTGACCATATTTGAAAGTAGGTACTGATCTCCTGACCCATTGCGGTGTGGTGTTAAACACCATAACCTTGGTTTTACTTAGGTTTACACACAATCCACTATCCTTTGCAAAACTGCGTAGTGCATCCAAATGTCGTTGCATACCTTCTGGTGAGTCAGATATCAGCACAATATCATCAGCATATAGCAACAATGGGATCCACGTCCCTGCCAGCTGGGCACCCCTATCACCCTCTCTGTCAATGTAATCAGACACCTCATCAACATACATACCAAATAGAGTGGGAGACAATGGGCAGCCCTGTTTCACTCCAATAGTAGAGTGAACTAAATCAGATACCCCTTCCGGAGTGCGTACATGTCCTATCACTGATCTGTACAAAGCCATAATCCCCCAAATCAACTCTATGGGCACCCCCATCTCCTGTAGTCTGCGCATCAATCGAGCTCTTGGTACCATGTCAAATGCTTTGCGAAAATCCACAAAGCTACAATAGATCCGTCTCCCATGTGCTCTGCCCTCCTCAATGATGGCACCGAGTGTCAGAATATGATCAAGAGTGGAGAAAGTTGAAACCCCTCCTGAAGCCGGCCTGACCCTTTGCTCGTACACCCTCGTCCTCTGCCCAATTACTCAAGTGTTGCTCCAGAATAGATGCATACAACCGTGCCAATGTGTGTCCAACCATAATAGAGAGAGAGAGAGAGAGAGAGAGAGAGAGAGAGAGAGAGAGAGAGAGAGAGAGAGAGAGAGAGAGAGAGAGAGAGAGAGTCTCTTGAACCAATCAAGCTTGGCAATGAATAACTGATGTGCAATATACAATGGGGCATTGAGGGTTGCTTATATACTAACCTCGGTAAATACCGTACCCAGACTTCGATAAATAACTAAAATAAATACCCAAAAGCTAAAATATATAATGGGATCACATTGGGCTGTTCATTTGAGATGCCTAAACTCTAACATCTATACCTTACGCTTTCCTTAAAAGATGAATTTGGGCTTATCTTAGAATCATCTAGGTATATGTTTTATTTGTATACCGAACATGGAAACTTTACATTGCGAGTTTTCATCTGTGTTATGATTTGTTGATTGTCAAAGTCTTGGCAAAATGTGGAGAACCAAAATGAGCGCCAAGCCTAGAAACAATGAAGCGTTGAGCATCAAGTGAAGATGACCAAAGCGGAGGTTACATTGATCTAGTCAACATGGAAGTGGAAAATAATCACCAGAAAACAGAACAAGTCGCCAAAGAGAATGAAATGGAAGTGCCAAGTTTGAGCGTATCATAGCTCATCGGCTACTGGTGAAGCAGGCGGAGAGAGGTGCAAAATTGGTACACCCCCTGAAGCTAAACACTTTAACCAAAGGAGAAAGGCTATTGAGATTGAGAAGAAACCGGCAACACTCCAAGTTGAAAGGAACTGAGAGGAGGGCAAACGGGCAAATGACGTGGCTAAAGGGCAATCGTGGGACCTGACAACTCAATCGAGACATTGGGGAGAAATAGGGGTAAAAGATGTCCTGGTACCTCACCATTTGCATCTCTAGCATTCTCTGTGCTGTTCACGTTGTCTCCATTAATATATACCTGCTGTATGTGTCATGATTGTGACTATGTTACATCATTAGATCTAGTCCTTGATGCAGATACAAGACTGACCAACCGTGGAGGACCCCTATTCTCGCATGGTTGCGCAAATTCACCAAAGGACACACTTCCACAACGAATAACCACACTATTATTTGCAGTGGAAGTGATTGATGGTGAATGCTCAGTCCTCAGTGTGTACCCAAGGTTCTTTTTCTGAATGAGAGTTTTGTTTACTTCATGAGAGATGTGTTACGATTGTGACTGTGTTACAGTATTACATCTACTCCTAGTTGCAGATATGCTAAGTGCCATGCCAAGGAGGACCCCTGCGCTTGGATGGTCATGACCCTTCGCTCAAGAGACGTGCCTCTTCGCCAAAAGCCACACTCCTTTGACGATTGGTCACACCCCTTCGCTCTACGGGTGCGACTCTTCGCCCAATGGTTGCAGCTCTTCGCCGAAAGGATGTGTCTTTACGTCTAAAGTCATGTCTCTTCACCAGGAGACGTGTCTTTTCATTTGTGTCTCTTCGTCTCCTATATAAGGAGCCTATTTTACTCAGTTTCAAGCAGTCATTCAATCAATCAATTAAATACAGAGTCTTCTGAGTCTTGTTTCTGAGTTTAGTTCAAGTTTCTTAAGTCTTAATCATGAATTTACGTAATTAATGAAGGATTAGCAACTAGAATCCTTACAATGGTATCAGAGAAATTTTTTTTCCTTGGACCCGAAGGTTGTGAGCCTCTTTTCCTCGCTGCTACACACTACCCCCCCTCTCCCGGCGTTGCATGGTAGCAGAGGAAAGATGGTGTCCAATTGCATACGACAATATGAGGTAACTTAAATTTATTATGTTCCAATTCTATACATAAAGGACAGAGATGCCGATTTGGGTGTGCGGGAGTGCCACTTACCCGGCCTCTTCATCGGGTGGTGTCACTTCGGGATTGCGCTTGCACCTCTTCATGTGACAGGACGATAAGCCGGAACCCCTTCCCGCTACGGCAGGTATACCTTTCTAGCCTCGCCACGATATTTCCTGGGAGCAGTCATCATGACTGGATCACAAGATGGATGACAATATTATGCCCGAGGACCCGATAGCAGTTCTCAAAGAGCAGATGGCAGCACTTTCGACAAGTTTCGTATCAATTTACACTCGCTTGGAGCAGACGCAGACACAAACCTCTTCTCGCTTCTCGGACTACAAATGCTACTTCTCTGCCATCTTCTTCCGATGCTTCAGTGGTCGACCAAGAAGAACCACTCACACAAAAGCCTTCGGAACTCAAATTTTCTCACCCAAAGCATGGTTTCTCAGAGACAACTAGACACAAAGTACCTTCGTGTGAGCAGCAAAAGTCTCAGCATGAATATTCTTGGAAATGCTACAGTTCTAAGCAACCAACTTCTTATCGGAATCATCAGCGAGACAGAAGCAGCAATATGAAGCTTCCAAAGGATCATCAATGATATCATGATGGGCTTACTTAGTGGCACATATATCCGATCCTAGTCGAGTACTCGGTCGTGAATGCCGCGATGTTGGACAAGTTCCCCCTCACGAGCGATGCCCTACATTTAAGTCTTTCTTATCTGATGGTGATAAAGTTAAAGATTTATTGATCCTTTCCTTGTGCAAGAGGATTCTTCAAAGGTCTAAGAGGCAACAACTTCCTCAACCTTCCCCTTGTCAATTGGAAGCCTTAATACCCGTTGAGAAAGCTGAAGATTCAGAAGATTCTGGTTCTTGTGTGACAACGGACAAGCATAGGACCCCTTATATGGCCGTGATCCAGGCAGAAAAAGTCGCCTCATTACCGCCCTTGCAGAATAAATTCTTTGTCTCTAAACAGATACCAGATGCTATGGTGAATGATAATTCTTCAAACTTGAAGACTACAGTTCTTGCCTTCAACTGTGCAAAGGATAAAACTGATATAGACTCTTGTAGCACGACTTTAGTCGCTGCAATTGAATCTTTGGACACAACTTATTCCACAGTTAAACCTTTACAGATGGATATACCTCCAAACACTACTCTGTCTCAGTCTACGACATCCCTTCAAGAGGATTTTATTGTTCCAGGCAAACCAATGGAATACCTTACAGATTTCCAACAAGTGGTCATCACTCAACAAAAAACTCAAGTTAGTTTACTAATAATTTCACTCGAAGCAGATATAGATTCAATCTTTTCTTGGACAAAACTCGAAGTTACAAATGATTTTGACAAAGGCACTAATCAAGTTGCAGATATGATCAGTTTTTCAGTTTGGCAAAATAGTCATGGTCAATAACAGTGCCATGACATTGGACTTAATAGAAAGAGCTTTGGATGCAGAAGCACTACAACAATACATTTCCTTTTTCTCCGGAGTTTCTACAACTACCCTGGGTTTTATTTAAAGAGGGAGGGAATGTCACGATTGTGACTATGTTACAGTATTACCTCTACTCCTAATTGCAGATACGCAAAGTGCCATGCCAAGGAGGACTCGTGCGCTTGGATGGTCATGACCCTTCGCTCAAGAGACATGCCTCTTCGCCAAAAGCCACACTCCTTCGACGATTGGTCACACCCCTTTGCTCTACGGGTGCGACTCTTTGCCCAATGGTTGCAACTCTTCGCCCAAAGGATGTTTCTTTACGTCTAAAGTCATGTCTCTTCACCAAGAGACGTGTCTTTTCATTTGTGTCACTTCGTCTCCTATATAAGGAGCCTATTGTACTCAGTTTCAAGCAGTCATTCAATCAATCAATCAAACACAAAGTCTTCTGAGTCTTGTTTTTGAGTTCAATTCAAGTTTCTTAAGTCTTAATCATGAATTTAAGTAGTTAATGAAGGGTTAGCAACTAGAATCCTTACAAGATGTGCAAAGACTAGAGAGAGAGGAGAGAATGATAATGTGAATGTGCACAAAGAGAGAGAGAGAGAGAGAGAGAGAGAGAGAGACGACTAACACCGGATGGGGTCTCAAAGCCCCCTCCAAGGCCCCTCCGCTAGAGAGGTATTTGCTTTAGATTGCACAAATGCTAATACAATGGTCCTAGATGCTGAGATGTTGATGGGTTCTTACTGTAGATGCTTGGATGTGCGAGGCTAAGGGTTGAAGTGCAAAACGCTAGGGCTGATCTGACGTGGAACTTCGATTTGGCTATAAGGCTAGGGCTGAAATCTGAAAACACTGGCTGATCCGAGGCTGAATCTGGAAACGCTAAGACTGTGGCTGAAATCTGTAACTTTTGAAAATTGCTAGGGCAGTAAACAGTTGGCAATGCAATCTGCTATGGATGGCTGAAATGTTGATGGATCTGTTGGTCATGGCTAAAAACGCTAATGCAAAAAACGCCATGGGTGCTGATGGTACCGCGGGTACTCGGTGCTAGTATCGAGGGTACTGCAGTACTTATGCCGGAGAAGTGACCCCTGGGATCACTATATAGGAAATTAAAGCTGGATCGAGTAGTGCTAGATTGAACTCCATGACCTTGTAAAATGATGCTAAAATGTCACTTATTAATAAGTTGATGAACTACTAATAAGAGGCATAGTTACCTAGAACGAGAAATCGGAACGGGGAACAGCTACATGCATGAAATGCCATTCCTTGTTTTGGATACTCACGTTTGAAACACGGAACAGGGTTCCGGAACAAGAAATTGGGACGGGAACGGGGACCTGACAAGGGCCATTCCCTGTAACTATGATAAGAGGTGCTTTGTATATAGTATATTACCTAGGCTTGGTACTAATGCATCTGTATGAGAACACTCCCCAATGCCTACACATAGCAGACACTAGTTATGCTCATGTGCAATCAGGAGTATGCAACTAAACTAAAGTGCCTCGACATGCACATCATAGTTACCCGGAACGCGGAATGGCGACGGGATCCCCCGTCGAATGGGAGAACGCCGAGGGATCCGGAACGGGAACGACGCAGAACGGGAGACATAAAAAGTTAAAACACCCAAATAATGTAATTTTAAGCTCCGTGTTATTGATTAATTTAGTGTGAGAGTCCTTCGCCTCTAATACTCACAAAAAACTTGATTTGAAGAGACCATTCAACCTTACTATGGCAACGTGTGTCGTATAGACTTTAGAGCTTGAGAGGGGGGGAGGGACGGGGAGAGCGAGCGAGCTTGAAAGTTGAGAGGAAGAGGGAGAGAGCTTGAGAGAGAAGGGGGAGAGGGAGAGAGCTTTGTAGACTCTAGAGTTTAGAGTCTAGACTAACGAGGTTAGAGCTTGAGAGTCAAGACTCGAGACTCGAGAGGGTAGAGCTTGAGTTTTGGCCCTTGAAAGCTTGTGTGCATTGTGAAGGTAAGGGGTGGAGGGAAGGGCATTTAATAAGGGGGAGCCTCACAAGATAAAGCACATAAATCTGAAAATCTACCCATTCCCAGCCGTTCCGGTACCAAATGCCTGTCAGGAACGTCTGGTCGTTCTGGGCCATTCCATGCCTGTGCGAAACGTCTAGTCGTCCCCGGTAACTATGATGCATGTCCTGCGTACAGGCTCACGAGGGTGCTTGAACACTTTCTAGGCTGTCCTAAACCCTAGAAATAGGAGTTAGAGCTTGTCCACATGCACATAGGGTTAGATGCACATGTGACATCCTCCCCTTTTCAAGATGAGGTATTGCTACTAAGCAGCATGGCTTCGTGTAGTCCACCAATAACTTTGGGGAGTCTCCAAAGAAATATTCGTCGTCCCACTCTATTGCGTGGATGCCGCGATACTTGAACTTTAAAAAGGACTTCAAAAGCTTGCTTCTTTGGGCCGCGTTGAAAGCGATGTAGAATAATCTGCTCCGGCTCCATGTCGTCAACTTTGTCTACGATCTCGGGCTCATCCTCTTCAAGGATCTCCTTTGGGGGATCTCCCTAAAACAACTTCAACCACAATATCATAGACACATCTTGTACTTCTTCCTAAACAACTGTGATGGAATGCATATGAAAATGTGATAGAGTGCCAAATCTTTCAACGAGTACATGCTAAAAATGTGATCTAAACTTGACTTTTCTACCTAAAACTATCGACTTTGGCAAACCACAAAGGGAATACCAATGCTTGATGGACATTTGTACTAATGCTCTTGCTGTGACTATGTCTTGCCAAGGAATGAGCATGGAAAATTTATTGACATGACCTAAAATGAGGAAACATTGTGTATTTCTTGAATGTAAACTTTTATCTTCTATAGAGAGATCTTAATGCTTTTGTGCTCATCTGTGAGTGAATCATGTGCATCGTGCAATATGGCTTTCCTATGAGAAGGTAATACACAAAGACGGTGATGAAAATACAAGAGAGCGCCACGAATGAGAGACTCAAAAAATGCATACTGACCATAGTTATGGGGAATGGCCATTTTCAGGTCCTTGTTCCTCGTTCCCATCTTAATTTCTCGTTCCGGATCCCTGCTCCGTGTTTCAAACGTGAGTATCCGAAACAGGGAATGGCATTTCATACATGTTGCCGTTCCCCGTTCCCCGTTCCCCGTTCCGGGTAACTATGATACTAGCTTTTCATGCAAACAAAAGGTACTTCTTGAATGGGTATTGTGGACCTCTACTAGAGAGCCAAGATCTGCTCTTCGTGACTGATCATATCTAAGCTTTACTAGGAACATAATCAATGAAACCACCGATTTGCCCACAAGACTAGAACCATCTAGCTTGATGGTCCCTCTAAAATACACTAGGCATGGTGGGTTGTAGCCAATTGAGGGCTTGATGACCATTATTGACGCTGAAATCTCTACCATACACAAAAAACTCTTCTCATGCTTTAGAGAAGGAATGACAGAGAGAGGTTCCTTTTCATGCAATGACTGATTCTTTTATGAACTGTGTGACTGTGTATTGAGAGGTACTATTGGACTGCGTATTTTATCCTCTTTCAAAACATGAGAGGGAGATCAATGACATACGGAATACTATGCTCACAATGGACGACCACAAGAGAGACACCTTCAATAGAGATAGAGAGAGTTTTCTTTCCAATTAACTTGTGGATCAAGCTCACGAAACCACATCATGCCGAAAATCACATCACATCTAGACAAAGGAGAGACAACAAACTTGAAACAAAAACCTGTCTTGAACTGAGACTGTTACTCTAGGACATTCCTGCGTGAGGAGTACATGTCAGGAGAAAAATTCAGAGACCATTGTGGGATCCATTGGAATAGCTTCTAAACGTGCGCTCTTCACAAGAGAATTACTAATCACATCATGCATACTACCATGCTCAAACAAGATCACAATGCGTTGACCGTTCACATGACCATAACCATCTAGATAATCATTAGAAACTTGGGACCCATTTGTTTCCTCATTTATGACACAATCAGAAGATATGGGTTCTGTGGATTCTTTTTTAGGACAATCTCTTCTCATGCGACGTTTTGTGTGACATTGAAAACATCTTCCTTCTTTTTCATACTCGGCTCGTTCTTCAAGACTTAACCAACCTCCTACTATTCATTCAACATATTTTTCATCAGGTGTCAACTTATGGGTTTCCTAGGTTTTAGCCTTTCCTTTATTATCACTATTAGGTGAAGAGTTTTGTGCTCTAGGTGTAGTGGAAGATTGAGAAGACGAAGAATTACCATTGTTCTTACCATTTTGCTGGTTCGGAGGGGTACTTGACTTGTTCTCCTTCGGCTTACCTTTGTTGTGCTTCATTTCCTAAGCGAGAGCGATGTTGACGGCGTCATTGTAGTCCTTTGGATCAAAGACTTGCAAATTGTATTTCGTCCAAATTAAAGAGGGAAGCCTCTTTGCGATTCTCATTTGACTTACGCAATTGAACACCTATCTGCAAAATACGATTAGAAAAAGACATCACGGGAGTTCCATTTTGCTTGAGGCCTCTCCAATCCTCTTTCAACCAAGCAAGGTACTGCGGTGGCATAAAACAAGCCCTGTGCTTGTCTTGGAAGTCGGCCCAATTGTAAGACAGTAGTGCGCCATCCGTGGCATGGTCAAGATGTTCGGCCAATTGTGCCTCTTGCTAGGCCCCCCCTTTTTTTTTTATAACCCTTGTGTTGAATTTTGATCTGCATGGCCTTCATTAATCAAGTGCTCCCCCCCCCCCCAAACAACAACACACACACACACACACAAAAAGAAAAACCCAAGGTTACCTAGTGTGAAAGAAAAGCAATCTTTCAAGTGCCATTAAAACAAAATAAAAACAGCCCACATAAAAAATGCAGCCTAACTAGTGTTTCTAGATTTCGCACCCTTCTCCCCCTCTCTGTTAGACTTACACCACTTTGTTGCTTCACAGGTCTAGGGCATGCATGTACAGATAGTGTGCCTCCGGGCTGGCCACCCCTTGCATATGCATTTAGGTTGCGAATTGGGCCGGCCGTCCACCTTGTCCGGGCGCCCATGGGATATTTACCTATATATCATTTTGTTGCGTCGTGGGGTTTTTCTTAAGCATTGCCCTACCTCCCCCTTAGGCTTCTATATATGTGAGGCCGGGGGGGTACCCACAACACATCCCTCAGTTGTACTGGTCTTGTGGTTGATGGTAGTCATGGGGGGACTGATCGCCCCCTCTCTCTCTCTCTCTCTCTCTCTTCCGCACACGTGCACTCTCACATGGTATCAGCAGCTTAAGGCTCTTCATGTCCAGGGCGCATCTCCGCATCAGGTTTCTCTCCCAAGATCAGATCTGCCAGCGTTATTTGCATCAGCCAGACAAGCGATAGGATGCTGAGTTTTTTGTCGTGAAGGACCCCTCTTCACCTGCGTTTTTTGCACATCCACATGGCGATCACCTTCTGGCTGCAAGCACTAGCTTTCTCAGGCTGTTTCCTCGCCGGAACACCCCTCCCTCTACCTGCGTTTTTAGCGAGCAGATCTTCCGTTTTTTGGACAGCAGCACCTGCATTTTTAGGGCTGAATTGCTAGTGTTTTCTAGACAGCAGGTCAGCGTTTTCAGAAGAGGGGGGCAGCGTCAGCCTTGGCCCACTCGAACTTGCTATTTCTACACGGCTCGGCATCGAGTGCCTTGCCACCAACAATCCTCTTCATCTGCTACAGATTTCAGCCATAAACACCTGCTGTTTTCTCTGTTTTTAGCTCAATAGGGGTTGCGACGTTGATTCCCCGCCCTCCCTACACCCTCTGCACCGCTCCGGACCTCGGCGAGACTATGAGCACGATGAAATTTGCTGGATAGCAGCATTTTCATCACCTCGCAGTTGCATTTTTGGGTGGACAGCAGCCACATGGTGTGTTTTTCACAAAGGATGAAGTTACCTCCTACGAGGACACCATCTGATGGTGGTTCGTGTGGTCTCTCAGTGACTGTTGCAGTACATCGTATCTTCGACATCGTCTTGATCATCTACGGGCGTACGATCCTTGGGAGATCCATTCATTCCAGCCATCATTCGGCTGAGGGGGTGGTGACTCGTGGTTTGCTATGGCCACACCTATGCACGCATCAGAGGAGTTCACACGAGATATGGCCATGCTCATGGCATATAGGATTCCGACATTCCCAGAGAAGATACCACCAACTTGCGTGGACAGACACTTACCACTTGACCTCGACACGTCAGATCACTTGTTTACACAGGAGCATCTACATGGACTTAGGGAGAGGATCTTGGATCTCTTCTTGGACAAGTTCATTGCTTGGATCTACAAACTAGAGTGGGACTTCAATGCTTTGGACTCTCTTGGAGAGTTTGTGTCACGATTGTGACTATGTTACAATATTACATCTACTCCTAGTTGTAGATACGCAAAGTGCCATGCCAAGGAGGACCCCTACTCTTGGATGGTCACGACCTTTTGCTCAAGAGACATGCCTCTTCGCCAAAAGCCACACTCCTTTGACGATTGGTCACACCCCTTCGCTCTACGGTTGCGACTCTTCTTCTAATGGTTGCAGCTCTTTGCCGAAAGGATGTGTCTTTACGTCTAAAGTCATGTCTCTTCACCATGAGACGTGTCTTTTCATTTGTGCCTCTTCGTCTCCTATATAAGGAGCCTATTGTACCCAATTTTCAAGCATTCATTCAAACAATGAAACACACATTCAGTCTCTTGAGTCTCAATTTGATCTTAAGTATGAAGTTTTAGGTCTTAATTATAGGATTAGCACCACTAATCCTCACAATGGTATCAGAGCAATTTTTTTCCTCGAGACCCGAAGGTTGTGAGCCTCTCACCCTCGCCACTACACTCTACCCCCTTTTCGGAGTTGTATGGTAGCAAAGGGAAGATGACATATCAGCTACCAGATCAATGTGAGGTATTCCTAAACTCTACCATTTACATACTGACTACAGATATATGTACGGAGAGATGGCATACCCAATGTGCGTGCGGAAATTTCATGATGAAAGCCTCGCGATGCACCTCTTCATCGGCACCCCTTCATCGGTTTGTGCCTCTTGGTAGCCGTCCGTGCCTCCTCGAGGTGCCTCTTTGTTGTGCATTGTCTTTTTCGCTGTTCCACTTTTAGCAAAAGTGGATGTACCCCTTTGCGAAGCATCACGCCCCCCATCATCAAGTGTTGGCTGCTCATACCCCTTCGTGAAGCATCACGCCCCCTACCAAGCGCTTGCTGCTCGCACCTCATCCTCCAGGGTCACACCCTTTTCTCCATGCGCTGGCCTGAAATGCCGCCAAGCTACTCGTTAATTTTTCTCTTTGCTGGAGTTTCTCTTCGATAAATAATCAGCAGCGCTACCCTTTAACATCAAACCCAAAGGTTTTATTAAACCTGGCCGGCCATCTCTTAAATAGTCACCTTATACCAAAGTTACCCGGAACGGGGACCTCCGGAACGCTTCCGGAATGGGGCCTTCCCAAAAAAGCGAAACCAGACTGAGGGCCGGAACGGTAAGCTTAAAATATGCTTAAATTAGGTTGGATTTAACCTATATGTTAGTAGAGAGCCATAGACACCCATTAGTCTAAGTAGAATCCTATTTAGGCACGCTTTGCAATGATTCTTCAGTCTTAAGGCTTACACGCGATTGCGCACTACACACAATACATGAATTGGGATCATCCTTTACAAAAGCATCTTGATTCTTCATAGAAAGAATATTAACTCAAAGTTGAATAGAGTCCGGACTCCCACAAAAGCTTGGAGCAAAAAGATGATAGATCATAGATTATAAAGATGGCTTACAAGGCCAGCCAAGGCGCTACAAAAAGACATGTAGACTCTAGAGGCTAGAGTGCTAAATAACAACTGTAAGAGTCACTAGGTGACATGTCAAGACTCAATCACTCATGTGGTAGTGCAAGACAAAAAGGGGGCAAAGCCGGCGGGTAGGGGCAGAAGAGCATTCCACCTCCCAATCTGTAGTGGAGTCTTGGATGTCGTGAATATCATCCCAATCCTCATGCATAGGCTCATCCTCATGCGTAGATCCTCTTGTCTCTCCAAGTATCTCTGCCTTTGCCTCCCATCTCCCACTGTAGAAAAGGATCTGTCACTTTGGATGCTGACTTGCAAAGCATTCTTAAGTTTGCACTGACAAAAACAAGGTTATTTGCTTTCTCCACTCCAAGTCGGTTTCTCTTTCTAGATGCAATGTGGCTATATACACGCCACAATTGCTTCAAGCAAGAGGAGCTAACCGCTTGGTTGAGAATGCGGACGGCAAGTCGCTAAAGATTGGGACCATCTAAACCATTTTCTTGCCACCATAAGACATAGGAAATCTTGGTGCGATCAATTTGGGCATCGGCTGTCCCAAACGATCCCAAAATGCAAGTTGATCCTTGATTTTGCGATGCATGTCACGATCAGGGTGAAGCTTCTTCAAGATGGTGTTCCAATGTGTGTTTACCTCCGAATCATGCTCCTGCCTTGCACCCTGGAACTCTGGGTCCAACACAAAAGACTTTTCTCAAGCTCAACAAGAGGAGATTGTGCGGCGAGTGCATGAGTTAGTTGAGAAGGGTATGGTTTGGCCTAGCTCATCTTCATTTTGTTCACCAGTGTTATTAGTGCAAAACAAAGACGACACATATCGTATGTGTGTCGACTATAGAGCACTAAACAGGATTGCTATCAAAAATAGGTTTCTCGTTCCACGGGTAGAAGACCTATTTGATAAGCTACAAGGGTTGATCTAGTTCAGTAGGATTGACCTAAAATGTGGTTACCATCAAATAAGGATAGTTGATCAAGACATTGTAAAGACCGCATTTCGTACTACGCTTGGTCTTTACGAGTACATTGTCATTCCTTTTGGCTTGACTAATGCACCAGCCACGTTTAACCGTTTGATGGAGAAGCTATTCAGGCCTCACCGAACCTTTACTCCGTACACCGTTCCGATTATGGAAAAAAAGGGAACACTATTCCGCCATCGTTTCCGTTCCGGTCCCCTGACCTGTCTGGAAACGCCTTCCGGGCCCGTTCCGCTTGTTCCCTGTTACTCTGCCTTATACCCCCTTCTCATTTAACTTAGGTAAAAAAAACAAAACTAAATAACACCATGTTGGGCAGCCAGTGATTCCAGAATTCGAATGCTGCCTTCTCTCATCCTTCGTCCAGCGCTGGCAAAATTTCATCCTCCCTATGGCCGACGAGGAATATGTTCCCGAATTCTTCCTCTCGTACATAGATGCAGTTCCGGAGGAAATCTTACCCGAAAACCCTTCTCCATCCGAGGTGATCGTGATTCAGAACTCTCGAATCCGAAGTAATCGTAATTCTCAATACATTGGAGCCGGAACTTGTTCGAGACGTCGTTTCTGCTCCTAGAGTACTCGTGGCAAAACCTGCTCCTTCACATGTTCGAGTTTCCTTGAGGAGTAACCTTGCCAACCTCACAGGACGGAGAAGGTCAATCAGAGGATGCCCTCACTCTTATCAAGGAGTAGATGGTAGCACTTTCCACAAGTCTCATCTTAATCAACACTCGCTTAGAGCAGATGCAAATGCAAAACTCATCACGGAATATTGCTTCTTGTACTACACATGCTGCTTCAATACCTTCTTCTGAAGCTTCAGTGGACGAACAAAACGAACGAGATCCAATCGATGAGGTAGACAATCGCAAACTTCAATTACTTTATAAAATTTTTAATGCTGCATAGAAGAAGAAGGTAGGTGTTAAAGTGCCCGAGGGTTATAATGGTCGCAGCGACAAGCGCGTGTTGGACCAATGGTTATTCAAAATGGAGGTCTACTTAGTACTTGTCCAACACGGATTTAGTAGAACGAAAAAAAGTTGCACTTGCTAGTTCTCTGCTCGAGAACACTGCATTTCTTTGGTGGCAACGACGGGTTGCTGAGGTAAACACACGCCTTCTTGGGACAAATTTAGGCCCGCTATTCGTAAGGCGTTCGAACCTGCCAATGCAGATTTCCATGCGCGGTCCTCTCTTCGCCGCTTGAGCCAGACTAGTTCCTTGGCCGCGTACATCGCAGAGTTTCAGAGATTGACTCTGGAGATAGAGAATCTTAGCCTCTCTGATAAACTACATAGTTTGATTGACGGGCTTGAACCAACCCTGAAGGACGATGTGCACAAATACAACCCTACTACCTTGGATGCCGCAATTGGCTATGTGGAGCATCTTGGCGATAATCGGCGCCCTATACGGATTTTTTTTTTTTCCCCTGGTGACAGATCTTCAAACAATGCACGCTTTTCACAGCGTGATTGCAGAGAACGCTATAGCCAGAGTCTGCAGCACCAATCTCAGTTCAGACAGCAAGCAATGGAGCCTTATTCAGCTTCAAGGTTCTATTCGTAAGATCAACAATCTCAAAGAAGATCATGCTCTAGGCTCTTCCTCAAATGCTTCTTCAACTTCAAAGAAGTTCGACGACTAGTCACACCCCTTCGCTCTACGGTTGCGACTCTTCGTCCAATGGGTGCAGCTCTTCGTCGAAAGGATGTGTCTTTACGTCTAAAGTCACATCTCTTCACCATGAGACGCGTCTTTTCATTTGTGCCTCTTCATCTCCTAAGGAGCCTATTGTACTTAGTTTTCAAGCATTCGTTCACTCAATCAAACGCACATTCAGTCTCTTGAGTCTCAGTTTGATCTTAAGTATGAAGTTTGAAGTCTTAATTATAGGATTAGCACCACTAATCCTCACAGTTTACCCGCGAGATGCGGGAGATCAGGCATCATTATGCGACTACATTCGGAGTCACCCGGAGCTTGGCTTGGATGGTAGTGCAATTTCTCTTCTACACTCCTGATCATTTGGATTGCTACCTTTAGAGTTGCTTACACTCACCCTCAGTAACCTTACAGTAGACTTATCCCTCGTCGACTTGGGCAGTAGGCCACTCCGAGCTCATTCACATTGAGAGCCACATCGAGATGCAAATTGGTGGCGGCATTGGCGCGGATTTTGTTTTGGTTGACACCGGAGGATTAAAGGCAGGAGATACAGGCAAGACGGCACAGACAGATTGGTCTAGCCTTTTCTCTTCTCAGAGATTATTCACAGTGCAGATTGCTCTGTCTTGCTTCTCTTCTTCATATATGATGATTACGGTGTAGACAGCTTGGTCTGACCACACCTCTTCTCAAAGGCCCTTCACAGGCAGATTGATAGGACACCATCTGGTGGTGGTCCGTGTGGTCTCTCAGTGACTGCTGCAGCTTACGGTAGCTTCTACAATGTAGATTGATTTAGTCTGGCTTTCCTTGTTTCGTAGGACGTTTACGACGCAGCGTGCTACATCTGGCCTTCCTGGAGTTTTACACAGATTAGCCACTTGGCCACACTGAGTTACAGGTTCATGCATTGACAAGCTTCAGATCATTCTCATGGGGGTTCCTGGGCTTCCCCATTTTCTCCAGACGTTTTGACTACAACCACCATAGATCTTACTGGGCAGGACACTTGCAAGCCTATTGACACTTCTTTCACGACAAGGAGTTGTTTTCACACTCAATTCGAGACCTTCACAAGTACATTCACATTGCATTAGTAGAGTACATCAGTTTGCTACACGCTCATGACGGCACTTTACCATGGAGATCTCTCGGCGGTCGTGACATCCCAGACTACTGCAGACATCGCAATAGACATCTTCATCATTTGCCTCACATCTTCGGCTTCACGCGGTTTGTTCAACATCAAGTGCTGGGAGGGGCTTAACAGGTCTAGGGCATGCATGTATGGCTAGTGTGCCTCCAGGCTGGCCACCCTTTGCATATGCATTTAGGCTGCATTGTCCGGCCGCCCATATCATTTATGTTGGGTCGTGGGGTTTTTCTTAGGCATTGCCCTACCTCCCCCTTGGGCTTCTATATATGTGAGGCCAGGGGGGTACCCACAACACATCTCTCAGTTGTATTGCTCTTGTGGTTGATGGTAGTCATGGGGGGCTGATCGCCCCCTCCTCTCACACCTTGCGTTTGTCTCTCTCTCTCTCTCTCTCTCTCTCTCTCTCTCTCTCTCTCTCTCTCTCTCTCTTCCACACACGTGCACTCTTACACTCTCATCTTGTGGCAACTGCTCTCGAACTTGTATCGGATTCGTCGATACACTTCTATGACATAGTAGCACAGTACTCTCTTCCCTAATAGGCTCCTCAAGACTCATTATTGACACAAGCCCTTGTCCAACAAGAATATTGTGTGTATGTGACACAGTACTCCTGCTCAAGACCCCTTAACCAACACAGACCCCTGTCGAGCAGGAGTACCGTGCATGTGACACATCGTCACGCTACATAGTTCCAGTTGATGTCTAATTCAAGTTCCATGCAAAATTTTATCTCCCAAGAATTAGCTGCAAGATTATGTATTGACGAATATGCCAAGGTGACACAGATTGAAACACAAATTGCTAACGGGGTTTACACACGATCGACACCATTGATCGGATCACTTCGACTTCAAGTTCAGACATTAGCAGTTCAAGTTGACTTTTGCATTATGGGATTTGGGAGGATGTGATGTTCTATTGGGCATGCCTTGGTTCTACAAGTATCTGCCTGATTTGGCGCAAGAGAACAAACAATATAGTTGAATCATAGCAACAAAGAGTTGTTGTTGGACTTCGGTATTCTAGCTACTCAAGGAGCGACGGCAAGCTAAGAATCATGAATTGAAGAAAGAAACTATGAATTTTGAAATTTGTATCAATTTATGATGAATAATGATTATGATTAAAATCAAGATTATGATCTTGGGTGTGTGCACGACATCCAAGCAAGATCAAATGACCTTCCATAGGCATTGGCTAAGACTATGATCGTGGATGTGTGTTCGAAATCCAAGCAAGATTCAATGACCTTTCATAGGCATTGGCTAAGAAATTGGCCATAAGACAGATTTTCATACGCACAAGAATGTGTGACTGAATGATCAATTGTGAGATTTTAAGTTGCATGAATGTTAGAAGTGTGAGCATTTATTGTATCTTGCAATTGAGGACAGTGGTATGTGATGCATTTTAGGGTTAGGGTTTCTGTGTCAAGGTCATAGATGCATTGGATGAATGCGTTTGTTTGGTACGTCCCAGACTCACTTCCCCTAGAAAGGTGGTCCATGCCAATCTCTTGGTCAAAGCCGGGATCCTCTTTGACATGATCAATTTTCTCTTGGTGGAAATGTATCTAAAGACATCTGTATGATAGGAATATTTGTGTGACCTTCGGGTCTTGGACAAACTTGTGCGAGTTTTGCAAGAACCGGCAGACAGGCCTAAAATCTAGAGAAGAGAAGAAGAAACTGAAGGAACTCCAACTTATGAAGTCTTGTCGAGGGGGCCTAATTATTAAATGGGTTAGGACTCAACAACTTATGAAGACCTGTTGAGGGACCTAACTCAGTAAAAGCTCGCGCACACACACAGGAATAAACTTGTGTAGACTCATGATGATGTGACAGATGTACGGACGCCCATGATTTGCCCGATTGCCACTGGCACTGTTGTTCGGATTTTCGCAAATTATGCTGACTCTTTGGGGCAGATTTTGACACCAGCTTTTGAGAGCAGATGCTTTTAGGATCAAGTGCTTTTGGATCTGATGCTTTTGGGGCTTTGTTGAATTTTGCCATCTGTTTCCTTAAGCGTTCAAGCTCCTCATCTTGTCTTGCCATGACATGTATCTTTGTGCCAAGAATTGTCTCTCTTTAAAGAAAAAGAAAAGGAAGAACCTTGCTCTGATATTACTATCATAGAGTTGGAAGCGAGCACTTTACTTTTTGTACACACTTAATTCACCACTAAATGAAAAGAAAATGCAAGACACTTTACTAGCCCCCCCCCCCGGGCGCCCCGTGCCCCCCGATTTTTTAATTAATTAATCTGATCAAGTTATTCTTAAAAAGCAGATAAACTAGAGAAAGGTATGCTATTCTCCATCCGGAAACTTCTCTAATGCACGGAATGCATATGATTCATTAGACTGGTTGCTGAAATTTGGAATACTTGTAGCCACAAGTGACTATCTTGACTTGTTTTGTCCCTTTCATGTAGAAGAGATCCTTCCCTTGTATCTACTTCTTCCAGAGCGTGGAAATGAAGTCCTCCTCGTTGAAATTTAATCTCTTTGAGCTCGTTGATGGCTGAAAACTGTTTGGACAGCCAACAAGAGGACTTGCTTGAGTGCATCTACCTCAAGAGGGACACCCACAAGCCTTTATCATTTTTAGTAGCTTTGTTCTCTTGTGTTCAGGTGAGAGCATGAGATTGAGAAGGAGAGAGCCTAAGAGAGAGATCCTCGTGTTCTGTAAACCTTTGGGAAAGCCAAGAAGAAGGCAGCGCTAGAGGCAAGTGTAGCGAAGTGGCAGTGAATAAGAGGCAAATTTGATACGTGCATAGGCCAGCACTACGCTTGTTTTGAGCGTAGCAAATGTCTTATGTTAGGATCTAGAATTTTCGTCTTTATTTTAATGTTTTGTTTTTCCTATTTCAAGTTTGTCCTCTTTCACTCTGGCTTGGCCACTTGTTGCAAAAGTTTTTTTAACCGTAGGCTTAAAAATAATGTTAGAGAGTCCTGTTAAACCATTATTTTTGGCCAATTTGGAGTATGTCCTCCTTTATCTGACCCTACGCCCTCTAGAAACAGTCTGGAACGTCATATATATTTTGTTTGGCCGGCCATTTTTTACTTTCCTTCATTCTTTAAAACTTAAAAATATCCAAACAAACGTGTTAATTTTCTCCCATTATAACACATAATATTGTCCTCTCAAGACATTTTAGTGTCCAAGTACAAAACTATTGTTAACGTGGCCTCATGGCTTGGCACTTGGGATTGCGTGCTAGGTCACAGAATCTTTGCCGGGTGTAGTGTGACTCCTCTTTGGGTGGGAGGGAGTGTAGTGATCCTTTGAAATAAGCGTGTGAGCGGAGACGGTCGTTCTCGATTAAAGGTGGCGGGTGATTGGGGGAGTTGATTGTATTTCAAGTAGGAAGTGACTCAATTTTCTCTTTTATGTTTTTCCTAATGTGTAATAACATGACAGCCCATAACGAAGTGTTGATTGTCTTTCAAGTAGGAAGTGACTCAATTTTCTCTTTTATGTTTTTCCTAATGTGTAATAACATGACAGCCCATAAAGAAGGTGATAAAGCAGTCATGCTATAGAATGAAGCAATGAATGTTGCTGCCAAGATGTCATCCTTCCACTCCTGTATTTACCACAGAAATGAAGACAACAGTGGTGAGGGAAGAAACATTACTAAGCAAAATACTTCTCAACGTGAATACATAAGGAACACCACTTGCACCGTAAACAACAAAGGCATTTCTTGTGGTCCAATTATGCTAAAATTCGAGGGACGAAGCATATCAAAAAGCAGCTCATAATGCTGAGGATGGCATGCATAAGAGCACTGTCCAAAAACCCAGTGCATGAGATTATCAGAGCTGAGATGGCAATGCCTCTTGTTTGTAGTTGAGGCACTTACTAGATTGGTATCCTTTGTTTCAGTGGATGGAGATGACGAGACATCAGTATCCGTGGATTGCTCGCATCGCCCAGGCACTTGGTAGAGAGAGGAGATACCACATGCTGGTATGCTCAGATGTGAGCTTGGTTTGAGCTGCATGGATTTAGCATCAATACATTGCCACCATTTCAGGTATTTTTGGATGCACCATCTCTCACTTTGAGTAGATCTTGGTCAATCAGCTCATTACATAGAGAGATGATTCAGCTGGATGTCAGTACCACATGGCTATCACATGTACCTTTTCACAGAGAGTAGCTCTTATGCACCATTGAGGATGGGTTTATCATTCACTGGAGACACATGGACACCCATTTATCACAAAGACTTCGGTGTGCTATTGATCAGAACCACGCCTCCTCTCATCAGCCAGAATTAGAGATTGGTGGATACAGTGGGGTGCTACCAGAGCAGCATACACGTCAGATATGTGGTCTAACACCAAAGAGAGGAGAATTACATCTGCCACTGTTCAACAAACTATGATAGAAGACGCTTTCATTGCTCTTCAGGGAAGGTCTTGGACAGCTATCTAGAGTCATGGATTACCCAAATCAGATGTGCCTCACGCTATTTTTGCTGGGGGATCAGAAGACATAGAGACTCTTGCTTGAAAGGGGGAGTAGTAGTGCAGCCGAGACTAGTGTAGAGAAAAATGACAGATTTTCTCATGTTTCTAGCCACAGACAGAGCGTTAATGTACAGGAGGCACCATAGTCACTCACGTAGGGTACCCTAGCTGACCAAGCTACTGAGTTACATCGATGTAGAGTCTAGACGCCCTAGATCTTGTGGACAGTCACTTCACAGGGATCGTATATAGAGGAGGATACATGATATAATAGCCAAGGAGTGGGAGAGACCTCCACAATGTCTCACTATGATCGAGTTGGACGCCCATGAGGCATTTCATTTCATTACCCCCCCCCCCAAAAAAAAAAAAAAAACAAAAAACCAAAAAACCAAAAAAAAACTCTTTGAAGGCATCATAAATCTGCTCCATGCAAATATACAAACTGTCTAATATCCATGTAATAGCTGGCCTCCACCATCGTCCGCTCATAGGCAGGCGTCCTCATCCAATATATATCATGTAATGTTTACAATCTGAATCTGACCATAGGTGATGTGGACCAAGCCCCCTCTTCAACTTTCATTGCATCTTTTTGCTAGTTTGGAATGTAACAATCCTAGCAAGCAAGAGGCGTGATTGGATCAAATGTCACTAAGAAGTAGACTTATTGAAAGGAATTGACAATTGAGTACTAACAAGGATAAATTGTTGTGAGAAGACACAATTGAACTTAAGCACCTATTTGGAGATGGAAGGAGAATGGCTGCACTACATTTTTCATTATACATCTATTGTGCAAGTGTCTAGTATGCTCATGATAACTTTTTAGGAATTTGGGAAACTTGTGAACAAGCTATTTTTCAAAAAAATGGAATCGCAAGAAACTTAAATTCAGCAATATCTAAACCAACCCAAGGCTTCTCGTCCTTTACATGAAACATTTTCTGATCAATGCTTTGAATAAAATGTTGACGAGGGTTTTTGAAAAGGATAGTTTGTTTGCAAATGCGAGTATTAAATTTTAAGTCTTTCTTGTCTTACCAAATGGTGAGATTTTGTAACATTTGAAACTTAACATTCTTGATATGCAGGTGCTACAATAGTTCTAAGTCTAGCTGAGGACAAGGGTAACGTAGTATCTCTCAAAGCCCAAAGTGGTGGTTTACTACATTCACCCCTTCCGGATGAGGAAAGCTTGGTAAAGATGATATCGTCGCTTCCATTGGAGCTAGTAAGCTTCGAAGACGTACCGAGTTTTTATCTTGCAACTCTAAAGGTAAATTTTCAAGGCTACATTGTCTTTTCTTTTCGAGATAACGTTGCTGGCTAATACTCAAAGGACATTTTTTTTTTAAAGTGACATATGAAGATATGAAAGATTATATGGAGGCATGCAACCTTAAAATACCAAAGTTTTGGCAATCCTTTACGTTGCGTACATTAGATCAAAATGACTCTTGAGACCACAATGTTCATCCTCAATGTATGTGTAAGGAAAATTGTCAAGGGGACAACAAAATTGGGAGGAGGGGAAAAAAAAGACAAGGCTAATCAAGAAGGCTAGACATTGAGGGAAAGAGTGTGGTTTAATGTCCAAGTGATATATTAAAAGGGCATTTGTAAGCGGAACATGCACCCGCGCGCGCACACCCACACACACTTTGTTTTTGGGTAAATCAATAAGTTATTGAGGAGTTATTACAAGAAGAGAGTTGACATCAAAGTAGCCCCTTTCTAAAATTAGATGCAGTCATAAAACACTTCCATCTAGGTTACATGAAGATCTTCAACTCGAAAACAATAAAAAGGGATCGTTGCAATGAGCAACGAAAGTAGCAATGGAGATGGAAATCATGGATGCCCAAGTAAGCTCGATTGTGTTGCTCCCACATAGACCAAAAAGCCCCAAAATCTGATCCGATGCAAAAACATGGAGTGATTGTCAAGGCACGAGGGGAAGTGTAACTGTAATTGTTCTTCCAAATCTCGGAAAGATTGGCTTTCCACCATCTCAATGGCTTATGCAAATGCCACAAATGATTACCATGAAAAGCTATCCAAGGAGGTGGCAAAATGCAATTGTATACCCGCATGGATGCAGATAAATGTAATGGCAAGTTACAAGAGCTAGGAGTATTACTCGAGATAGACCAATCCAAGAGTCTATTCTTCTCATTTAGAGGAGGCACTGATTGAATTGAATGAAGTAAATCTCTGATCTTGTTCCAGAAAGGATGATGATGCTGTTAGACTTACGCATGGTATCAGAGCTTCAGGCTCTCCATGGTCTGGGTGCTTCCGCATCAGGTACTCCTCCCAAGATCAGATCTGCCAGCGTTTCTGCAACCAGCCACCGGGTCTCCGCAAGAGGGGGTGGTGCCATCTTCTGGACAGCATCCATCGCGACGGAATGCTCATGCCACTGCGTTTTTCCAAGAACTTGCAGATCTTCTGGTTACTCACCTAGCGCTGGCCTTCTCAGGCTCTTTCCTCACCGAAAAATTCCTCCCTCCATCAGCGTTTTTTCGCTATCATCAGCGTTTTGGGAAGCCAGCACCTGCGTTTTTTGGGAGCTGCTGCATTTTCAGCAGAGGAGGGGAGCGCTTGACCACACCCTCTACGGATCTTGCCTCCTACCCGTCTTTGCATCCGGTGCATTGTCGGCGAGAATCCTCTTCATCTGCTACAGATTTCAGCCATATACACCTGCTGTTTTTTCTCTGTTTGCACCCCTTCGACAGCTGTGCACACAGCGATAAACCCTTTCCAGACCATCTGCACCGCTCCGGACCATGCCGGGAGCATACGAGCACGCTGAAAATCAATGGACAGCAGCGTTTTCATCACCTCGCAATTGTGTTTTTGGGTGGACAGCAGCAACTTGGCTTGTGTTTTTACAGAGAATGAAGTTACCTCCTGCCAAGACACATTCCGATGGTGGTCCATGTGGTCTCTCAGTGACTGTTGCAGTATACGCTATCTTCGACATCGGCTTGATCATTCACGGGCGTACAATCCTTGGGGGATCCATTCATTCTAGCCTTTCTTCGGCGGTTGTGCACTCCAAAGGGGCGGTGACTTGTGGTTTGCTATGGACACACCTATGCACTCATTAGAGGAGTTCACACGAGATGCTCATGGCATATGGGATTCCGACATTCCCAGAGAAGACACCACCATCTTGGGTGGACAGACACTTACCACTTGACCTTGACATGTCAGATCACTTGCTTACACATGAGCATCTACATGGATTTAGGGAGAGGATCTTGGATCTCTTCTTGGATAGGTTCATTGCTTGGATCTACAGAGTGGAGTGGGACTTCAGTTCTTTAGACTCTCTCTTGGAGAGTTTACCCACGAGATGCGGGAGATTAGGCATTCCGCGACTACATCCGGAGTCACCTGGAGCTTGGCTTGGATGGTAGTGCAATTGCTCTTCTATACTCCTGATCAATTGGATTGCTACCTTCAGAGTTGCTTACACTCACGCTCAATAACCTTACAGCAGACTTATCCCCCGACCTATGCAGTAGGCCATCCCAGCTCATTTACATTGAGAGCCACACCGAGATGCGGTTGGTGGCGTTGTTGGTATGGATTTTGTTTTGGTCGACATCGGAGGATTGGAGGCAGGAGATACAGGTAAGACGGCGCAGACATCTTGGTATGGCCACTTCACTTCTCAGCGGAGACTCAGTCTGGCTTCCCTTCTTCATACAGGATGATCACGATGTAGACAGCTTGGTCTGATCACACCTCTTCTTAGAGGCCCCTCACAGTGCAGACTGTTGAATCTGGCTTTCCCCTCATCTTGGATTACCCTATCTACTGACAGGGCACCATCCGGTGGTCGTCCGTGTGGTCTCTCGGTGACTGCTGCAGCTTACGATAGCTTCTACAGTGAAGACTGTTTAGTCTGGCTTTCCTTGTTGGAGAGGAGTTTACGGCGCAAATTGCTACATCTGGCCTTCTTGGAGTTTTTCACAGCTTAGCCACCTGGCCACACTGGGTTACAGGTTCATGTATTGGCAGGCTTTCGGTCATTCTCATGACAGTTCCTGGGCTTCCCTATTTTCTCTAGATGGTTTGACTACGGACACCACAGATCCTATTGGGTAGGACACTTGCAGGTCTATTGGCACTTCTTTTATGAGAAGGAGTTGTTTTCACACTCAGTTCGGGATCTTCACGCAGTATCTTCACCTTGTATCGGCGGAGTACAGAAGTTTGCTACATTGCTCGTGACGACACTTTACCATGGAGATCTCTTGGAGGTTCGTGACACCCCAGACTGTTGCTACACTCATGGAGTATTTTCCTTTAGAGGACATTGCAGCAGATATCTGCATCTTTTGCCTCACATCTTCGGCTTCATGCGGTTTGTATAGCATCAGGTTCTGTGAGGGGGTGTTAGACTTACATCGCTTTGCTGCTTCATAGGTCTAGGGCATACATGTACGGCTAGTATGTCTCCGAGTTGACCACCCATTGCACTGTCCGACTGCCCACCTTGTCCGAGCGTCCTCATATTTCCTTTTTATGCTGGGTTGTGGGGGCTTTGCCATGCACTGCTCGACCTCCCCCTTGGGCACCTATATATGGGGCCAGGGGGGGTACTCAACTCTGACATACGATTGTACTAGTCTCATGCTCTGGTAGTGATGCGAGGCTGATCGCCCCCCTCTTCCCTACACCAGCGTTTTGTCTCTCTCTCTCTCTCTCTCTCACACACACACACACACACATACACACACACAGATGCATGCCTAGACAAAAGGTCAAGAGAGCATGAGGAAAAGAGAGCACATTTCCATCTTAATCTATGACATCTTCAATATGCTTGATGCCTGTTGTCATCAAATTGTAAGCCTTCACAGGCTCTTGAATGCCAAAGGTTATGCAAACACTATTGACCAATGTATGCTCTCTTTCCAGTTGATGAAGCCCTTATAGACCATTTAAGTTGAGATAGAACTTGTTTCCAATTATTTATGAAACTAGTGGCACATGGATATTGAGGCAATTTACCATCAAATTGATGCAATACCACTTCCGCAAAATCTGTTATCCAACAACCATACGCTCGAGTTTTCATACTGGTACACATTGTTGCCAACATTATTGTCCATGGTTGTTCTTGCTCAAAGAAAACAAGAAGCACTGTTGCCTTGCGCGCTAGCATGAGATAGTGGATATTCAAGATGTTCAAGCCACCATGCGACTTTGAAGTACATACTAAATGTAGTTTTAGCAAATGCAAGGCCTTGCGCTTAGAATGTGTCTTCCACAACAGCTCCATTGCTTGAGACATAAACTTAGCAATGTTTGCCTTTGTCAACATTAAAAAAGGCAATTAAATCTATACATAAGCAATGAGAATGGATTGGACTATTCAAAGACGCACATGAAGAGGCCATCTAGATAATTTCCAAAGATCCAATTTATGTCATGGTCTCTTTGTGATTCGATTGATTTGTTGGCATGTGGTAACTTGCCATCCAATTGGATAACCAAAGTGCCTAGCTCCATCGTTTGGTTATAGAATCTGTCTTGGCCACAATTGTAAGGACTTCCATTTCATGCCTATCATTTTTTGGCATAAAGAAAGAATCATCAACATATGCTTAAGCCAAAAAACTCTTACGCCCTGGGGGAGTGAGGCCAGTTAACATACCTGAATCGATAAGTTTATCTATAATATTGGCTATATTTTGATTCTACTAAACAATTCATTATTGGCAAAGACCTTCCCCAATCTTGGACATGTCACATTAGGTCGTTCTATTAGGCAAGGTTGTCATAGCATTCACTAACGTTGGATCAAATCCCAATCTAGATATAATTTGGGAGAGAAAATCCCAATGAACCGTATTAAAAGCTTTTGCAACATCTACGTGCATGATCAAGACATCTTGCTAACAATATTTTCGCATATTCCACACCAAACAATGTATTTGCAAGATTGTCATTAATTTGTCGTCTAGGTACAAAGCCATGTTGTTGAGGATGCTGTTACACACTTGGACACTCCAAGTGAGAAATCAATAGCAACACATGAACAAAAATAGCATAATCATTGAGCTTAGAGAGAGAGAGAGAGAGACTTCCGAGCCAAGACGCATTGGCCCCAAAGATTGGCGCCCCTTCCGTTTATTATTTCACTTCTCAAAGTATAACTCTTGAGGGTCCAGCTCTCTCTGAGTCTCTGCGTCCAAATGCTCTAGACACTTATAAATGTACAAGGGTTGCTCGAAAGCAGAGCCCCAAAAGCACTTGATCCAAAAGCACTTCACCCAAAAAGCATCTGCACCAAAAGCTCCACCCAAATCTGCAAAAAGCTGCCAGCATGAAATGTGGAAATCCGTACATCTTGCCACATCATCAGGTCAACGCAAATCACGGAACTTTACAGCTGTGCGACGTGGCATGTCAACGCGATTCAGGGAAATGAGCCTCAAAGATCAAGCCTATGGTATTTTGGGGTTAGGTCCCTCGGCCGATGATCATAAGTTCTTAAAGTTGGTAGAGGTTATGATTTTTAATCCCAAACGCTCTTTAGGCCCCTCTGTGCATCTTCTGTGGTCAATTCCTCTTGTCCACTCGACCATTTCTTTTCTACTTGGGCATGCCACGTCATCACTCTGTGACATTCCCCCCTCTTGAAAGAATTGTAATCGCCCTCGATTACACCTACAAAACAACCAAAGGAGAGGAACTTTCTTCAGTAGAGACTCACTCTATGTACCCATGCACCAAACTCCACCACTCTAGCACTTCTACAAAGACATCAATCATTGATCTATCACATTTCTGTCGAGGGTCTCAAATACAAATCATGATCGTTGTAACCTGTTTAGCAATCACATCCAGACCCCATTGATCTTTTCAGGGATGTCTTGATCTACTAAATCTTGTTACTATCAGATTCGTATCCTTTCTTTTCACATTGCAATCAAGCAAACCAAGGTCATGACCATCCGCACAAGATAGTACATCCACGTAGCATATAGTCCTTCACATTGAACTCCTTGCTTCAATCATTCAATCTAGCTATCTCATTCCGTCCAGAACTCTTGATGTACCTAGATCACTGTGCAACCATCTCATCCTTCTTGAACTCTTGATGTTCTCACAACAGTATCCAGTCATCTCATTCAAATAGACACCTTGATGCATTAGAATATCATTCACTTTTTGATGGTTATATTGTCTTGTGGGTGACTGCCATGGGTCTATGCCTTGCACTTTCCTTTAAGGGTGAATTTGGGCATATATCACATCGAGATCTCGTTGATCTCTAATAGGTGTCTATGCAATAAGTTCAAATCATTCATCAGACAAGTCATTTTTATCTTTCTCTACATGTCTCTAACAATACACACATGAAAGAGCATATGTCTTTAGTTCAATTAAGGAAATCTTCAATTGAGTGTACATATATTCATATAATCACACCGCAAAATACTGTCTGCTTGTCAGTATCCCTAAATCTCAAAGAAGAAATTCAATCTAGGCAATGTGTGACAAAGGAATGGAGTGGCTCCCCTATTGTACAATGTGCATCGCACCAGATTCAACTTGTTGATCGATAAGTTTTGGCATAAACATTGCTAATATTTCGAAAGCCTCAAGGTACAGCTCTTTCTGAAGGCACATTGTGTATGCTCACGGAAGGCCCATTGCATTAAGACTAAACTTCATAGTCGATTAGCTTTGTGTGTGCTTCAAAACCTTTGCAATTGGCCCTTATTAAGCCCCTTTAATCAATTTCCTATAATTGGGTGTGTATGGGTGCTTGTGTGTGTGTGAAGCACTGCTAAAGCCGAGCATATAATTTTATTTTTAGTTTCCCCCCCACAAGCAGTGGCACGTGGGCCACTTGGGTAGTGGTCATTACCTATTGGTCACGAGTTCAAAGGTTGGCATTGTGGTCGAATCCCAAAGCAGGATAAAAAGGAGCTCTTAGAAACTGGCGGGTCGTAATCACACACCCATTTTTCTTTTGTCTTTGCTCGGCGCCCTACCTGCGCTTGCCTGAGCCTCTGCCTGCGCCTGCCCGACCAGAGCCTCCTGCTCGCACTGCTGGTTTCCGTAAGGGGCACCTTCTCACGACCCTTGCTTCCCAAAGCTCAAGTCCTTAGGGACTCTTCCCACAGTTGCACCAACACTCCACTTGCCCTCTAAGGGCCTGCTTCCACCGAGCTACAACAAAGCAAATTCAAGGAAAGTTTTTTGAAGCCAAAGCTTTGAGCAGGACCATCGAATTTCAACCTGAGGTTTTTCAAAGCACTCTTCAAAGCTAAAGAGCCCATTCGCACTCACAAGCTAGGGCAGCGTCTTCAAAGAGCTCACATATTGTTACCCTCAATGATTAGAGGTGACTTAGAGCGTACTCCAAATCACAAAGCTACGTATGTCGAATTTCTTCAAAGGAGGAGGGTATCATCAAGGGGAGGCAACTTAAGCATGATTTTAGTTTTTTGCATTTTCGGCATTGCATTTGCATTCAATAAAAATACAAAGATGATCCTCGTGAAGAGGAGGAAAGTGGCACCATGCAACAAAAGTGGATAAAGGAAGAGCAAAGGTCAAAGCAACAGAAAGTTCTCGAGGACCATGACAGTGGCATATCATTTTTCCTTCACCTCTTGCAGTTGATATATGTTGGAGATAGCTTCGAGCGGATGGCTCAACTTGGTCTCGGAATTGTAGACGCCTGAAGCAGGCTCTTGGATTAGAGACTTGCATTGATTTCCTGGATTGGAGATATTCTTTAGTTCCTAGATTGGAGTGTCTCTTGAATTGGGGATGTCAGATTATTGTGCTCTTGGATTGGAGTGTTACGAGTGTATTGTGCCATTTGTCGTAGCCCAAACCCCAAAGGGAGGATTGTTGGATTTGTGGGCTTTGGCCTACGCTTATGCTTCTTCGTCTGAATCTTCTCTAGTCTACTAGGATGCCTACATGGCATTGGGCATCTGTATCCCACGTGGTAGCATGTGGCCACTTTCCACCTAGGACTGATGACAGAGTGGATGATGTATTATCTAATGAAGTCACCCATTAGGTCATTTGTTGTATGCCTATATAAGAGGCATTGTATACACTCATTTGAAGTGTTCAAGCTCAAGCATAATAGAGTTATCATTTTGAGTTACATTGAGTCTCTCTCTCTCTCTCTCTCTCTCTCTCTCTCTCTCTCTCTCTCTCTCTCAGTATACACACGCACATGCCATGAATGCCACTCTCTTGCACCCACCTTGATCCTATATCCCATTCCTTCTAGAATTTTTCAAAAATTTGCTTTTCTTGCTTTTCTGCCTTTTTTTTCACTTCTTCCACATTTTCTCATCCTCTCTTGGAGCTAGAGGACGACAAACTGTCGGAACTCTCTGAAGACGGAGAAAACTTGGGGTCATCCTTGAAAAGAACACGCTTCTTGGATCTGCTTACCATTACCACCTCGAAAGTTGACTTCCAGTCCAAATAACCAGGGAAATCCTCTAATTTCCTCTTCTTTCGAGAGTGCTTTAAGCCTTTCCTTAGCTGGTTCATCTTCTTTTTAAGAGCTTTGTCAAACACTTTTGGCGAGTACAGTTTCCGCTTTTTTGCACTCGGCTTTCCGTTCAGCTTCCTTACTGTCTTGAGAGGAGAATCGACAGCCTCTCGCCATCTTGAATGAATCTCATCAATCAGGTAAATCTTCAAGTGTTCCAGATACTTCGGGTCTTTGGAGTACTTGATCAATTTTTTCACATAGGTGTCAACCTGCAGTTGACTTTTGTACTCTTTTTTGTTAAGATTTCCGGCTGGAAATTTTTCAAAATCTCCATTGGTTTCTTCTATTCCCACGCTTGGTTTCAACTTTTCTTCATCTTCGTGCAGACCAAAGGTCAAAGGGATGTCGTGTCTGCCAAATTCTACGTGAGAATCCATGTGTCCTTCAGAAAGGGATTGGATCCTGCGTGGAAGAAGAATTGTTCTGAGCTCTGATACCACTTTTACAGACTTGGATACTCCAAGTGAGAAAGCAATAGCAACAAACGAACAAAAACTGCAAAATTATTGAGCATGAATGAATGAATGAATGGATGGATGGATGGATGAATATATATGTATATCTATACACACACACACACACACACACACACACACACACACACACATATATATATATATATATATATATATATATATATATATATATATATATATATATATATATATATACGGATGACGTGATGACGTGGCAGGTTGTACGGATTTCCGTTATTTACGCTGACAGCTTTTTGGCTTTGCTTTTGGACCAGAAGCTTTTGAGTTTTAAAGGCTTTTTATTGTAAATGCTTTTTAGGCCAAGGGCCTTTAAATATGAGGCTAGGGCTCATTCTTTGGCATGCTTCCTGGAGAAGGTGCAAAGTCTGGAGTACCGGCTTGTACTGTGTTGATGCAATATAAAGAAATACTGAAAGGGGCGCCAAGGTTTGGGGCCAATACTCTCTGGGGTGGAATTCCGCCACTCCGTGTCGCGTGTCGTCTCTCTTTATTTCAGTTTACTTGTTATTGAAGTGCTAAAAGTCTGTTCAGTCTGTTCTTTTCTATCGACACGTGATGCCCGCCTTGTGACAGTGGTATTAGAGCATCAGGCGTATGCTTTTCTGAAAGCACACTGGTCCTACAAAAGAGCAGACAAATTTATTCGAGATATCTTCGCCCTCCAACCCGGATCTATTAGCCACTCCCACCCTTACTTCATCGCGCATCGGGCGCGCTCCAGTCTTCACCACAGTGTCTTACAGGGCATAAGCCAATTAAGAACCCAATACTTGGAATTCATGGATTCAGCAGAATATTTGCAGTTTCTGCTCAACGAGCTTCACGACATTCTTTCACGACATCCTCAACAGAATCTTTCGATGCTGCAAAGTTTTCAACACTTTTTGAACTACATGTTACTCCCTCTAATGCCCCAAGTGGTACCTCCTCCTTCGGCACCAGAAAGTACAAGAGCTTCCAATCAGCAACCTTCTCAACCGTCTGTCCCGATTGGGGGAGTCTTCAAGAATATGGTGCAGCCATCTGACCCTGATCCAGTGCAACCGCCTTTGCCACCGCCATTGCCCCACCTCCACCACCACCGCCACCAGGCTACAATGGTTGGAGCCCATATGAATACCCTTATTATCCATACCTGGGATATGCGCAAACCAACCCAAAGATTTCAAAGATGGTGGCACGACAGTCAAATTTTTCACTTTTTCCGGGGTGAAAGATCGCAAGAAAGCATTGCAGTTTCTACAGCAATTCAATAACATCTATGCTTTAGGGAAGTATACAGAAGAATCAAAGATTTCTCGAGCAGCGGGATTTCTTAAAGATAATGCTATGCAATGGTGGAGTTCAATCGCAACCCAACCGCATGCTCCAAGGACCTCGCAAGCTTTCAAAACAGTTTTTGCACGTAGTTTCATGACTTCTATGTTTGAAGTGCGGATTTTGGCAGAGTGGGGCGACTTGAAAATGCTTGCCAGTGAAACCATGGACGAATATAACCAAAGGTTTCTCGATGTGTATCTTCCGGTGTCCTTTCGGTCTGTTCCCTTGGAAGCCCAATGTGAGCGATACACCATTGGACTACCATCACCATTGCAGAAATATTGTCTATCCAAGCAAGTCTCTACCATGCAAGAACTTATGGACCATGCCGCGGTCGGCTACAAACTGATGAAGGGAAAGCTAGAGTTTACCACAGAAGAATCTTTGGCCACTAACCACAACTCTCGGCAACAACAAACAAATTCTCTAGAGTCTCGTGAAAATCAACCGCAAAGGCCTCGTTTGACGCCTCAACAACGAGACACCTTACTACAAGAAGGCCGATGCTTTGGATACTTTCAAACAGGGCATAATCATTCTAATTGTCCCAAACGCACTGATAGACCAGAGGAGCCGACGCCCGCACCAACGGTCGACAGAACCCTAGTGCCACCTCCTGCTAAGAGAGCTAGACCCGCTATTGGACTAGTTCCTGATATTTATGGCATACGCCTTGAGAGTACAAATGAACTGTGTCGAGCATATGGCAAAGTCAATGGTTTCAAAGCCCTTATTTTCTTTGACCCCGGAGCTACAGAGAACTTCATCAATCCAGAATTCTTAAAGCAGATGCACTTTGATTATGATGCAGAGGATGGAGAAATTGAAGCTGAGCTAGCCACATGGCAAACTCAGAAAGTAGTACCACTCATTGGTGCTCTTCCAGTGACTATTCAAGATTATCATGGAAAAGCTGATTTCCACATCATGAAGTTGGGCAATTGTGACGTTCTATTAGGCATGCCTTGGCATGACAAGAATGATGCAACTCTCCAAGTTCGGAACCGAACCATCATCGTGATGCAGAAGGGCAAGCCAGTCGTCCTCAAAGTTCGGTTGTTCGAACAAAATCCTGAATGAACTCTCTAGTTGTTTTATTGTTAGATACTTTTGAACTTTGTTCGAGAAAGTATTGTTTGAAATGGATGGTATCTATTTTGAACTCGTCTTGGTGCTGATTTGAATTGTTTGACTTTGGTTTGATACTGGTTTCAATGATTGGTGATTTTACTCCCGGGTGGAGAAGTGAGAAATACTGTTTTGGTATTGTTTGAACCTCGGAACGATGCAGGCCGATGCCTAGGGAGCGTTTCATTGTATGTTTGAAATCCTCCGAACGATGCAGGCCGATGCGTGGGGAGCGTTTGGTTGTATGCTTGTAAAATAATTGTTGTTGTGACTCTCGGCCCGGACCTGGATGGTTATGCGAGAGGAGTATTAAGAAGTCAAACTGAGCAGTGGTACTCTTAGCATCTCCAAACGACGCAGACTGCGGTTTGGGGGGGCGTTTGGTTGTAAAAGGCCTCTATATCTCCCGGCCTGGACCTTTTTATGTTATGCGGGAGGAGTGATGAGGGAGTCGTTGAATATCTCCCGGCCCGGACCTTGTTAGGTTATGTGGGAGGAGTGTTCATCGGCGGCTTTATGTTTCTATGTCTTGTAACATGCATATGTAAGCATTTGTGTTGCATTGTGATGTGCCAACTATTGAATATTCCTAATTGGATGAGTTGCCTAAGTATGTAATTTTAGTGCATCAAGACACACGTTGAAGATCAGTACGGTCTGGGTGTGATGGCTAATTTTACTACGCCGAAATATCAAGAGTTCCGATATGGATGAAAGGAGAAGCTAACTCCTTGATCAAAAGAGCAGAAAGGCGAAGCTAACTCCTTGATCAAAACAGCCGAAAGGAGAAGCTAACTCCTTAATAAAAAGAGCAAACTGATTGTCCCTCGGATTTTTTTTTTGAGCTAACTTGAGTTGTTTGCAGATACGCTGTAATCACGGACGATTACTCTCTTTCAAGAAGGGGAGATGTAACAAACTGCTGACGTGGCAAAACCCTAATTTCTACCAGAAACTCTAACTGCTGAAACCCTAATTTTAGAAACCCTAACCCTAAAACCTGCAAACCCTAATTCTGGAAACCCTAACCCTAAAATTGTAGAAACCCTAATCCTAACCCTAAGAGCAGCGTGGCAGATTTCTGAAAATTGCGTTGGCATGATGACGTGGCAGGCTGTACGAATTTCCACGTTTTGCACTGGTTGATGAC